>NC_137689.1:33001531-33601531 GCF_963989245.1 Nansenia antarctica | reverse complement strand
ATTGATGGTATTAGGCAGCGGGTTCCTGAAACGTGTCTCCAGGCGTATGTTACCACTCTTGATCAATGATAGATGCTGACAATTATCCTCGTCAGGTGTCAGATTAAATGCATAAAGAGTGTACCCTCTCAGGAAATCGTTTCGATCAATGGCCATAGCACTGTTCTTTAAATGTCTCCCTGTTGATAACACCAGTTGATAGAATTCACGAGTTACGCAACCATTAGGGAAGTCCGGTTGTAATGGTTTGATGGGGAACTGGACACCGTCAACATATATTGCCAGATATTCTAGATTATAATTCTTAAAATTGAATGGGTTCTTGCCATAGTCACCCGTAAAAGAGTCATTATCAACCATCGCTACCACCACAGACTATGTTATTGTTTGACTAAAACCCCTTGCTTGACTAAATAAAAATGATTGTAATGATACATGAACTCTGATAATTTATTTGACCAACATTTTATTGACTTGCACAATCTTACACAATTGTCTGAACATGTTGAACACAACTAAACACATTATGAACACACACACACGGTTGCAACTTTTTCACAAAACGTGTTACCATTGTGTCATTTTTAAACAGATTAGAAGAATATTTAGATATCAACATATCATAGGTGATGCCTCTACACATGTGATTTAAGAAGTAGATACAGTGTTCACCACATGTGACCGATGTGACATCCTGAACTTGTTTGTCTGATAAATGTATCTCGTCACATGACATGTTTAAAAAGTCATAAATCGATTTAGGAAATATTGAATGATTTGGAGCATTTCCAAAACTGTCAAAAAAACACCCAACTCTCTCCAATATATAAACTGCCAGCCAATGCTCTCCAGGCTGGTCAGAGGGGTGTGTGTTAATTATCATAGCACTAGGTCTTATTTGTAGAGGTTGCTGGGGCAGTTTATCACAAGCCAAAACACCTGGCTGTCAGTTCCACAGTATTCATGATGCTTAATAGTAATAAACTAAAACCTGTCTGCGATGGGACACTTAAATCATACTATCATATACCGCATAAATTATTAGATTGATGGTATTAGGCAGCGGGTTCCTGAAACGTGTCTCCAGGCGTATGTTACCACTCTTGATCAATGATAGATGCTGACAATTATCCTCGTCAGGTGTCAGATTAAATGCATAAAGAGTGTACCCTCTCAGGAAATCGTTTCGATCAATGGCCATAGCACTGTTCTTTAAATGTCTCCCTGTTGATAACACCAGTTGATAGAATTCACGAGTTACGCAACCATTAGGGAAGTCCGGTTGTAATGGTTTGGTGGGGAACTGGACACCGTCAACATATATTGCCAGATATTCTAGATTATAATTCTTAAAATTGAATGGGTTCTTGCCATAGTCACCCGTAAAAGAGTCATTATCAACCATCGCTACCACCACAGACTATGTTATTGTTTGACTAAAACCCCTTGCTTGACTAAATAAAAATGATTGTAATGATACATGAACTCTGATAATTTATTTGACCAACATTTTATTGACTTGCACAATCTTACACAATTGTCTGAACATGTTGAACACAACTAAACACATTATGAACACACACACACGGTTGCAACTTTTTCACAAAACGTGTTACCATTGTGTCATTTTTAAACAGATTAGAAGAATATTTAGATATCAACATATCATAGGTGATGCCTCTACACATGTGATTTAAGAAGTAGATACAGTGTTCACCACATGTGACCGATGTGACATCCTGAACTTGTTTGTCTGATAAATGTATCTCGTCACATGACATGTTTAAAAAGTCATAAATCGATTTAGGAAATATTGAATGATTTGGAGCATTTCCAAAACTGTCAAAAAAACACCCAACTCTCTCCAATATATAAACTGCCAGCCAATGCTCTCCAGGCTGGTCAGAGGGGTGTGTGTTAATTATCATAGCACTAGGTCTTATTTGTAGAGGTTGCTGGGGCAGTTTATCACAAGCCAAAACACCTGGCTGTCAGTTCCACAGTATTCATGATGCTTAATAGTAATCAACTAAAACCTGTCTGCGATGGGACACTTAAATCATACTATCATATACCGCATAAATTATTAGATTGATGGTATTAGGCAGCGGGTTCCTGAAACGTGTCTCCAGGCGTATGTTACCACTCTTGATCAATGATAGATGCTGACAATTATCCTCGTCAGGTGTCAGATTAAATGCATAAAGAGTGTACCCTCTCAGGAAATCGTTTCGATCAATGGCCATAGCACTGTTCTTTAAATGTCTCCCTGTTGATAACACCAGTTGATAGAATTCACGAGTTACGCAACCATTAGGGAAGTCCGGTTGTAATGGTTTGGTGGGGAACTGGACACCGTCAACATATATTGCCAGATATTCTAGATTATAATTCTTAAAATTGAATGGGTTCTTGCCATAGTCACCCGTAAAAGAGTCATTATCAACCATCGCTACCACCACAGACTATGTTATTGTTTGACTAAAACCCCTTGCTTGACTAAATAAAAATGATTGTAATGATACATGAACTCTGATAATTTATTTGACCAACATTTTATTGACTTGCACAATCTTACACAATTGTCTGAACATGTTGAACACAACTAAACACATTATGAACACACACACACGGTTGCAACTTTTTCACAAAACGTGTTACCATTGTGTCATTTTTAAACAGATTAGAAGAATATTTAGATATCAACATATCATAGGTGATGCCTCTACACATGTGATTTAAGAAGTAGATACAGTGTTCACCACATGTGACCGATGTGACATCCTGAACTTGTTTGTCTGATAAATGTATCTCGTCACATGACATGTTTAAAAAGTCATAAATCGATTTAGGAAATATTGAATGATTTGGAGCATTTCCAAAACTGTCAAAAAAACACCCAACTCTCTCCAATATATAAACTGCCAGCCAATGCTCTCCAGGCTGGTCAGAGGGGTGTGTGTTAATTATCATAGCACTAGGTCTTATTTGTAGAGGTTGCTGGGGCAGTTTATCACAAGCCAAAACACCTGGCTGTCAGTTCCACAGTATTCATGATGCTTAATAGTAATCAACTAAAACCTGTCTGCGATGGGACACTTAAATCATACTATCATATACCGCATAAATTATTAGATTGATGGTATTAGGCAGCGGGTTCCTGAAACGTGTCTCCAGGCGTATGTTACCACTCTTGATCAATGATAGATGCTGACAATTATCCTCGTCAGGTGTCAGATTAAATGCATAAAGAGTGTACCCTCTCAGGAAATCGTTTCGATCAATGGCCATAGCACTGTTCTTTAAATGTCTCCCTGTTGATAACACCAGTTGATAGAATTCACGAGTTACGCAACCATTAGGGAAGTCCGGTTGTAATGGTTTGGTGGGGAACTGGACACCGTCAACATATATTGCCAGATATTCTAGATTATAATTCTTAAAATTGAATGGGTTCTTGCCATAGTCACCCGTAAAAGAGTCATTATCAACCATCGCTACCACCACAGACTATGTTATTGTTTGACTAAAACCCCTTGCTTGACTAAATAAAAATGATTGTAATGATACATGAACTCTGATAATTTATTTGACCAACATTTTATTGACTTGCACAATCTTACACAATTGTCTGAACATGTTGAACACAACTAAACACATTATGAACACACACACACGGTTGCAACTTTTTCACAAAACGTGTTACCATTGTGTCATTTTTAAACAGATTAGAAGAATATTTAGATATCAACATATCATAGGTGATGCCTCTACACATGTGATTTAAGAAGTAGATACAGTGTTCACCACATGTGACCGATGTGACATCCTGAACTTGTTTGTCTGATAAATGTATCTCGTCACATGACATGTTTAAAAAGTCATAAATCGATTTAGGAAATATTGAATGATTTGGAGCATTTCCAAAACTGTCAAAAAAACACCCAACTCTCTCCAATATATAAACTGCCAGCCAATGCTCTCCAGGCTGGTCAGAGGGGTGTGTGTTAATTATCATAGCACTAGGTCTTATTTGTAGAGGTTGCTGGGGCAGTTTATCACAAGCCAAAACACCTGGCTGTCAGTTCCACAGTATTCATGATGCTTAATAGTAATCAACTAAAACCTGTCTGCGATGGGACACTTAAATCATACTATCATATACCGCATAAATTATTAGATTGATGGTATTAGGCAGCGGGTTCCTGAAACGTGTCTCCAGGCGTATGTTACCACTCTTGATCAATGATAGATGCTGACAATTATCCTCGTCAGGTGTCAGATTAAATGCATAAAGAGTGTACCCTCTCAGGAAATCGTTTCGATCAATGGCCATAGCACTGTTCTTTAAATGTCTCCCTGTTGATAACACCAGTTGATAGAATTCACGAGTTACGCAACCATTAGGGAAGTCCGGTTGTAATGGTTTGGTGGGGAACTGGACACCGTCAACATATATTGCCAGATATTCTAGATTATAATTCTTAAAATTGAATGGGTTCTTGCCATAGTCACCCGTAAAAGAGTCATTATCAACCATCGCTACCACCACAGACTATGTTATTGTTTGACTAAAACCCCTTGCTTGACTAAATAAAAATGATTGTAATGATACATGAACTCTGATAATTTATTTGACCAACATTTTATTGACTTGCACAATCTTACACAATTGTCTGAACATGTTGAACACAACTAAACACATTATGAACACACACACACGGTTGCAACTTTTTCACAAAACGTGTTACCATTGTGTCATTTTTAAACAGATTAGAAGAATATTTAGATATCAACATATCATAGGTGATGCCTCTACACATGTGATTTAAGAAGTAGATACAGTGTTCACCACATGTGACCGATGTGACATCCTGAACTTGTTTGTCTGATAAATGTATCTCGTCACATGACATGTTTAAAAAGTCATAAATCGATTTAGGAAATATTGAATGATTTGGAGCATTTCCAAAACTGTCAAAAAAACACCCAACTCTCTCCAATATATAAACTGCCAGCCAATGCTCTCCAGGCTGGTCAGAGGGGTGTGTGTTAATTATCATAGCACTAGGTCTTATTTGTAGAGGTTGCTGGGGCAGTTTATCACAAGCCAAAACACCTGGCTGTCAGTTCCACAGTATTCATGATGCTTAATAGTAATAAACTAAAACCTGTCTGCGATGGGACACTTAAATCATACTATCATATACCGCATAAATTATTAGATTGATGGTATTAGGCAGCGGGTTCCTGAAACGTGTCTCCAGGCGTATGTTACCACTCTTGATCAATGATAGATGCTGACAATTATCCTCGTCAGGTGTCAGATTAAATGCATAAAGAGTGTACCCTCTCAGGAAATCGTTTCGATCAATGGCCATAGCACTGTTCTTTAAATGTCTCCCTGTTGATAACACCAGTTGATAGAATTCACGAGTTACGCAACCATTAGGGAAGTCCGGTTGTAATGGTTTGGTGGGGAACTGGACACCGTCAACATATATTGCCAGATATTCTAGATTATAATTCTTAAAATTGAATGGGTTCTTGCCATAGTCACCCGTAAAAGAGTCATTATCAACCATCGCTACCACCACAGACTATGTTATTGTTTGACTAAAACCCCTTGCTTGACTAAATAAAACTGATTGTAATGATACATGAACTCTGATAATTTATTTGACCAACATTTTATTGACTTGCACAATCTTACACAATTGTCTGAACATGTTGAACACAACTAAACACATTATGAACACACACACACGGTTGCAACTTTTTCACAAAACGTGTCACCATTGTGTCATTTTTAAACAGATTAGAAGAATATTTAGATATCAACATATCATAGGTGATGCCTCTACACATGTGATTTAAGAAGTAGATACAGTGTTCACCACATGTGACCGATGTGACATCCTGAACTTGTTTGTCTGATAAATGTATCTCGTCACATGACATGTTTAAAAAGTCATAAATCGATTTAGGAAATATTGAATGATTTGGAGCATTTCCAAAACTGTCAAAAAAACATCCAACTCTCTCCAATATATAAACTGCCAGCCAATGCTCTCCAGGCTGGTCAGAGGGGTGTGTGTTAATTATCATAGCACTAGGTCTTATTTGTAGAGGTTGCTGGGGCAGTTTATCACAAGCCAAAACACCTGGCTGTCAGTTCCACAGTATTCATGATGCTTAATAGTAATAAACTAAAACCTGTCTGCGATGGGACACTTAAATCATACTATCATATACCGCATAAATTATTAGATTGATGGTATTAGGCAGCGGGTTCCTGAAACGTGTCTCCAGGCGTATGTTACCACTCTTGATCAATGATAGATGCTGACAATTATCCTCGTCAGGTGTCAGATTAAATGCATAAAGAGTGTACCCTCTCAGGAAATCGTTTCGATCAATGGCCATAGCACTGTTCTTTAAATGTCTCCCTGTTGATAACACCAGTTGATAGAATTCACGAGTTACGCAACCATTAGGGAAGTCCGGTTGTAATGGTTTGGTGGGGAACTGGACACCGTCAACATATATTGCCAGATATTCTAGATTATAATTCTTAAAATTGAATGGGTTCTTGCCATAGTCACCCGTAAAAGAGTCATTATCAACCATCGCTACCACCACAGACTATGTTATTGTTTGACTAAAACCCCTTGCTTGACTAAATAAAAATGATTGTAATGATACATGAACTCTGATAATTTATTTGACCAACATTTTATTGACTTGCACAATCTTACACAATTGTCTGAACATGTTGAACACAACTAAACACATTATGAACACACACACACGGTTGCAACTTTTTCACAAAACGTGTCACCATTGTGTCATTTTTAAACAGATTAGAAGAATATTTAGATATCAACATATCATAGGTGATGCCTCTACACATGTGATTTAAGAAGTAGATACAGTGTTCACCACATGTGACCGATGTGACATCCTGAACTTGTTTGTCTGATAAATGTATCTCGTCACATGACATGTTTAAAAAGTCATAAATCGATTTAGGAAATATTGAATGATTTGGAGCATTTCCAAAACTGTCAAAAAAACACCCAACTCTCTCCAATATATAAACTGCCAGCCAATGCTCTCCAGGCTGCTCAGAGGGGTGTGTGTTAATTATCATAGCACTAGGTCTTATTTGTAGAGGTTGCTGGGGCAGTTTATCACAAGCCAAAACACCTGGCTGTCAGTTCCACAGTATTCATGATGCTTAATAGTAATCAACTAAAACCTGTCTGCGATGGGACACTTAAATCATACTATCATATACCGCATAAATTATTAGATTGATGGTATTAGGCAGCGGGTTCCTGAAACGTGTCTCCAGGCGTATGTTACCACTCTTGATCAATGATAGATGCTGACAATTATCCTCGTCAGGTGTCAGATTAAATGCATAAAGAGTGTACCCTCTCAGGAAATCGTTTCGATCAATGGCCATAGCACTGTTCTTTAAATGTCTCCCTGTTGATAACACCAGTTGATAGAATTCACGAGTTACGCAACCATTAGGGAAGTCCGGTTGTAATGGTTTGGTGGGGAACTGGACACCGTCAACATATATTGCCAGATATTCTAGATTATAATTCTTAAAATTGAATGGGTTCTTGCCATAGTCACCCGTAAAAGAGTCATTATCAACCATCGCTACCACCACAGACTATGTTATTGTTTGACTAAAACCCCTTGCTTGACTAAATAAAAATGATTGTAATGATACATGAACTCTGATAATTTATTTGACCAACATTTTATTGACTTGCACAATCTTACACAATTGTCTGAACATGTTGAACACAACTAAACACATTATGAACACACACACACGGTTGCAACTTTTTCACAAAACGTGTTACCATTGTGTCATTTTTAAACAGATTAGAAGAATATTTAGATATCAACATATCATAGGTGATGCCTCTACACATGTGATTTAAGAAGTAGATACAGTGTTCACCACATGTGACCGATGTGACATCCTGAACTTGTTTGTCTGATAAATGTATCTCGTCACATGACATGTTTAAAAAGTCATAAATCGATTTAGGAAATATTGAATGATTTGGAGCATTTCCAAAACTGTCAAAAAAACACCCAACTCTCTCCAATATATAAACTGCCAGCCAATGCTCTCCAGGCTGGTCAGAGGGGTGTGTGTTAATTATCATAGCACTAGGTCTTATTTGTAGAGGTTGCTGGGGCAGTTTATCACAAGCCAAAACACCTGGCTGTCAGTTCCACAGTATTCATGATGCTTAATAGTAATAAACTAAAACCTGTCTGCGATGGGACACTTAAATCATACTATCATATACCGCATAAATTATTAGATTGATGGTATTAGGCAGCGGGTTCCTGAAACGTGTCTCCAGGCGTATGTTACCACTCTTGATCAATGATAGATGCTGACAATTATCCTCGTCAGGTGTCAGATTAAATGCATAAAGAGTGTACCCTCTCAGGAAATCGTTTCGATCAATGGCCATAGCACTGTTCTTTAAATGTCTCCCTGTTGATAACACCAGTTGATAGAATTCACGAGTTACGCAACCATTAGGGAAGTCCGGTTGTAATGGTTTGGTGGGGAACTGGACACCGTCAACATATATTGCCAGATATTCTAGATTATAATTCTTAAAATTGAATGGGTTCTTGCCATAGTCACCCGTAAAAGAGTCATTATCAACCATCGCTACCACCACAGACTATGTTATTGTTTGACTAAAACCCCTTGCTTGACTAAATAAAAATGATTGTAATGATACATGAACTCTGATAATTTATTTGACCAACATTTTATTGACTTGCACAATCTTACACAATTGTCTGAACATGTTGAACACAACTAAACACATTATGAACACACACACACGGTTGCAACTTTTTCACAAAACGTGTTACCATTGTGTCATTTTTAAACAGATTAGAAGAATATTTAGATATCAACATATCATAGGTGATGCCTCTACACATGTGATTTAAGAAGTAGATACAGTGTTCACCACATGTGACCGATGTGACATCCTGAACTTGTTTGTCTGATAAATGTATCTCGTCACATGACATGTTTAAAAAGTCATAAATCGATTTAGGAAATATTGAATGATTTGGAGCATTTCCAAAACTGTCAAAAAAACACCCAACTCTCTCCAATATATAAACTGCCAGCCAATGCTCTCCAGGCTGGTCAGAGGGGTGTGTGTTAATTATCATAGCACTAGGTCTTATTTGTAGAGGTTGCTGGGGCAGTTTATCACAAGCCAAAACACCTGGCTGTCAGTTCCACAGTATTCATGATGCTTAATAGTAATAAACTAAAACCTGTCTGCGATGGGACACTTAAATCATACTATCATATACCGCATAAATTATTAGATTGATGGTATTAGGCAGCGGGTTCCTGAAACGTGTCTCCAGGCGTATGTTACCACTCTTGATCAATAATAGATGCTGACAATTATCCTCGTCAGGTGTCAGATTAAATGCATAAAGAGTGTACCCTCTCAGGAAATCGTTTCGATCAATGGCCATAGCACTGTTCTTTAAATGTCTCCCTGTTGATAACACCAGTTGATAGAATTCACGAGTTACGCAACCATTAGGGAAGTCCGGTTGTAATGGTTTGGTGGGGAACTGGACACCGTCAACATATATTGCCAGATATTCTAGATTATAATTCTTAAAATTGAATGGGTTCTTGCCATAGTCACCCGTAAAAGAGTCATTATCAACCATCGCTACCACCACAGACTATGTTATTGTTTGACTAAAACCCCTTGCTTGACTAAATAAAAATGATTGTAATGATACATGAACTCTGATAATTTATTTGACCAACATTTTATTGACTTGCACAATCTTACACAATTGTCTGAACATGTTGAACACAACTAAACACATTATGAACACACACACACGGTTGCAACTTTTTCACAAAACGTGTTACCATTGTGTCATTTTTAAACAGATTAGAAGAATATTTAGATATCAACATATCATAGGTGATGCCTCTACACATGTGATTTAAGAAGTAGATACAGTGTTCACCACATGTGACCGATGTGACATCCTGAACTTGTTTGTCTGATAAATGTATCTCGTCACATGACATGTTTAAAAAGTCATAAATCGATTTAGGAAATATTGAATGATTTGGAGCATTTCCAAAACTGTCAAAAAAACACCCAACTCTCTCCAATATATAAACTGCCAGCCAATGCTCTCCAGGCTGGTCAGAGGGGTGTGTGTTAATTATCATAGCACTAGGTCTTATTTGTAGAGGTTGCTGGGGCAGTTTATCACAAGCCAAAACACCTGGCTGTCAGTTCCACAGTATTCATGATGCTTAATAGTAATAAACTAAAACCTGTCTGCGATGGGACACTTAAATCATACTATCATATACCGCATAAATTATTAGATTGATGGTATTAGGCAGCGGGTTCCTGAAACGTGTCTCCAGGCGTATGTTACCACTCTTGATCAATGATAGATGCTGACAATTATCCTCGTCAGGTGTCAGATTAAATGCATAAAGAGTGTACCCTCTCAGGAAATCGTTTCGATCAATGGCCATAGCACTGTTCTTTAAATGTCTCCCTGTTGATAACACCAGTTGATAGAATTCACGAGTTACGCAACCATTAGGGAAGTCCGGTTGTAATGGTTTGGTGGGGAACTGGACACCGTCAACATATATTGCCAGATATTCTAGATTATAATTCTTAAAATTGAATGGGTTCTTGCCATAGTCACCCGTAAAAGAGTCATTATCAACCATCGCTACCACCACAGACTATGTTATTGTTTGACTAAAACCCCTTGCTTGACTAAATAAAAATGATTGTAATGATACATGAACTCTGATAATTTATTTGACCAACATTTTATTGACTTGCACAATCTTACACAATTGTCTGAACATGTTGAACACAACTAAACACATTATGAACACACACACACGGTTGCAACTTTTTCACAAAACGTGTTACCATTGTGTCATTTTTAAACAGATTAGAAGAATATTTAGATATCAACATATCATAGGTGATGCCTCTACACATGTGATTTAAGAAGTAGATACAGTGTTCACCACATGTGACCGATGTGACATCCTGAACTTGTTTGTCTGATAAATGTATCTCGTCACATGACATGTTTAAAAAGTCATAAATCGATTTAGGAAATATTGAATGATTTGGAGCATTTCCAAAACTGTCAAAAAAACACCCAACTCTCTCCAATATATAAACTGCCAGCCAATGCTCTCCAGGCTGGTCAGAGGGGTGTGTGTTAATTATCATAGCACTAGGTCTTATTTGTAGAGGTTGCTGGGGCAGTTTATCACAAGCCAAAACACCTGGCTGTCAGTTCCACAGTATTCATGATGCTTAATAGTAATAAACTAAAACCTGTCTGCGATGGGACACTTAAATCATACTATCATATACCGCATAAATTATTAGATTGATGGTATTAGGCAGCGGGTTCCTGAAACGTGTCTCCAGGCGTATGTTACCACTCTTGATCAATGATAGATGCTGACAATTATCCTCGTCAGGTGTCAGATTAAATGCATAAAGAGTGTACCCTCTCAGGAAATCGTTTCGATCAATGGCCATAGCACTGTTCTTTAAATGTCTCCCTGTTGATAACACCAGTTGATAGAATTCACGAGTTACGCAACCATTAGGGAAGTCCGGTTGTAATGGTTTGGTGGGGAACTGGACACCGTCAACATATATTGCCAGATATTCTAGATTATAATTCTTAAAATTGAATGGGTTCTTGCCATAGTCACCCGTAAAAGAGTCATTATCAACCATCGCTACCACCACAGACTATGTTATTGTTTGACTAAACCCCCTTGCTTGACTAAATAAAAATGATTGTAATGATACATGAACTCTGATCATTTATTTGACCAACATTTTATTGACTTGCACAATCTTACACAATTGTCTGAACATGTTGAACACAACTAAACACATTATGAACACACACACACGGTTGCAACTTTTTCACAAAACGTGTTACCATTGTGTCATTTTTAAACAGATTAGAAGAATATTTAGATATCAACATATCATAGGTGATGCCTCTACACATGTGATTTAAGAAGTAGATACAGTGTTCACCACATGTGACCGATGTGACATCCTGAACTTGTTTGTCTGATAAATGTATCTCGTCACATGACATGTTTAAAAAGTCATAAATCGATTTAGGAAATATTGAATGATTTGGAGCATTTCCAAAACTGTCAAAAAAACACCCAACTCTCTCCAATATATAAACTGCCAGCCAATGCTCTCCAGGCTGGTCAGAGGGGTGTGTGTTAATTATCATAGCACTAGGTCTTATTTGTAGAGGTTGCTGGGGCAGTTTATCACAAGCCAAAACACCTGGCTGTCAGTTCCACAGTATTCATGATGCTTAATAGTAATAAACTAAAACCTGTCTGCGATGGGACACTTAAATCATACTATCATATACCGCATAAATTATTAGATTGATGGTATTAGGCAGCGGGTTCCTGAAACGTGTCTCCAGGCGTATGTTACCACTCTTGATCAATGATAGATGCTGACAATTATCCTCGTCAGGTGTCAGATTAAATGCATAAAGAGTGTACCCTCTCAGGAAATCGTTTCGATCAATGGCCATAGCACTGTTCTTTAAATGTCTCCCTGTTGATAACACCAGTTGATAGAATTCACGAGTTACGCAACCATTAGGGAAGTCCGGTTGTAATGGTTTGGTGGGGAACTGGACACCGTCAACATATATTGCCAGATATTCTAGATTATAATTCTTAAAATTGAATGGGTTCTTGCCATAGTCACCCGTAAAAGAGTCATTATCAACCATCGCTACCACCACAGACTATGTTATTGTTTGACTAAAACCCCTTGCTTGACTAAATAAAAATGATTGTAATGATACATGAACTCTGATAATTTATTTGACCAACATTTTATTGACTTGCACAATCTTACACAATTGTCTGAACATGTTGAACACAACTAAACACATTATGAACACACACACACGGTTGCAACTTTTTCACAAAACGTGTTACCATTGTGTCATTTTTAAACAGATTAGAAGAATATTTAGATATCAACATATCATAGGTGATGCCTCTACACATGTGATTTAAGAAGTAGATACAGTGTTCACCACATGTGACCGATGTGACATCCTGAACTTGTTTGTCTGATAAATGTATCTCGTCACATGACATGTTTAAAAAGTCATAAATCGATTTAGGAAATATTGAATGATTTGGAGCATTTCCAAAACTGTCAAAAAAACACCCAACTCTCTCCAATATATAAACTGCCAGCCAATGCTCTCCAGGCTGGTCAGAGGGGTGTGTGTTAATTATCATAGCACTAGGTCTTATTTGTAGAGGTTGCTGGGGCAGTTTATCACAAGCCAAAACACCTGGCTGTCAGTTCCACAGTATTCATGATGCTTAATAGTAATAAACTAAAACCTGTCTGCGATGGGACACTTAAATCATACTATCATATACCGCATAAATTATTAGATTGATGGTATTAGGCAGCGGGTTCCTGAAACGTGTCTCCAGGCGTATGTTACCACTCTTGATCAATGATAGATGCTGACAATTATCCTCGTCAGGTGTCAGATTAAATGCATAAAGAGTGTACCCTCTCAGGAAATCGTTTCGATCAATGGCCATAGCACTGTTCTTTAAATGTCTCCCTGTTGATAACACCAGTTGATAGAATTCACGAGTTACGCAACCATTAGGGAAGTCCGGTTGTAATGGTTTGGTGGGGAACTGGACACCGTCAACATATATTGCCAGATATTCTAGATTATAATTCTTAAAATTGAATGGGTTCTTGCCATAGTCACCCGTAAAAGAGTCATTATCAACCATCGCTACCACCACAGACTATGTTATTGTTTGACTAAACCCCCTTGCTTGACTAAATAAAAATGATTGTAACGATACATGAACTCTGATAATTTATTTGACCAACATTTTATTGACTTGCACAATCTTACACAATTGTCTGAACATGTTGAACACAACTAAACACATTATGAACACACACACACGGTTGCAACTTTTTCACAAAACGTGTTACCATTGTGTCATTTTTAAACAGATTAGAAGAATATTTAGATATCAACATATCATAGGTGATGCCTCTACACATGTGATTTAAGAAGTAGATACAGTGTTCACCACATGTGACCGATGTGACATCCTGAACTTGTTTGTCTGATAAATGTATCTCGTCACATGACATGTTTAAAAAGTCATAAATCGATTTAGGAAATATTGAATGATTTGGAGCATTTCCAAAACTGTCAAAAAAACACCCAACTCTCTCCAATATATAAACTGCCAGCCAATGCTCTCCAGGCTGGTCAGAGGGGTGTGTGTTAATTATCATAGCACTAGGTCTTATTTGTAGAGGTTGCTGGGGCAGTTTATCACAAGCCAAAACACCTGGCTGTCAGTTCCACAGTATTCATGATGCTTAATAGTAATAAACTAAAACCTGTCTGCGATGGGACACTTAAATCATACTATCATATACCGCATAAATTATTAGATTGATGGTATTAGGCAGCGGGTTCCTGAAACGTGTCTCCAGGCGTATGTTACCACTCTTGATCAATGATAGATGCTGACAATTATCCTCGTCAGGTGTCAGATTAAATGCATAAAGAGTGTACCCTCTCAGGAAATCGTTTCGATCAATGGCCATAGCACTGTTCTTTAAATGTCTCCCTGTTGATAACACCAGTTGATAGAATTCACGAGTTACGCAACCATTAGGGAAGTCCGGTTGTAATGGTTTGGTGGGGAACTGGACACCGTCAACATATATTGCCAGATATTCTAGATTATAATTCTTAAAATTGAATGGGTTCTTGCCATAGTCACCCGTAAAAGAGTCATTATCAACCATCGCTACCACCACAGACTATGTTATTGTTTGACTAAACCCCCTTGCTTGACTAAATAAAAATGATTGTAATGATACATGAACTCTGATAATTTATTTGACCAACATTTTATTGACTTGCACAATCTTACACAATTGTCTGAACATGTTGAACACAACTAAACACATTATGAACACACACACACGGTTGCAACTTTTTCACAAAACGTGTTACCATTGTGTCATTTTTAAACAGATTAGAAGAATATTTAGATATCAACATATCATAGGTGATGCCTCTACACATGTGATTTAAGAAGTAGATACAGTGTTCACCACATGTGACCGATGTGACATCCTGAACTTGTTTGTCTGATAAATGTATCTCGTCACATGACATGTTTAAAAAGTCATAAATCGATTTAGGAAATATTGAATGATTTGGAGCATTTCCAAAACTGTCAAAAAAACACCCAACTCTCTCCAATATATAAACTGCCAGCCAATGCTCTCCAGGCTGGTCAGAGGGGTGTGTGTTAATTATCATAGCACTAGGTCTTATTTGTAGAGGTTGCTGGGGCAGTTTATCACAAGCCAAAACACCTGGCTGTCAGTTCCACAGTATTCATGATGCTTAATAGTAATAAACTAAAACCTGTCTGCGATGGGACACTTAAATCATACTATCATATACCGCATAAATTATTAGATTGATGGTATTAGGCAGCGGGTTCCTGAAACGTGTCTCCAGGCGTATGTTACCACTCTTGATCAATGATAGATGCTGACAATTATCCTCGTCAGGTGTCAGATTAAATGCATAAAGAGTGTACCCTCTCAGGAAATCGTTTCGATCAATGGCCATAGCACTGTTCTTTAAATGTCTCCCTGTTGATAACACCAGTTGATAGAATTCACGAGTTACGCAACCATTAGGGAAGTCCGGTTGTAATGGTTTGGTGGGGAACTGGACACCGTCAACATATATTGCCAGATATTCTAGATTATAATTCTTAAAATTGAATGGGTTCTTGCCATAGTCACCCGTAAAAGAGTCATTATCAACCATCGCTACCACCACAGACTATGTTATTGTTTGACTAAAACCCCTTGCTTGACTAAATAAAAATGATTGTAATGATACATGAACTCTGATAATTTATTTGACCAACATTTTATTGACTTGCACAATCTTACACAATTGTCTGAACATGTTGAACACAACTAAACACATTATGAACACACACACACGGTTGCAACTTTTTCACAAAACGTGTTACCATTGTGTCATTTTTAAACAGATTAGAAGAATATTTAGATATCAACATATCATAGGTGATGCCTCTACACATGTGATTTAAGAAGTAGATACAGTGTTCACCACATGTGACCGATGTGACATCCTGAACTTGTTTGTCTGATAAATGTATCTCGTCACATGACATGTTTAAAAAGTCATAAATCGATTTAGGAAATATTGAATGATTTGGAGCATTTCCAAAACTGTCAAAAAAACACCCAACTCTCTCCAATATATAAACTGCCAGCCAATGCTCTCCAGGCTGGTCAGAGGGGTGTGTGTTAATTATCATAGCACTAGGTCTTATTTGTAGAGGTTGCTGGGGCAGTTTATCACAAGCCAAAACACCTGGCTGTCAGTTCCACAGTATTCATGATGCTTAATAGTAATAAACTAAAACCTGTCTGCGATGGGACACTTAAATCATACTATCATATACCGCATAAATTATTAGATTGATGGTATTAGGCAGCGGGTTCCTGAAACGTGTCTCCAGGCGTATGTTACCACTCTTGATCAATGATAGATGCTGACAATTATCCTCGTCAGGTGTCAGATTAAATGCATAAAGAGTGTACCCTCTCAGGAAATCGTTTCGATCAATGGCCATAGCACTGTTCTTTAAATGTCTCCCTGTTGATAACACCAGTTGATAGAATTCACGAGTTACGCAACCATTAGGGAAGTCCGGTTGTAATGGTTTGGTGGGGAACTGGACACCGTCAACACATATTGCCAGATATTCTAGATTATAATTCTTAAAATTGAATGGGTTCTTGCCATAGTCACCCGTAAAAGAGTCATTATCAACCATCGCTACCACCACAGACTATGTTATTGTTTGACTAAAACCCCTTGCTTGACTAAATAAAAATGATTGTAATGATACATGAACTCTGATAATTTATTTGACCAACATTTTATTGACTTGCACAATCTTACACAATTGTCTGAACATGTTGAACACAACTAAACACATTATGAACACACACACACGGTTGCAACTTTTTCACAAAACGTGTTACCATTGTGTCATTTTTAAACAGATTAGAAGAATATTTAGATATCAACATATCATAGGTGATGCCTCTACACATGTGATTTAAGAAGTAGATACAGTGTTCACCACATGTGACCGATGTGACATCCTGAACTTGTTTGTCTGATAAATGTATCTCGTCACATGACATGTTTAAAAAGTCATAAATCGATTTAGGAAATATTGAATGATTTGGAGCATTTCCAAAACTGTCAAAAAAACACCCAACTCTCTCCAATATATAAACTGCCAGCCAATGCTCTCCAGGCTGGTCAGAGGGGTGTGTGTTAATTATCATAGCACTAGGTCTTATTTGTAGAGGTTGCTGGGGCAGTTTATCACAAGCCAAAACACCTGGCTGTCAGTTCCACAGTATTCATGATGCTTAATAGTAATAAACTAAAACCTGTCTGCGATGGGACACTTAAATCATACTATCATATACCGCATAAATTATTAGATTGATGGTATTAGGCAGCGGGTTCCTGAAACGTGTCTCCAGGCGTATGTTACCACTCTTGATCAATGATAGATGCTGACAATTATCCTCGTCAGGTGTCAGATTAAATGCATAAAGAGTGTACCCTCTCAGGAAATCGTTTCGATCAATGGCCATAGCACTGTTCTTTAAATGTCTCCCTGTTGATAACACCAGTTGATAGAATTCACGAGTTACGCAACCATTAGGGAAGTCCGGTTGTAATGGTTTGGTGGGGAACTGGACACCGTCAACACATATTGCCAGATATTCTAGATTATAATTCTTAAAATTGAATGGGTTCTTGCCATAGTCACCCGTAAAAGAGTCATTATCAACCATCGCTACCACCACAGACTATGTTATTGTTTGACTAAAACCCCTTGCTTGACTAAATAAAAATGATTGTAATGATACATGAACTCTGATAATTTATTTGACCAACATTTTATTGACTTGCACAATCTTACACAATTGTCTGAACATGTTGAACACAACTAAACACATTATGAACACACACACACGGTTGCAACTTTTTCACAAAACGTGTTACCATTGTGTCATTTTTAAACAGATTAGAAGAATATTTAGATATCAACATATCATAGGTGATGCCTCTACACATGTGATTTAAGAAGTAGATACAGTGTTCACCACATGTGACCGATGTGACATCCTGAACTTGTTTGTCTGATAAATGTATCTCGTCACATGACATGTTTAAAAAGTCATAAATCGATTTAGGAAATATTGAATGATTTGGAGCATTTCCAAAACTGTCAAAAAAACACCCAACTCTCTCCAATATATAAACTGCCAGCCAATGCTCTCCAGGCTGGTCAGAGGGGTGTGTGTTAATTATCATAGCACTAGGTCTTATTTGTAGAGGTTGCTGGGGCAGTTTATCACAAGCCAAAACACCTGGCTGTCAGTTCCACAGTATTCATGATGCTTAATAGTAATAAACTAAAACCTGTCTGCGATGGGACACTTAAATCATACTATCATATACCGCATAAATTATTAGATTGATGGTATTAGGCAGCGGGTTCCTGAAACGTGTCTCCAGGCGTATGTTACCACTCTTGATCAATGATAGATGCTGACAATTATCCTCGTCAGGTGTCAGATTAAATGCATAAAGAGTGTACCCTCTCAGGAAATCGTTTCGATCAATGGCCATAGCACTGTTCTTTAAATGTCTCCCTGTTGATAACACCAGTTGATAGAATTCACGAGTTACGCAACCATTAGGGAAGTCCGGTTGTAATGGTTTGGTGGGGAACTGGACACCGTCAACATATATTGCCAGATATTCTAGATTATAATTCTTAAAATTGAATGGGTTCTTGCCATAGTCACCCGTAAAAGAGTCATTATCAACCATCGCTACCACCACAGACTATGTTATTGTTTGACTAAAACCCCTTGCTTGACTAAATAAAAATGATTGTAATGATACATGAACTCTGATAATTTATTTGACCAACATTTTATTGACTTGCACAATCTTACACAATTGTCTGAACATGTTGAACACAACTAAACACATTATGAACACACACACACGGTTGCAACTTTTTCACAAAACGTGTTACCATTGTGTCATTTTTAAACAGATTAGAAGAATATTTAGATATCAACATATCATAGGTGATGCCTCTACACATGTGATTTAAGAAGTAGATACAGTGTTCACCACATGTGACCGATGTGACATCCTGAACTTGTTTGTCTGATAAATGTATCTCGTCACATGACATGTTTAAAAAGTCATAAATCGATTTAGGAAATATTGAATGATTTGGAGCATTTCCAAAACTGTCAAAAAAACACCCAACTCTCTCCAATATATAAACTGCCAGCCAATGCTCTCCAGGCTGGTCAGAGGGGTGTGTGTTAATTATCATAGCACTAGGTCTTATTTGTAGAGGTTGCTGGGGCAGTTTATCACAAGCCAAAACACCTGGCTGTCAGTTCCACAGTATTCATGATGCTTAATAGTAATAAACTAAAACCTGTCTGCGATGGGACACTTAAATCATACTATCATATACCGCATAAATTATTAGATTGATGGTATTAGGCAGCGGGTTCCTGAAACGTGTCTCCAGGCGTATGTTACCACTCTTGATCAATGATAGATGCTGACAATTATCCTCGTCAGGTGTCAGATTAAATGCATAAAGAGTGTACCCTCTCAGGAAATCGTTTCGATCAATGGCCATAGCACTGTTCTTTAAATGTCTCCCTGTTGATAACACCAGTTGATAGAATTCACGAGTTACGCAACCATTAGGGAAGTCCGGTTGTAATGGTTTGGTGGGGAACTGGACACCGTCAACATATATTGCCAGATATTCTAGATTATAATTCTTAAAATTGAATGGGTTCTTGCCATAGTCACCCGTAAAAGAGTCATTATCAACCATCGCTACCACCACAGACTATGTTATTGTTTGACTAAAACCCCTTGCTTGACTAAATAAAAATGATTGTAATGATACATGAACTCTGATAATTTATTTGACCAACATTTTATTGACTTGCACAATCTTACACAATTGTCTGAACATGTTGAACACAACTAAACACATTATGAACACACACACACGGTTGCAACTTTTTCACAAAACGTGTTACCATTGTGTCATTTTTAAACAGATTAGAAGAATATTTAGATATCAACATATCATAGGTGATGCCTCTACACATGTGATTTAAGAAGTAGATACAGTGTTCACCACATGTGACCGATGTGACATCCTGAACTTGTTTGTCTGATAAATGTATCTCGTCACATGACATGTTTAAAAAGTCATAAATCGATTTAGGAAATATTGAATGATTTGGAGCATTTCCAAAACTGTCAAAAAAACACCCAACTCTCTCCAATATATAAACTGCCAGCCAATGCTCTCCAGGCTGGTCAGAGGGGTGTGTGTTAATTATCATAGCACTAGGTCTTATTTGTAGAGGTTGCTGGGGCAGTTTATCACAAGCCAAAACACCTGGCTGTCAGTTCCACAGTATTCATGATGCTTAATAGTAATAAACTAAAACCTGTCTGCGATGGGACACTTAAATCATACTATCATATACCGCATAAATTATTAGATTGATGGTATTAGGCAGCGGGTTCCTGAAACGTGTCTCCAGGCGTATGTTACCACTCTTGATCAATGATAGATGCTGACAATTATCCTCGTCAGGTGTCAGATTAAATGCATAAAGAGTGTACCCTCTCAGGAAATCGTTTCGATCAATGGCCATAGCACTGTTCTTTAAATGTCTCCCTGTTGATAACACCAGTTGATAGAATTCACGAGTTACGCAACCATTAGGGAAGTCCGGTTGTAATGGTTTGGTGGGGAACTGGACACCGTCAACATATTTTGCCAGATATTCTAGATTATAATTCTTAAAATTGAATGGGTTCTTGCCATAGTCACCCGTAAAAGAGTCATTATCAACCATCGCTACCACCACAGACTATGTTATTGTTTGACTAAACCCCCTTGCTTGACTAAATAAAAATGATTGTAATGATACATGAACTCTGATAATTTATTTGACCAACATTTTATTGACTTGCACAATCTTACACAATTGTCTGAACATGTTGAACACAACTAAACACATTATGAACACACACACACGGTTGCAACTTTTTCACAAAACGTGTTACCATTGTGTCATTTTTAAACAGATTAGAAGAATATTTAGATATCAACATATCATAGGTGATGCCTCTACACATGTGATTTAAGAAGTAGATACAGTGTTCACCACATGTGACCGATGTGACATCCTGAACTTGTTTGTCTGATAAATGTATCTCGTCACATGACATGTTTAAAAAGTCATAAATCGATTTAGGAAATATTGAATGATTTGGAGCATTTCCAAAACTGTCAAAAAAACACCCAACTCTCTCCAATATATAAACTGCCAGCCAATGCTCTCCAGGCTGGTCAGAGGGGTGTGTGTTAATTATCATAGCACTAGGTCTTATTTGTAGAGGTTGCTGGGGCAGTTTATCACAAGCCAAAACACCTGGCTGTCAGTTCCACAGTATTCATGATGCTTAATAGTAATAAACTAAAACCTGTCTGCGATGGGACACTTAAATCATACTATCATATACCGCATAAATTATTAGATTGATGGTATTAGGCAGCGGGTTCCTGAAACGTGTCTCCAGGCGTATGTTACCACTCTTGATCAATGATAGATGCTGACAATTATCCTCGTCAGGTGTCAGATTAAATGCATAAAGAGTGTACCCTCTCAGGAAATCGTTTCGATCAATGGCCATAGCACTGTTCGTTAAATGTCTCCCTGTTGATAACACCAGTTGATAGAATTCACGAGTTACGCAACCATTAGGGAAGTCCGGTTGTAATGGTTTGGTGGGGAACTGGACACCGTCAACATATATTGCCAGATATTCTAGATTATAATTCTTAAAATTGAATGGGTTCTTGCCATAGTCACCCGTAAAAGAGTCATTATCAACCATCGCTACCACCACAGACTATGTTATTGTTTGACTAAAACCCCTTGCTTGACTAAATAAAAATGATTGTAATGATACATGAACTCTGATAATTTATTTGACCAACATTTTATTGACTTGCACAATCTTACACAATTGTCTGAACATGTTGAACACAACTAAACACATTATGAACACACACACACGGTTGCAACTTTTTCACAAAACGTGTTACCATTGTGTCATTTTTAAACAGATTAGAAGAATATTTAGATATCAACATATCATAGGTGATGCCTCTACACATGTGATTTAAGAAGTAGATACAGTGTTCACCACATGTGACCGATGTGACATCCTGAACTTGTTTGTCTGATAAATGTATCTCGTCACATGACATGTTTAAAAAGTCATAAATCGATTTAGGAAATATTGAATGATTTGGAGCATTTCCAAAACTGTCAAAAAAACACCCAACTCTCTCCAATATATAAACTGCCAGCCAATGCTCTCCAGGCTGGTCAGAGGGGTGTGTGTTAATTATCATAGCACTAGGTCTTATTTGTAGAGGTTGCTGGGGCAGTTTATCACAAGCCAAAACACCTGGCTGTCAGTTCCACAGTATTCATGATGCTTAATAGTAATAAACTAAAACCTGTCTGCGATGGGACACTTAAATCATACTATCATATACCGCATAAATTATTAGATTGATGGTATTAGGCAGCGGGTTCCTGAAACGTGTCTCCAGGCGTATGTTACCACTCTTGATCAATGATAGATGCTGACAATTATCCTCGTCAGGTGTCAGATTAAATGCATAAAGAGTGTACCCTCTCAGGAAATCGTTTCGATCAATGGCCATAGCACTGTTCTTTAAATGTCTCCCTGTTGATAACACCAGTTGATAGAATTCACGAGTTACGCAACCATTAGGGAAGTCCGGTTGTAATGGTTTGGTGGGGAACTGGACACCGTCAACACATATTGCCAGATATTCTAGATTATAATTCTTAAAATTGAATGGGTTCTTGCCATAGTCACCCGTAAAAGAGTCATTATCAACCATCGCTACCACCACAGACTATGTTATTGTTTGACTAAAACCCCTTGCTTGACTAAATAAAAATGATTGTAATGATACATGAACTCTGATAATTTATTTGACCAACATTTTATTGACTTGCACAATCTTACACAATTGTCTGAACATGTTGAACACAACTAAACACATTATGAACACACACACACGGTTGCAACTTTTTCACAAAACGTGTTACCATTGTGTCATTTTTAAACAGATTAGAAGAATATTTAGATATCAACATATCATAGGTGATGCCTCTACACATGTGATTTAAGAAGTAGATACAGTGTTCACCACATGTGACCGATGTGACATCCTGAACTTGTTTGTCTGATAAATGTATCTCGTCACATGACATGTTTAAAAAGTCATAAATCGATTTAGGAAATATTGAATGATTTGGAGCATTTCCAAAACTGTCAAAAAAACACCCAACTCTCTCCAATATATAAACTGCCAGCCAATGCTCTCCAGGCTGGTCAGAGGGGTGTGTGTTAATTATCATAGCACTAGGTCTTATTTGTAGAGGTTGCTGGGGCAGTTTATCACAAGCCAAAACACCTGGCTGTCAGTTCCACAGTATTCATGATGCTTAATAGTAATAAACTAAAACCTGTCTGCGATGGGACACTTAAATCATACTATCATATACCGCATAAATTATTAGATTGATGGTATTAGGCAGCGGGTTCCTGAAACGTGTCTCCAGGCGTATGTTACCACTCTTGATCAATGATAGATGCTGACAATTATCCTCGTCAGGTGTCAGATTAAATGCATAAAGAGTGTACCCTCTCAGGAAATCGTTTCGATCAATGGCCATAGCACTGTTCTTTAAATGTCTCCCTGTTGATAACACCAGTTGATAGAATTCACGAGTTACGCAACCATTAGGGAAGTCCGGTTGTAATGGTTTGGTGGGGAACTGGACACCGTCAACACATATTGCCAGATATTCTAGATTATAATTCTTAAAATTGAATGGGTTCTTGCCATAGTCACCCGTAAAAGAGTCATTATCAACCATCGCTACCACCACAGACTATGTTATTGTTTGACTAAAACCCCTTGCTTGACTAAATAAAAATGATTGTAATGATACATGAACTCTGATAATTTATTTGACCAACATTTTATTGACTTGCACAATCTTACACAATTGTCTGAACATGTTGAACACAACTAAACACATTATGAACACACACACACGGTTGCAACTTTTTCACAAAACGTGTTACCATTGTGTCATTTTTAAACAGATTAGAAGAATATTTAGATATCAACATATCATAGGTGATGCCTCTACACATGTGATTTAAGAAGTAGATACAGTGTTCACCACATGTGACCGATGTGACATCCTGAACTTGTTTGTCTGATAAATGTATCTCGTCACATGACATGTTTAAAAAGTCATAAATCGATTTAGGAAATATTGAATGATTTGGAGCATTTCCAAAACTGTCAAAAAAACACCCAACTCTCTCCAATATATAAACTGCCAGCCAATGCTCTCCAGGCTGGTCAGAGGGGTGTGTGTTAATTATCATAGCACTAGGTCTTATTTGTAGAGGTTGCTGGGGCAGTTTATCACAAGCCAAAACACCTGGCTGTCAGTTCCACAGTATTCATGATGCTTAATAGTAATAAACTAAAACCTGTCTGCGATGGGACACTTAAATCATACTATCATATACCGCATAAATTATTAGATTGATGGTATTAGGCAGCGGGTTCCTGAAACGTGTCTCCAGGCGTATGTTACCACTCTTGATCAATGATAGATGCTGACAATTATCCTCGTCAGGTGTCAGATTAAATGCATAAAGAGTGTACCCTCTCAGGAAATCGTTTCGATCAATGGCCATAGCACTGTTCTTTAAATGTCTCCCTGTTGATAACACCAGTTGATAGAATTCACGAGTTACGCAACCATTAGGGAAGTCCGGTTGTAATGGTTTGGTGGGGAACTGGACACCGTCAACATATATTGCCAGATATTCTAGATTATAATTCTTAAAATTGAATGGGTTCTTGCCATAGTCACCCGTAAAAGAGTCATTATCAACCATCGCTACCACCACAGACTATGTTATTGTTTGACTAAACCCCCTTGCTTGACTAAATAAAAATGATTGTAATGATACATGAACTCTGATAATTTATTTGACCAACATTTTATTGACTTGCACAATCTTACACAATTGTCTGAACATGTTGAACACAACTAAACACATTATGAACACACACACACGGTTGCAACTTTTTCACAAAACGTGTTACCATTGTGTCATTTTTAAACAGATTAGAAGAATATTTAGATATCAACATATCATAGGTGATGCCTCTACACATGTGATTTAAGAAGTAGATACAGTGTTCACCACATGTGACCGATGTGACATCCTGAACTTGTTTGTCTGATAAATGTATCTCGTCACATGACATGTTTAAAAAGTCATAAATCGATTTAGGAAATATTGAATGATTTGGAGCATTTCCAAAACTGTCAAAAAAACACCCAACTCTCTCCAATATATAAACTGCCAGCCAATGCTCTCCAGGCTGGTCAGAGGGGTGTGTGTTAATTATCATAGCACTAGGTCTTATTTGTAGAGGTTGCTGGGGCAGTTTATCACAAGCCAAAACACCTGGCTGTCAGTTCCACAGTATTCATGATGCTTAATAGTAATAAACTAAAACCTGTCTGCGATGGGACACTTAAATCATACTATCATATACCGCATAAATTATTAGATTGATGGTATTAGGCAGCGGGTTCCTGAAACGTGTCTCCAGGCGTATGTTACCACTCTTGATCAATGATAGATGCTGACAATTATCCTCGTCAGGTGTCAGATTAAATGCATAAAGAGTGTACCCTCTCAGGAAATCGTTTCGATCAATGGCCATAGCACTGTTCTTTAAATGTCTCCCTGTTGATAACACCAGTTGATAGAATTCACGAGTTACGCAACCATTAGGGAAGTCCGGTTGTAATGGTTTGGTGGGGAACTGGACACCGTCAACACATATTGCCAGATATTCTAGATTATAATTCTTCAAATTGAATGGGTTCTTGCCATAGTCACCCGTAAAAGAGTCATTATCAACCATCGCTACCACCACAGACTATGTTATTGTTTGACTAAAACCCCTTGCTTGACTAAATAAAAATGATTGTAATGATACATGAACTCTGATAATTTATTTGACCAACATTTTATTGACTTGCACAATCTTACACAATTGTCTGAACATGTTGAACACAACTAAACACATTATGAACACACACACACGGTTGCAACTTTTTCACAAAACGTGTTACCATTGTGTCATTTTTAAACAGATTAGAAGAATATTTAGATATCAACATATCATAGGTGATGCCTCTACACATGTGATTTAAGAAGTAGATACAGTGTTCACCACATGTGACCGATGTGACATCCTGAACTTGTTTGTCTGATAAATGTATCTCGTCACATGACATGTTTAAAAAGTCATAAATCGATTTAGGAAATATTGAATGATTTGGAGCATTTCCAAAACTGTCAAAAAAACACCCAACTCTCTCCAATATATAAACTGCCAGCCAATGCTCTCCAGGCTGGTCAGAGGGGTGTGTGTTAATTATCATAGCACTAGGTCTTATTTGTAGAGGTTGCTGGGGCAGTTTATCACAAGCCAAAACACCTGGCTGTCAGTTCCACAGTATTCATGATGCTTAATAGTAATAAACTAAAACCTGTCTGCGATGGGACACTTAAATCATACTATCATATACCGCATAAATTATTAGATTGATGGTATTAGGCAGCGGGTTCCTGAAACGTGTCTCCAGGCGTATGTTACCACTCTTGATCAATGATAGATGCTGACAATTATCCTCGTCAGGTGTCAGATTAAATGCATAAAGAGTGTACCCTCTCAGGAAATCGTTTCGATCAATGGCCATAGCACTGTTCTTTAAATGTCTCCCTGTTGATAACACCAGTTGATAGAATTCACGAGTTACGCAACCATTAGGGAAGTCCGGTTGTAATGGTTTGGTGGGGAACTGGACACCGTCAACACATATTGCCAGATATTCTAGATTATAATTCTTAAAATTGAATGGGTTCTTGCCATAGTCACCCGTAAAAGAGTCATTATCAACCATCGCTACCACCACAGACTATGTTATTGTTTGACTAAAACCCCTTGCTTGACTAAATAAAAATGATTGTAATGATACATGAACTCTGATAATTTATTTGACCAACATTTTATTGACTTGCACAATCTTACACAATTGTCTGAACATGTTGAACACAACTAAACACATTATGAACACACACACACGGTTGCAACTTTTTCACAAAACGTGTTACCATTGTGTCATTTTTAAACAGATTAGAAGAATATTTAGATATCAACATATCATAGGTGATGCCTCTACACATGTGATTTAAGAAGTAGATACAGTGTTCACCACATGTGACCGATGTGACATCCTGAACTTGTTTGTCTGATAAATGTATCTCGTCACATGACATGTTTAAAAAGTCATAAATCGATTTAGGAAATATTGAATGATTTGGAGCATTTCCAAAACTGTCAAAAAAACACCCAACTCTCTCCAATATATAAACTGCCAGCCAATGCTCTCCAGGCTGGTCAGAGGGGTGTGTGTTAATTATCATAGCACTAGGTCTTATTTGTAGAGGTTGCTGGGGCAGTTTATCACAAGCCAAAACACCTGGCTGTCAGTTCCACAGTATTCATGATGCTTAATAGTAATAAACTAAAACCTGTCTGCGATGGGACACTTAAATCATACTATCATATACCGCATAAATTATTAGATTGATGGTATTAGGCAGCGGGTTCCTGAAACGTGTCTCCAGGCGTATGTTACCACTCTTGATCAATGATAGATGCTGACAATTATCCTCGTCAGGTGTCAGATTAAATGCATAAAGAGTGTACCCTCTCAGGAAATCGTTTCGATCAATGGCCATAGCACTGTTCTTTAAATGTCTCCCTGTTGATAACACCAGTTGATAGAATTCACGAGTTACGCAACCATTAGGGAAGTCCGGTTGTAATGGTTTGGTGGGGAACTGGACACCGTCAACACATATTGCCAGATATTCTAGATTATAATTCTTCAAATTGAATGGGTTCTTGCCATAGTCACCCGTAAAAGAGTCATTATCAACCATCGCTACCACCACAGACTATGTTATTGTTTGACTAAAACCCCTTGCTTGACTAAATAAAAATGATTGTAATGATACATGAACTCTGATAATTTATTTGACCAACATTTTATTGACTTGCACAATCTTACACAATTGTCTGAACATGTTGAACACAACTAAACACATTATGAACACACACACACGGTTGCAACTTTTTCACAAAACGTGTTACCATTGTGTCATTTTTAAACAGATTAGAAGAATATTTAGATATCAACATATCATAGGTGATGCCTCTACACATGTGATTTAAGAAGTAGATACAGTGTTCACCACATGTGACCGATGTGACATCCTGAACTTGTTTGTCTGATAAATGTATCTCGTCACATGACATGTTTAAAAAGTCATAAATCGATTTAGGAAATATTGAATGATTTGGAGCATTTCCAAAACTGTCAAAAAAACACCCAACTCTCTCCAATATATAAACTGCCAGCCAATGCTCTCCAGGCTGGTCAGAGGGGTGTGTGTTAATTATCATAGCACTAGGTCTTATTTGTAGAGGTTGCTGGGGCAGTTTATCACAAGCCAAAACACCTGGCTGTCAGTTCCACAGTATTCATGATGCTTAATAGTAATAAACTAAAACCTGTCTGCGATGGGACACTTAAATCATACTATCATATACCGCATAAATTATTAGATTGATGGTATTAGGCAGCGGGTTCCTGAAACGTGTCTCCAGGCGTATGTTACCACTCTTGATCAATGATAGATGCTGACAATTATCCTCGTCAGGTGTCAGATTAAATGCATAAAGAGTGTACCCTCTCAGGAAATCGTTTCGATCAATGGCCATAGCACTGTTCTTTAAATGTCTCCCTGTTGATAACACCAGTTGATAGAATTCACGAGTTACGCAACCATTAGGGAAGTCCGGTTGTAATGGTTTGGTGGGGAACTGGACACCGTCAACACATATTGCCAGATATTCTAGATTATAATTCTTAAAATTGAATGGGTTCTTGCCATAGTCACCCGTAAAAGAGTCATTATCAACCATCGCTACCACCACAGACTATGTTATTGTTTGACTAAAACCCCTTGCTTGACTAAATAAAAATGATTGTAATGATACATGAACTCTGATAATTTATTTGACCAACATTTTATTGACTTGCACAATCTTACACAATTGTCTGAACATGTTGAACACAACTAAACACATTATGAACACACACACACGGTTGCAACTTTTTCACAAAACGTGTTACCATTGTGTCATTTTTAAACAGATTAGAAGAATATTTAGATATCAACATATCATAGGTGATGCCTCTACACATGTGATTTAAGAAGTAGATACAGTGTTCACCACATGTGACCGATGTGACATCCTGAACTTGTTTGTCTGATAAATGTATCTCGTCACATGACATGTTTAAAAAGTCATAAATCGATTTAGGAAATATTGAATGATTTGGAGCATTTCCAAAACTGTCAAAAAAACACCCAACTCTCTCCAATATATAAACTGCCAGCCAATGCTCTCCAGGCTGGTCAGAGGGGTGTGTGTTAATTATCATAGCACTAGGTCTTATTTGTAGAGGTTGCTGGGGCAGTTTATCACAAGCCAAAACACCTGGCTGTCAGTTCCACAGTATTCATGATGCTTAATAGTAATAAACTAAAACCTGTCTGCGATGGGACACTTAAATCATACTATCATATACCGCATAAATTATTAGATTGATGGTATTAGGCAGCGGGTTCCTGAAACGTGTCTCCAGGCGTATGTTACCACTCTTGATCAATGATAGATGCTGACAATTATCCTCGTCAGGTGTCAGATTAAATGCATAAAGAGTGTACCCTCTCAGGAAATCGTTTCGATCAATGGCCATAGCACTGTTCTTTAAATGTCTCCCTGTTGATAACACCAGTTGATAGAATTCACGAGTTACGCAACCATTAGGGAAGTCCGGTTGTAATGGTTTGGTGGGGAACTGGACACCGTCAACACATATTGCCAGATATTCTAGATTATAATTCTTAAAATTGAATGGGTTCTTGCCATAGTCACCCGTAAAAGAGTCATTATCAACCATCGCTACCACCACAGACTATGTTATTGTTTGACTAAAACCCCTTGCTTGACTAAATAAAAATGATTGTAATGATACATGAACTCTGATAATTTATTTGACCAACATTTTATTGACTTGCACAATCTTACACAATTGTCTGAACATGTTGAACACAACTAAACACATTATGAACACACACACACGGTTGCAACTTTTTCACAAAACGTGTTACCATTGTGTCATTTTTAAACAGATTAGAAGAATATTTAGATATCAACATATCATAGGTGATGCCTCTACACATGTGATTTAAGAAGTAGATACAGTGTTCACCACATGTGACCGATGTGACATCCTGAACTTGTTTGTCTGATAAATGTATCTCGTCACATGACATGTTTAAAAAGTCATAAATCGATTTAGGAAATATTGAATGATTTGGAGCATTTCCAAAACTGTCAAAAAAACACCCAACTCTCTCCAATATATAAACTGCCAGCCAATGCTCTCCAGGCTGGTCAGAGGGGTGTGTGTTAATTATCATAGCACTAGGTCTTATTTGTAGAGGTTGCTGGGGCAGTTTATCACAAGCCAAAACACCTGGCTGTCAGTTCCACAGTATTCATGATGCTTAATAGTAATAAACTAAAACCTGTCTGCGATGGGACACTTAAATCATACTATCATATACCGCATAAATTATTAGATTGATGGTATTAGGCAGCGGGTTCCTGAAACGTGTCTCCAGGCGTATGTTACCACTCTTGATCAATGATAGATGCTGACAATTATCCTCGTCAGGTGTCAGATTAAATGCATAAAGAGTGTACCCTCTCAGGAAATCGTTTCGATCAATGGCCATAGCACTGTTCTTTAAATGTCTCCCTGTTGATAACACCAGTTGATAGAATTCACGAGTTACGCAACCATTAGGGAAGTCCGGTTGTAATGGTTTGGTGGGGAACTGGACACCGTCAACATATATTGCCAGATATTCTAGATTATAATTCTTAAAATTGAATGGGTTCTTGCCATAGTCACCCGTAAAAGAGTCATTATCAACCATCGCTACCACCACAGACTATGTTATTGTTTGACTAAACCCCCTTGCTTGACTAAATAAAAATGATTGTATTGATACATGAACTCTGATAATTTATTTGACCAACATTTTATTGACTTGCACAATCTTACACAATTGTCTGAACATGTTGAACACAACTAAACACATTATGAACACACACACACGGTTGCAACTTTTTCACAAAACGTGTTACCATTGTGTCATTTTTAAACAGATTAGAAGAATATTTAGATATCAACATATCATAGGTGATGCCTCTACACATGTGATTTAAGAAGTAGATACAGTGTTCACCACATGTGACCGATGTGACATCCTGAACTTGTTTGTCTGATAAATGTATCTCGTCACATGACATGTTTAAAAAGTCATAAATCGATTTAGGAAATATTGAATGATTTGGAGCATTTCCAAAACTGTCAAAAAAACACCCAACTCTCTCCAATATATAAACTGCCAGCCAATGCTCTCCAGGCTGGTCAGAGGGGTGTGTGTTAATTATCATAGCACTAGGTCTTATTTGTAGAGGTTGCTGGGGCAGTTTATCACAAGCCAAAACACCTGGCTGTCAGTTCCACAGTATTCATGATGCTTAATAGTAATAAACTAAAACCTGTCTGCGATGGGACACTTAAATCATACTATCATATACCGCATAAATTATTAGATTGATGGTATTAGGCAGCGGGTTCCTGAAACGTGTCTCCAGGCGTATGTTACCACTCTTGATCAATGATAGATGCTGACAATTATCCTCGTCAGGTGTCAGATTAAATGCATAAAGAGTGTACCCTCTCAGGAAATCGTTTCGATCAATGGCCATAGCACTGTTCGTTAAATGTCTCCCTGTTGATAACACCAGTTGATAGAATTCACGAGTTACGCAACCATTAGGGAAGTCCGGTTGTAATGGTTTGGTGGGGAACTGGACACCGTCAACATATATTGCCAGATATTCTAGATTATAATTCTTAAAATTGAATGGGTTCTTGCCATAGTCACCCGTAAAAGAGTCATTATCAACCATCGCTACCACCACAGACTATGTTATTGTTTGACTAAAACCCCTTGCTTGACTAAATAAAAATGATTGTAATGATACATGAACTCTGATAATTTATTTGACCAACATTTTATTGACTTGCACAATCTTACACAATTGTCTGAACATGTTGAACACAACTAAACACATTATGAACACACACGGTTGCAACTTTTTCACAAAACGTGTTACCATTGTGTCATTTTTAAACAGATTAGAAGAATATTTAGATATCAACATATCATAGGTGATGCCTCTACACATGTGATTTAAGAAGTAGATACAGTGTTCACCACATGTGACCGATGTGACATCCTGAACTTGTTTGTCTGATAAATGTATCTCGTCACATGACATGTTTAAAAAGTCATAAATCGATTTAGGAAATATTGAATGATTTGGAGCATTTCCAAAACTGTCAAAAAAACACCCAACTCTCTCCAATATATAAACTGCCAGCCAATGCTCTCCAGGCTGGTCAGAGGGGTGTGTGTTAATTATCATAGCACTAGGTCTTATTTGTAGAGGTTGCTGGGGCAGTTTATCACAAGCCAAAACACCTGGCTGTCAGTTCCACAGTATTCATGATGCTTAATAGTAATAAACTAAAACCTGTCTGCGATGGGACACTTAAATCATACTATCATATACCGCATAAATTATTAGATTGATGGTATTAGGCAGCGGGTTCCTGAAACGTGTCTCCAGGCGTATGTTACCACTCTTGATCAATGATAGATGCTGACAATTATCCTCGTCAGGTGTCAGATTAAATGCATAAAGAGTGTACCCTCTCAGGAAATCGTTTCGATCAATGGCCATAGCACTGTTCTTTAAATGTCTCCCTGTTGATAACACCAGTTGATAGAATTCACGAGTTACGCAACCATTAGGGAAGTCCGGTTGTAATGGTTTGGTGGGGAACTGGACACCGTCAACACATATTGCCAGATATTCTAGATTATAATTCTTAAAATTGAATGGGTTCTTGCCATAGTCACCCGTAAAAGAGTCATTATCAACCATCGCTACCACCACAGACTATGTTATTGTTTGACTAAAACCCCTTGCTTGACTAAATAAAAATGATTGTAATGATACATGAACTCTGATAATTTATTTGGCCAACATTTTATTGACTTGCACAATCTTACACAATTGTCTGAACATGTTGAACACAACTAAACACATTATGAACACACACACACGGTTGCAACTTTTTCACAAAACGTGTTACCATTGTGTCATTTTTAAACAGATTAGAAGAATATTTAGATATCAACATATCATAGGTGATGCCTCTACACATGTGATTTAAGAAGTAGATACAGTGTTCACCACATGTGACCGATGTGACATCCTGAACTTGTTTGTCTGATAAATGTATCTCGTCACATGACATGTTTAAAAAGTCATAAATCGATTTAGGAAATATTGAATGATTTGGAGCATTTCCAAAACTGTCAAAAAAACACCCAACTCTCTCCAATATATAAACTGCCAGCCAATGCTCTCCAGGCTGGTCAGAGGGGTGTGTGTTAATTATCATAGCACTAGGTCTTATTTGTAGAGGTTGCTGGGGCAGTTTATCACAAGCCAAAACACCTGGCTGTCAGTTCCACAGTATTCATGATGCTTAATAGTAATAAACTAAAACCTGTCTGCGATGGGACACTTAAATCATACTATCATATACCGCATAAATTATTAGATTGATGGTATTAGGCAGCGGGTTCCTGAAACGTGTCTCCAGGCGTATGTTACCACTCTTGATCAATGATAGATGCTGACAATTATCCTCGTCAGGTGTCAGATTAAATGCATAAAGAGTGTACCCTCTCAGGAAATCGTTTCGATCAATGGCCATAGCACTGTTCTTTAAATGTCTCCCTGTTGATAACACCAGTTGATAGAATTCACGAGTTACGCAACCATTAGGGAAGTCCGGTTGTAATGGTTTGGTGGGGAACTGGACACCGTCAACACATATTGCCAGATATTCTAGATTATAATTCTTCAAATTGAATGGGTTCTTGCCATAGTCACCCGTAAAAGAGTCATTATCAACCATCGCTACCACCACAGACTATGTTATTGTTTGACTAAAACCCCTTGCTTGACTAAATAAAAATGATTGTAATGATACATGAACTCTGATAATTTATTTGACCAACATTTTATTGACTTGCACAATCTTACACAATTGTCTGAACATGTTGAACACAACTAAACACATTATGAACACACACACACGGTTGCAACTTTTTCACAAAACGTGTTACCATTGTGTCATTTTTAAACAGATTAGAAGAATATTTAGATATCAACATATCATAGGTGATGCCTCTACACATGTGATTTAAGAAGTAGATACAGTGTTCACCACATGTGACCGATGTGACATCCTGAACTTGTTTGTCTGATAAATGTATCTCGTCACATGACATGTTTAAAAAGTCATAAATCGATTTAGGAAATATTGAATGATTTGGAGCATTTCCAAAACTGTCAAAAAAACACCCAACTCTCTCCAATATATAAACTGCCAGCCAATGCTCTCCAGGCTGGTCAGAGGGGTGTGTGTTAATTATCATAGCACTAGGTCTTATTTGTAGAGGTTGCTGGGGCAGTTTATCACAAGCCAAAACACCTGGCTGTCAGTTCCACAGTATTCATGATGCTTAATAGTAATAAACTAAAACCTGTCTGCGATGGGACACTTAAATCATACTATCATATACCGCATAAATTATTAGATTGATGGTATTAGGCAGCGGGTTCCTGAAACGTGTCTCCAGGCGTATGTTACCACTCTTGATCAATGATAGATGCTGACAATTATCCTCGTCAGGTGTCAGATTAAATGCATAAAGAGTGTACCCTCTCAGGAAATCGTTTCGATCAATGGCCATAGCACTGTTCTTTAAATGTCTCCCTGTTGATAACACCAGTTGATAGAATTCACGAGTTACGCAACCATTAGGGAAGTCCGGTTGTAATGGTTTGGTGGGGAACTGGACACCGTCAACACATATTGCCAGATATTCTAGATTATAATTCTTAAAATTGAATGGGTTCTTGCCATAGTCACCCGTAAAAGAGTCATTATCAACCATCGCTACCACCACAGACTATGTTATTGTTTGACTAAAACCCCTTGCTTGACTAAATAAAAATGATTGTAATGATACATGAACTCTGATAATTTATTTGACCAACATTTTATTGACTTGCACAATCTTACACAATTGTCTGAACATGTTGAACACAACTAAACACATTATGAACACACACACACGGTTGCAACTTTTTCACAAAACGTGTTACCATTGTGTCATTTTTAAACAGATTAGAAGAATATTTAGATATCAACATATCATAGGTGATGCCTCTACACATGTGATTTAAGAAGTAGATACAGTGTTCACCACATGTGACCGATGTGACATCCTGAACTTGTTTGTCTGATAAATGTATCTCGTCACATGACATGTTTAAAAAGTCATAAATCGATTTAGGAAATATTGAATGATTTGGAGCATTTCCAAAACTGTCAAAAAAACACCCAACTCTCTCCAATATATAAACTGCCAGCCAATGCTCTCCAGGCTGGTCAGAGGGGTGTGTGTTAATTATCATAGCACTAGGTCTTATTTGTAGAGGTTGCTGGGGCAGTTTATCACAAGCCAAAACACCTGGCTGTCAGTTCCACAGTATTCATGATGCTTAATAGTAATAAACTAAAACCTGTCTGCGATGGGACACTTAAATCATACTATCATATACCGCATAAATTATTAGATTGATGGTATTAGGCAGCGGGTTCCTGAAACGTGTCTCCAGGCGTATGTTACCACTCTTGATCAATGATAGATGCTGACAATTATCCTCGTCAGGTGTCAGATTAAATGCATAAAGAGTGTACCCTCTCAGGAAATCGTTTCGATCAATGGCCATAGCACTGTTCTTTAAATGTCTCCCTGTTGATAACACCAGTTGATAGAATTCACGAGTTACGCAACCATTAGGGAAGTCCGGTTGTAATGGTTTGGTGGGGAACTGGACACCGTCAACACATATTGCCAGATATTCTAGATTATAATTCTTCAAATTGAATGGGTTCTTGCCATAGTCACCCGTAAAAGAGTCATTATCAACCATCGCTACCACCACAGACTATGTTATTGTTTGACTAAAACCCCTTGCTTGACTAAATAAAAATGATTGTAATGATACATGAACTCTGATAATTTATTTGACCAACATTTTATTGACTTGCACAATCTTACACAATTGTCTGAACATGTTGAACACAACTAAACACATTATGAACACACACACACGGTTGCAACTTTTTCACAAAACGTGTTACCATTGTGTCATTTTTAAACAGATTAGAAGAATATTTAGATATCAACATATCATAGGTGATGCCTCTACACATGTGATTTAAGAAGTAGATACAGTGTTCACCACATGTGACCGATGTGACATCCTGAACTTGTTTGTCTGATAAATGTATCTCGTCACATGACATGTTTAAAAAGTCATAAATCGATTTAGGAAATATTGAATGATTTGGAGCATTTCCAAAACTGTCAAAAAAACACCCAACTCTCTCCAATATATAAACTGCCAGCCAATGCTCTCCAGGCTGGTCAGAGGGGTGTGTGTTAATTATCATAGCACTAGGTCTTATTTGTAGAGGTTGCTGGGGCAGTTTATCACAAGCCAAAACACCTGGCTGTCAGTTCCACAGTATTCATGATGCTTAATAGTAATAAACTAAAACCTGTCTGCGATGGGACACTTAAATCATACTATCATATACCGCATAAATTATTAGATTGATGGTATTAGGCAGCGGGTTCCTGAAACGTGTCTCCAGGCGTATGTTACCACTCTTGATCAATGATAGATGCTGACAATTATCCTCGTCAGGTGTCAGATTAAATGCATAAAGAGTGTACCCTCTCAGGAAATCGTTTCGATCAATGGCCATAGCACTGTTCTTTAAATGTCTCCCTGTTGATAACACCAGTTGATAGAATTCACGAGTTACGCAACCATTAGGGAAGTCCGGTTGTAATGGTTTGGTGGGGAACTGGACACCGTCAACATATATTGCCAGATATTCTAGATTATAATTCTTAAAATTGAATGGGTTCTTGCCATAGTCACCCGTAAAAGAGTCATTATCAACCATCGCTACCACCACAGACTATGTTATTGTTTGACTAAAACCCCTTGCTTGACTAAATAAAAATGATTGTAATGATACATGAACTCTGATAATTTATTTGACCAACATTTTATTGACTTGCACAATCTTACACAATTGTCTGAACATGTTGAACACAACTAAACACATTATGAACACACACACACGGTTGCAACTTTTTCACAAAACGTGTTACCATTGTGTCATTTTTAAACAGATTAGAAGAATATTTAGATATCAACATATCATAGGTGATGCCTCTACACATGTGATTTAAGAAGTAGATACAGTGTTCACCACATGTGACCGATGTGACATCCTGAACTTGTTTGTCTGATAAATGTATCTCGTCACATGACATGTTTAAAAAGTCATAAATCGATTTAGGAAATATTGAATGATTTGGAGCATTTCCAAAACTGTCAAAAAAACACCCAACTCTCTCCAATATATAAACTGCCAGCCAATGCTCTCCAGGCTGGTCAGAGGGGTGTGTGTTAATTATCATAGCACTAGGTCTTATTTGTAGAGGTTGCTGGGGCAGTTTATCACAAGCCAAAACACCTGGCTGTCAGTTCCACAGTATTCATGATGCTTAATAGTAATAAACTAAAACCTGTCTGCGATGGGACACTTAAATCATACTATCATATACCGCATAAATTATTAGATTGATGGTATTAGGCAGCGGGTTCCTGAAACGTGTCTCCAGGCGTATGTTACCACTCTTGATCAATGATAGATGCTGACAATTATCCTCGTCAGGTGTCAGATTAAATGCATAAAGAGTGTACCCTCTCAGGAAATCGTTTCGATCAATGGCCATAGCACTGTTCTTTAAATGTCTCCCTGTTGATAACACCAGTTGATAGAATTCACGAGTTACGCAACCATTAGGGAAGTCCGGTTGTAATGGTTTGGTGGGGAACTGGACACCGTCAACATATATTGCCAGATATTCTAGATTATAATTCTTAAAATTGAATGGGTTCTTGCCATAGTCACCCGTAAAAGAGTCATTATCAACCATCGCTACCACCACAGACTATGTTATTGTTTGACTAAAACCCCTTGCTTGACTAAATAAAAATGATTGTAATGATACATGAACTCTGATAATTTATTTGACCAACATTTTATTGACTTGCACAATCTTACACAATTGTCTGAACATGTTGAACACAACTAAACACATTATGAACACACACACACGGTTGCAACTTTTTCACAAAACGTGTTACCATTGTGTCATTTTTAAACAGATTAGAAGAATATTTAGATATCAACATATCATAGGTGATGCCTCTACACATGTGATTTAAGAAGTAGATACAGTGTTCACCACATGTGACCGATGTGACATCCTGAACTTGTTTGTCTGATAAATGTATCTCGTCACATGACATGTTTAAAAAGTCATAAATCGATTTAGGAAATATTGAATGATTTGGAGCATTTCCAAAACTGTCAAAAAAACACCCAACTCTCTCCAATATATAAACTGCCAGCCAATGCTCTCCAGGCTGGTCAGAGGGGTGTGTGTTAATTATCATAGCACTAGGTCTTATTTGTAGAGGTTGCTGGGGCAGTTTATCACAAGCCAAAACACCTGGCTGTCAGTTCCACAGTATTCATGATGCTTAATAGTAATAAACTAAAACCTGTCTGCGATGGGACACTTAAATCATACTATCATATACCGCATAAATTATTAGATTGATGGTATTAGGCAGCGGGTTCCTGAAACGTGTCTCCAGGCGTATGTTACCACTCTTGATCAATGATAGATGCTGACAATTATCCTCGTCAGGTGTCAGATTAAATGCATAAAGAGTGTACCCTCTCAGGAAATCGTTTCGATCAATGGCCATAGCACTGTTCTTTAAATGTCTCCCTGTTGATAACACCAGTTGATAGAATTCACGAGTTACGCAACCATTAGGGAAGTCCGGTTGTAATGGTTTGGTGGGGAACTGGACACCGTCAACATATATTGCCAGATATTCTAGATTATAATTCTTAAAATTGAATGGGTTCTTGCCATAGTCACCCGTAAAAGAGTCATTATCAACCATCGCTACCACCACAGACTATGTTATTGTTTGACTAAAACCCCTTGCTTGACTAAATAAAAATGATTGTAATGATACATGAACTCTGATAATTTATTTGACCAACATTTTATTGACTTGCACAATCTTACACAATTGTCTGAACATGTTGAACACAACTAAACACATTATGAACACACACACACGGTTGCAACTTTTTCACAAAACGTGTTACCATTGTGTCATTTTTAAACAGATTAGAAGAATATTTAGATATCAACATATCATAGGTGATGCCTCTACACATGTGATTTAAGAAGTAGATACAGTGTTCACCACATGTGACCGATGTGACATCCTGAACTTGTTTGTCTGATAAATGTATCTCGTCACATGACATGTTTAAAAAGTCATAAATCGATTTAGGAAATATTGAATGATTTGGAGCATTTCCAAAACTGTCAAAAAAACACCCAACTCTCTCCAATATATAAACTGCCAGCCAATGCTCTCCAGGCTGGTCAGAGGGGTGTGTGTTAATTATCATAGCACTAGGTCTTATTTGTAGAGGTTGCTGGGGCAGTTTATCACAAGCCAAAACACCTGGCTGTCAGTTCCACAGTATTCATGATGCTTAATAGTAATCAACTAAAACCTGTCTGCGATGGGACACTTAAATCATACTATCATATACCGCATAAATTATTAGATTGATGGTATTAGGCAGCGGGTTCCTGAAACGTGTCTCCAGGCGTATGTTACCACTCTTGATCAATGATAGATGCTGACAATTATCCTCGTCAGGTGTCAGATTAAATGCATAAAGAGTGTACCCTCTCAGGAAATCGTTTCGATCAATGGCCATAGCACTGTTCTTTAAATGTCTCCCTGTTGATAACACCAGTTGATAGAATTCACGAGTTACGCAACCATTAGGGAAGTCCGGTTGTAATGGTTTGGTGGGGAACTGGACACCGTCAACATATATTGCCAGATATTCTAGATTATAATTCTTAAAATTGAATGGGTTCTTGCCATAGTCACCCGTAAAAGAGTCATTATCAACCATCGCTACCACCACAGACTATGTTATTGTTTGACTAAAACCCCTTGCTTGACTAAATAAAAATGATTGTAATGATACATGAACTCTGATAATTTATTTGACCAACATTTTATTGACTTGCACAATCTTACACAATTGTCTGAACATGTTGAACACAACTAAACACATTATGAACACACACACACGGTTGCAACTTTTTCACAAAACGTGTTACCATTGTGTCATTTTTAAACAGATTAGAAGAATATTTAGATATCAACATATCATAGGTGATGCCTCTACACATGTGATTTAAGAAGTAGATACAGTGTTCACCACATGTGACCGATGTGACATCCTGAACTTGTTTGTCTGATAAATGTATCTCGTCACATGACATGTTTAAAAAGTCATAAATCGATTTAGGAAATATTGAATGATTTGGAGCATTTCCAAAACTGTCAAAAAAACACCCAACTCTCTCCAATATATAAACTGCCAGCCAATGCTCTCCAGGCTGGTCAGAGGGGTGTGTGTTAATTATCATAGCACTAGGTCTTATTTGTAGAGGTTGCTGGGGCAGTTTATCACAAGCCAAAACACCTGGCTGTCAGTTCCACAGTATTCATGATGCTTAATAGTAATAAACTAAAACCTGTCTGCGATGGGACACTTAAATCATACTATCATATACCGCATAAATTATTAGATTGATGGTATTAGGCAGCGGGTTCCTGAAACGTGTCTCCAGGCGTATGTTACCACTCTTGATCAATGATAGATGCTGACAATTATCCTCGTCAGGTGTCAGATTAAATGCATAAAGAGTGTACCCTCTCAGGAAATCGTTTCGATCAATGGCCATAGCACTGTTCTTTAAATGTCTCCCTGTTGATAACACCAGTTGATAGAATTCACGAGTTACGCAACCATTAGGGAAGTCCGGTTGTAATGGTTTGGTGGGGAACTGGACACCGTCAACATATATTGCCAGATATTCTAGATTATAATTCTTAAAATTGAATGGGTTCTTGCCATAGTCACCCGTAAAAGAGTCATTATCAACCATCGCTACCACCACAGACTATGTTATTGTTTGACTAAAACCCCTTGCTTGACTAAATAAAAATGATTGTAATGATACATGAACTCTGATAATTTATTTGACCAACATTTTATTGACTTGCACAATCTTACACAATTGTCTGAACATGTTGAACACAACTAAACACATTATGAACACACACACACGGTTGCAACTTTTTCACAAAACGTGTTACCATTGTGTCATTTTTAAACAGATTAGAAGAATATTTAGATATCAACATATCATAGGTGATGCCTCTACACATGTGATTTAAGAAGTAGATACAGTGTTCACCACATGTGACCGATGTGACATCCTGAACTTGTTTGTCTGATAAATGTATCTCGTCACATGACATGTTTAAAAAGTCATAAATCGATTTAGGAAATATTGAATGATTTGGAGCATTTCCAAAACTGTCAAAAAAACACCCAACTCTCTCCAATATATAAACTGCCACCCAATGCTCTCCAGGCTGGTCAGAGGGGTGTGTGTTAATTATCATAGCACTAGGTCTTATTTGTAGAGGTTGCTGGGGCAGTTTATCACAAGCCAAAACACCTGGCTGTCAGTTCCACAGTATTCATGATGCTTAATAGTAATAAACTAAAACCTGTCTGCGATGGGACACTTAAATCATACTATCATATACCGCATAAATTATTAGATTGATGGTATTAGGCAGCGGGTTCCTGAAACGTGTCTCCAGGCGTATGTTACCACTCTTGATCAATGATAGATGCTGACAATTATCCTCGTCAGGTGTCAGATTAAATGCATAAAGAGTGTACCCTCTCAGGAAATCGTTTCGATCAATGGCCATAGCACTGTTCTTTAAATGTCTCCCTGTTGATAACACCAGTTGATAGAATTCACGAGTTACGCAACCATTAGGGAAGTCCGGTTGTAATGGTTTGGTGGGGAACTGGACACCGTCAACATATATTGCCAGATATTCTAGATTATAATTCTTAAAATTGAATGGGTTCTTGCCATAGTCACCCGTAAAAGAGTCATTATCAACCATCGCTACCACCACAGACTATGTTATTGTTTGACTAAAACCCCTTGCTTGACTAAATAAAAATGATTGTAATGATACATGAACTCTGATAATTTATTTGACCAACATTTTATTGACTTGCACAATCTTACACAATTGTCTGAACATGTTGAACACAACTAAACACATTATGAACACACACACACGGTTGCAACTTTTTCACAAAACGTGTTACCATTGTGTCATTTTTAAACAGATTAGAAGAATATTTAGATATCAACATATCATAGGTGATGCCTCTACACATGTGATTTAAGAAGTAGATACAGTGTTCACCACATGTGACCGATGTGACATCCTGAACTTGTTTGTCTGATAAATGTATCTCGTCACATGACATGTTTAAAAAGTCATAAATCGATTTAGGAAATATTGAATGATTTGGAGCATTTCCAAAACTGTCAAAAAAACACCCAACTCTCTCCAATATATAAACTGCCAGCCAATGCTCTCCAGGCTGGTCAGAGGGGTGTGTGTTAATTATCATAGCACTAGGTCTTATTTGTAGAGGTTGCTGGGGCAGTTTATCACAAGCCAAAACACCTGGCTGTCAGTTCCACAGTATTCATGATGCTTAATAGTAATAAACTAAAACCTGTCTGCGATGGGACACTTAAATCATACTATCATATACCGCATAAATTATTAGATTGATGGTATTAGGCAGCGGGTTCCTGAAACGTGTCTCCAGGCGTATGTTACCACTCTTGATCAATGATAGATGCTGACAATTATCCTCGTCAGGTGTCAGATTAAATGCATAAAGAGTGTACCCTCTCAGGAAATCGTTTCGATCAATGGCCATAGCACTGTTCTTTAAATGTCTCCCTGTTGATAACACCAGTTGATAGAATTCACGAGTTACGCAACCATTAGGGAAGTCCGGTTGTAATGGTTTGGTGGGGAACTGGACACCGTCAACATATATTGCCAGATATTCTAGATTATAATTCTTAAAATTGAATGGGTTCTTGCCATAGTCACCCGTAAAAGAGTCATTATCAACCATCGCTACCACCACAGACTATGTTATTGTTTGACTAAAACCCCTTGCTTGACTAAATAAAAATGATTGTAATGATACATGAACTCTGATAATTTATTTGACCAACATTTTATTGACTTGCACAATCTTACACAATTGTCTGAACATGTTGAACACAACTAAACACATTATGAACACACACACACGGTTGCAACTTTTTCACAAAACGTGTTACCATTGTGTCATTTTTAAACAGATTAGAAGAATATTTAGATATCAACATATCATAGGTGATGCCTCTACACATGTGATTTAAGAAGTAGATACAGTGTTCACCACATGTGACCGATGTGACATCCTGAACTTGTTTGTCTGATAAATGTATCTCGTCACATGACATGTTTAAAAAGTCATAAATCGATTTAGGAAATATTGAATGATTTGGAGCATTTCCAAAACTGTCAAAAAAACACCCAACTCTCTCCAATATATAAACTGCCAGCCAATGCTCTCCAGGCTGGTCAGAGGGGTGTGTGTTAATTATCATAGCACTAGGTCTTATTTGTAGAGGTTGCTGGGGCAGTTTATCACAAGCCAAAACACCTGGCTGTCAGTTCCACAGTATTCATGATGCTTAATAGTAATAAACTAAAACCTGTCTGCGATGGGACACTTAAATCATACTATCATATACCGCATAAATTATTAGATTGATGGTATTAGGCAGCGGGTTCCTGAAACGTGTCTCCAGGCGTATGTTACCACTCTTGATCAATGATAGATGCTGACAATTATCCTCGTCAGGTGTCAGATTAAATGCATAAAGAGTGTACCCTCTCAGGAAATCGTTTCGATCAATGGCCATAGCACTGTTCTTTAAATGTCTCCCTGTTGATAACACCAGTTGATAGAATTCACGAGTTACGCAACCATTAGGGAAGTCCGGTTGTAATGGTTTGGTGGGGAACTGGACACCGTCAACATATATTGCCAGATATTCTAGATTATAATTCTTAAAATTGAATGGGTTCTTGCCATAGTCACCCGTAAAAGAGTCATTATCAACCATCGCTACCACCACAGACTATGTTATTGTTTGACTAAAACCCCTTGCTTGACTAAATAAAAATGATTGTAATGATACATGAACTCTGATAATTTATTTGACCAACATTTTATTGACTTGCACAATCTTACACAATTGTCTGAACATGTTGAACACAACTAAACACATTATGAACACACACACACGGTTGCAACTTTTTCACAAAACGTGTTACCATTGTGTCATTTTTAAACAGATTAGAAGAATATTTAGATATCAACATATCATAGGTGATGCCTCTACACATGTGATTTAAGAAGTAGATACAGTGTTCACCACATGTGACCGATGTGACATCCTGAACTTGTTTGTCTGATAAATGTATCTCGTCACATGACATGTTTAAAAAGTCATAAATCGATTTAGGAAATATTGAATGATTTGGAGCATTTCCAAAACTGTCAAAAAAACACCCAACTCTCTCCAATATATAAACTGCCAGCCAATGCTCTCCAGGCTGGTCAGAGGGGTGTGTGTTAATTATCATAGCACTAGGTCTTATTTGTAGAGGTTGCTGGGGCAGTTTATCACAAGCCAAAACACCTGGCTGTCAGTTCCACAGTATTCATGATGCTTAATAGTAATAAACTAAAACCTGTCTGCGATGGGACACTTAAATCATACTATCATATACCGCATAAATTATTAGATTGATGGTATTAGGCAGCGGGTTCCTGAAACGTGTCTCCAGGCGTATGTTACCACTCTTGATCAATGATAGATGCTGACAATTATCCTCGTCAGGTGTCAGATTAAATGCATAAAGAGTGTACCCTCTCAGGAAATCGTTTCGATCAATGGCCATAGCACTGTTCTTTAAATGTCTCCCTGTTGATAACACCAGTTGATAGAATTCACGAGTTACGCAACCATTAGGGAAGTCCGGTTGTAATGGTTTGGTGGGGAACTGGACACCGTCAACATATATTGCCAGATATTCTAGATTATAATTCTTAAAATTGAATGGGTTCTTGCCATAGTCACCCGTAAAAGAGTCATTATCAACCATCGCTACCACCACAGACTATGTTATTGTTTGACTAAAACCCCTTGCTTGACTAAATAAAAATGATTGTAATGATACATGAACTCTGATAATTTATTTGACCAACATTTTATTGACTTGCACAATCTTACACAATTGTCTGAACATGTTGAACACAACTAAACACATTATGAACACACACACACGGTTGCAACTTTTTCACAAAACGTGTTACCATTGTGTCATTTTTAAACAGATTAGAAGAATATTTAGATATCAACATATCATAGGTGATGCCTCTACACATGTGATTTAAGAAGTAGATACAGTGTTCACCACATGTGACCGATGTGACATCCTGAACTTGTTTGTCTGATAAATGTATCTCGTCACATGACATGTTTAAAAAGTCATAAATCGATTTAGGAAATATTGAATGATTTGGAGCATTTCCAAAACTGTCAAAAAAACACCCAACTCTCTCCAATATATAAACTGCCAGCCAATGCTCTCCAGGCTGGTCAGAGGGGTTTGTGTTAATTATCATAGCACTAGGTCTTATTTGTAGAGGTTGCTGGGGCAGTTTATCACAAGCCAAAACACCTGGCTGTCAGTTCCACAGTATTCATGATGCTTAATAGTAATCAACTAAAACCTGTCTGCGATGGGACACTTAAATCATACTATCATATACCGCATAAATTATTAGATTGATGGTATTAGGCAGCGGGTTCCTGAAACGTGTCTCCAGGCGTATGTTACCACTCTTGATCAATGATAGATGCTGACAATTATCCTCGTCAGGTGTCAGATTAAATGCATAAAGAGTGTACCCTCTCAGGAAATCGTTTCGATCAATGGCCATAGCACTGTTCTTTAAATGTCTCCCTGTTGATAACACCAGTTGATAGAATTCACGAGTTACGCAACCATTAGGGAAGTCCGGTTGTAATGGTTTGGTGGGGAACTGGACACCGTCAACATATATTGCCAGATATTCTAGATTATAATTCTTAAAATTGAATGGGTTCTTGCCATAGTCACCCGTAAAAGAGTCATTATCAACCATCGCTACCACCACAGACTATGTTATTGTTTGACTAAAACCCCTTGCTTGACTAAATAAAAATGATTGTAATGATACATGAACTCTGATAATTTATTTGACCAACATTTTATTGACTTGCACAATCTTACACAATTGTCTGAACATGTTGAACACAACTAAACACATTATGAACACACACACACGGTTGCAACTTTTTCACAAAACGTGTTACCATTGTGTCATTTTTAAACAGATTAGAAGAATATTTAGATATCAACATATCATAGGTGATGCCTCTACACATGTGATTTAAGAAGTAGATACAGTGTTCACCACATGTGACCGATGTGACATCCTGAACTTGTTTGTCTGATAAATGTATCTCGTCACATGACATGTTTAAAAAGTCATAAATCGATTTAGGAAATATTGAATGATTTGGAGCATTTCCAAAACTGTCAAAAAAACACCCAACTCTCTCCAATATATAAACTGCCAGCCAATGCTCTCCAGGCTGGTCAGAGGGGTGTGTGTTAATTATCATAGCACTAGGTCTTATTTGTAGAGGTTGCTGGGGCAGTTTATCACAAGCCAAAACACCTGGCTGTCAGTTCCACAGTATTCATGATGCTTAATAGTAATAAACTAAAACCTGTCTGCGATGGGACACTTAAATCATACTATCATATACCGCATAAATTATTAGATTGATGGTATTAGGCAGCGGGTTCCTGAAACGTGTCTCCAGGCGTATGTTACCACTCTTGATCAATGATAGATGCTGACAATTATCCTCGTCAGGTGTCAGATTAAATGCATAAAGAGTGTACCCTCTCAGGAAATCGTTTCGATCAATGGCCATAGCACTGTTCTTTAAATGTCTCCCTGTTGATAACACCAGTTGATAGAATTCACGAGTTACGCAACCATTAGGGAAGTCCGGTTGTAATGGTTTGGTGGGGAACTGGACACCGTCAACATATATTGCCAGATATTCTAGATTATAATTCTTAAAATTGAATGGGTTCTTGCCATAGTCACCCGTAAAAGAGTCATTATCAACCATCGCTACCACCACAGACTATGTTATTGTTTGACTAAAACCCCTTGCTTGACTAAATAAAAATGATTGTAATGATACATGAACTCTGATAATTTATTTGACCAACATTTTATTGACTTGCACAATCTTACACAATTGTCTGAACATGTTGAACACAACTAAACACATTATGAACACACACACACGGTTGCAACTTTTTCACAAAACGTGTTACCATTGTGTCATTTTTAAACAGATTAGAAGAATATTTAGATATCAACATATCATAGGTGATGCCTCTACACATGTGATTTAAGAAGTAGATACAGTGTTCACCACATGTGACCGATGTGACATCCTGAACTTGTTTGTCTGATAAATGTATCTCGTCACATGACATGTTTAAAAAGTCATAAATCGATTTAGGAAATATTGAATGATTTGGAGCATTTCCAAAACTGTCAAAAAAACACCCAACTCTCTCCAATATATAAACTGCCAGCCAATGCTCTCCAGGCTGGTCAGAGGGGTGTGTGTTAATTATCATAGCACTAGGTCTTATTTGTAGAGGTTGCTGGGGCAGTTTATCACAAGCCAAAACACCTGGCTGTCAGTTCCACAGTATTCATGATGCTTAATAGTAATAAACTAAAACCTGTCTGCGATGGGACACTTAAATCATACTATCATATACCGCATAAATTATTAGATTGATGGTATTAGGCAGCGGGTTCCTGAAACGTGTCTCCAGGCGTATGTTACCACTCTTGATCAATGATAGATGCTGACAATTATCCTCGTCAGGTGTCAGATTAAATGCATAAAGAGTGTACCCTCTCAGGAAATCGTTTCGATCAATGGCCATAGCACTGTTCTTTAAATGTCTCCCTGTTGATAACACCAGTTGATAGAATTCACGAGTTACGCAACCATTAGGGAAGTCCGGTTGTAATGGTTTGGTGGGGAACTGGACACCGTCAACATATATTGCCAGATATTCTAGATTATAATTCTTAAAATTGAATGGGTTCTTGCCATAGTCACCCGTAAAAGAGTCATTATCAACCATCGCTACCACCACAGACTATGTTATTGTTTGACTAAAACCCCTTGCTTGACTAAATAAAAATGATTGTAATGATACATGAACTCTGATAATTTATTTGACCAACATTTTATTGACTTGCACAATCTTACACAATTGTCTGAACATGTTGAACACAACTAAACACATTATGAACACACACACACGGTTGCAACTTTTTCACAAAACGTGTTACCATTGTGTCATTTTTAAACAGATTAGAAGAATATTTAGATATCAACATATCATAGGTGATGCCTCTACACATGTGATTTAAGAAGTAGATACAGTGTTCACCACATGTGACCGATGTGACATCCTGAACTTGTTTGTCTGATAAATGTATCTCGTCACATGACATGTTTAAAAAGTCATAAATCGATTTAGGAAATATTGAATGATTTGGAGCATTTCCAAAACTGTCAAAAAAACACCCAACTCTCTCCAATATATAAACTGCCAGCCAATGCTCTCCAGGCTGGTCAGAGGGGTGTGTGTTAATTATCATAGCACTAGGTCTTATTTGTAGAGGTTGCTGGGGCAGTTTATCACAAGCCAAAACACCTGGCTGTCAGTTCCACAGTATTCATGATGCTTAATAGTAATCAACTAAAACCTGTCTGCGATGGGACACTTAAATCATACTATCATATACCGCATAAATTATTAGATTGATGGTATTAGGCAGCGGGTTCCTGAAACGTGTCTCCAGGCGTATGTTACCACTCTTGATCAATGATAGATGCTGACAATTATCCTCGTCAGGTGTCAGATTAAATGCATAAAGAGTGTACCCTCTCAGGAAATCGTTTCGATCAATGGCCATAGCACTGTTCTTTAAATGTCTCCCTGTTGATAACACCAGTTGATAGAATTCACGAGTTACGCAACCATTAGGGAAGTCCGGTTGTAATGGTTTGGTGGGGAACTGGACACCGTCAACATATATTGCCAGATATTCTAGATTATAATTCTTAAAATTGAATGGGTTCTTGCCATAGTCACCCGTAAAAGAGTCATTATCAACCATCGCTACCACCACAGACTATGTTATTGTTTGACTAAAACCCCTTGCTTGACTAAATAAAAATGATTGTAATGATACATGAACTCTGATAATTTATTTGACCAACATTTTATTGACTTGCACAATCTTACACAATTGTCTGAACATGTTGAACACAACTAAACACATTATGAACACACACACACGGTTGCAACTTTTTCACAAAACGTGTTACCATTGTGTCATTTTTAAACAGATTAGAAGAATATTTAGATATCAACATATCATAGGTGATGCCTCTACACATGTGATTTAAGAAGTAGATACAGTGTTCACCACATGTGACCGATGTGACATCCTGAACTTGTTTGTCTGATAAATGTATCTCGTCACATGACATGTTTAAAAAGTCATAAATCGATTTAGGAAATATTGAATGATTTGGAGCATTTCCAAAACTGTCAAAAAAACACCCAACTCTCTCCAATATATAAACTGCCAGCCAATGCTCTCCAGGCTGGTCAGAGGGGTGTGTGTTAATTATCATAGCACTAGGTCTTATTTGTAGAGGTTGCTGGGGCAGTTTATCACAAGCCAAAACACCTGGCTGTCAGTTCCACAGTATTCATGATGCTTAATAGTAATAAACTAAAACCTGTCTGCGATGGGACACTTAAATCATACTATCATATACCGCATAAATTATTAGATTGATGGTATTAGGCAGCGGGTTCCTGAAACGTGTCTCCAGGCGTATGTTACCACTCTTGATCAATGATAGATGCTGACAATTATCCTCGTCAGGTGTCAGATTAAATGCATAAAGAGTGTACCCTCTCAGGAAATCGTTTCGATCAATGGCCATAGCACTGTTCTTTAAATGTCTCCCTGTTGATAACACCAGTTGATAGAATTCACGAGTTACGCAACCATTAGGGAAGTCCGGTTGTAATGGTTTGGTGGGGAACTGGACACCGTCAACATATATTGCCAGATATTCTAGATTATAATTCTTAAAATTGAATGGGTTCTTGCCATAGTCACCCGTAAAAGAGTCATTATCAACCATCGCTACCACCACAGACTATGTTATTGTTTGACTAAAACCCCTTGCTTGACTAAATAAAAATGATTGTAATGATACATGAACTCTGATAATTTATTTGACCAACATTTTATTGACTTGCACAATCTTACACAATTGTCTGAACATGTTGAACACAACTAAACACATTATGAACACACACACACGGTTGCAACTTTTTCACAAAACGTGTTACCATTGTGTCATTTTTAAACAGATTAGAAGAATATTTAGATATCAACATATCATAGGTGATGCCTCTACACATGTGATTTAAGAAGTAGATACAGTGTTCACCACATGTGACCGATGTGACATCCTGAACTTGTTTGTCTGATAAATGTATCTCGTCACATGACATGTTTAAAAAGTCATAAATCGATTTAGGAAATATTGAATGATTTGGAGCATTTCCAAAACTGTCAAAAAAACACCCAACTCTCTCCAATATATAAACTGCCAGCCAATGCTCTCCAGGCTGGTCAGAGGGGTGTGTGTTAATTATCATAGCACTAGGTCTTATTTGTAGAGGTTGCTGGGGCAGTTTATCACAAGCCAAAACACCTGGCTGTCAGTTCCACAGTATTCATGATGCTTAATAGTAATCAACTAAAACCTGTCTGCGATGGGACACTTAAATCATACTATCATATACCGCATAAATTATTAGATTGATGGTATTAGGCAGCGGGTTCCTGAAACGTGTCTCCAGGCGTATGTTACCACTCTTGATCAATGATAGATGCTGACAATTATCCTCGTCAGGTGTCAGATTAAATGCATAAAGAGTGTACCCTCTCAGGAAATCGTTTCGATCAATGGCCATAGCACTGTTCTTTAAATGTCTCCCTGTTGATAACACCAGTTGATAGAATTCACGAGTTACGCAACCATTAGGGAAGTCCGGTTGTAATGGTTTGGTGGGGAACTGGACACCGTCAACATATATTGCCAGATATTCTAGATTATAATTCTTAAAATTGAATGGGTTCTTGCCATAGTCACCCGTAAAAGAGTCATTATCAACCATCGCTACCACCACAGACTATGTTATTGTTTGACTAAAACCCCTTGCTTGACTAAATAAAAATGATTGTAATGATACATGAACTCTGATAATTTATTTGACCAACATTTTATTGACTTGCACAATCTTACACAATTGTCTGAACATGTTGAACACAACTAAACACATTATGAACACACACACACGGTTGCAACTTTTTCACAAAACGTGTTACCATTGTGTCATTTTTAAACAGATTAGAAGAATATTTAGATATCAACATATCATAGGTGATGCCTCTACACATGTGATTTAAGAAGTAGATACAGTGTTCACCACATGTGACCGATGTGACATCCTGAACTTGTTTGTCTGATAAATGTATCTCGTCACATGACATGTTTAAAAAGTCATAAATCGATTTAGGAAATATTGAATGATTTGGAGCATTTCCAAAACTGTCAAAAAAACACCCAACTCTCTCCAATATATAAACTGCCAGCCAATGCTCTCCAGGCTGGTCAGAGGGGTGTGTGTTAATTATCATAGCACTAGGTCTTATTTGTAGAGGTTGCTGGGGCAGTTTATCACAAGCCAAAACACCTGGCTGTCAGTTCCACAGTATTCATGATGCTTAATAGTAATAAACTAAAACCTGTCTGCGATGGGACACTTAAATCATACTATCATATACCGCATAAATTATTAGATTGATGGTATTAGGCAGCGGGTTCCTGAAACGTGTCTCCAGGCGTATGTTACCACTCTTGATCAATGATAGATGCTGACAATTATCCTCGTCAGGTGTCAGATTAAATGCATAAAGAGTGTACCCTCTCAGGAAATCGTTTCGATCAATGGCCATAGCACTGTTCTTTAAATGTCTCCCTGTTGATAACACCAGTTGATAGAATTCACGAGTTACGCAACCATTAGGGAAGTCCGGTTGTAATGGTTTGGTGGGGAACTGGACACCGTCAACATATATTGCCAGATATTCTAGATTATAATTCTTAAAATTGAATGGGTTCTTGCCATAGTCACCCGTAAAAGAGTCATTATCAACCATCGCTACCACCACAGACTATGTTATTGTTTGACTAAAACCCCTTGCTTGACTAAATAAAAATGATTGTAATGATACATGAACTCTGATAATTTATTTGACCAACATTTTATTGACTTGCACAATCTTACACAATTGTCTGAACATGTTGAACACAACTAAACACATTATGAACACACACACACGGTTGCAACTTTTTCACAAAACGTGTTACCATTGTGTCATTTTTAAACAGATTAGAAGAATATTTAGATATCAACATATCATAGGTGATGCCTCTACACATGTGATTTAAGAAGTAGATACAGTGTTCACCACATGTGACCGATGTGACATCCTGAACTTGTTTGTCTGATAAATGTATCTCGTCACATGACATGTTTAAAAAGTCATAAATCGATTTAGGAAATATTGAATGATTTGGAGCATTTCCAAAACTGTCAAAAAAACACCCAACTCTCTCCAATATATAAACTGCCAGCCAATGCTCTCCAGGCTGGTCAGAGGGGTGTGTGTTAATTATCATAGCACTAGGTCTTATTTGTAGAGGTTGCTGGGGCAGTTTATCACAAGCCAAAACACCTGGCTGTCAGTTCCACAGTATTCATGATGCTTAATAGTAATAAACTAAAACCTGTCTGCGATGGGACACTTAAATCATACTATCATATACCGCATAAATTATTAGATTGATGGTATTAGGCAGCGGGTTCCTGAAACGTGTCTCCAGGCGTATGTTACCACTCTTGATCAATGATAGATGCTGTCAATTATCCTCGTCAGGTGTCAGATTAAATGCATAAAGAGTGTACCCTCTCAGGAAATCGTTTCGATCAATGGCCATAGCACTGTTCTTTAAATGTCTCCCTGTTGATAACACCAGTTGATAGAATTCACGAGTTACGCAACCATTAGGGAAGTCCGGTTGTAATGGTTTGGTGGGGAACTGGACACCGTCAACATATATTGCCAGATATTCTAGATTATAATTCTTAAAATTGAATGGGTTCTTGCCATAGTCACCCGTAAAAGAGTCATTATCAACCATCGCTACCACCACAGACTATGTTATTGTTTGACTAAAACCCCTTGCTTGACTAAATAAAAATGATTGTAATGATACATGAACTCTGATAATTTATTTGACCAACATTTTATTGACTTGCACAATCTTACACAATTGTCTGAACATGTTGAACACAACTAAACACATTATGAACACACACACACGGTTGCAACTTTTTCACAAAACGTGTTACCATTGTGTCATTTTTAAACAGATTAGAAGAATATTTAGATATCAACATATCATAGGTGATGCCTCTACACATGTGATTTAAGAAGTAGATACAGTGTTCACCACATGTGACCGATGTGACATCCTGAACTTGTTTGTCTGATAAATGTATCTCGTCACATGACATGTTTAAAAAGTCATAAATCGATTTAGGAAATATTGAATGATTTGGAGCATTTCCAAAACTGTCAAAAAAACACCCAACTCTCTCCAATATATAAACTGCCAGCCAATGCTCTCCAGGCTGGTCAGAGGGGTGTGTGTTAATTATCATAGCACTAGGTCTTATTTGTAGAGGTTGCTGGGGCAGTTTATCACAAGCCAAAACACCTGGCTGTCAGTTCCACAGTATTCATGATGCTTAATAGTAATAAACTAAAACCTGTCTGCGATGGGACACTTAAATCATACTATCATATACCGCATAAATTATTAGATTGATGGTATTAGGCAGCGGGTTCCTGAAACGTGTCTCCAGGCGTATGTTACCACTCTTGATCAATGATAGATGCTGACAATTATCCTCGTCAGGTGTCAGATTAAATGCATAAAGAGTGTACCCTCTCAGGAAATCGTTTCGATCAATGGCCATAGCACTGTTCTTTAAATGTCTCCCTGTTGATAACACCAGTTGATAGAATTCACGAGTTACGCAACCATTAGGGAAGTCCGGTTGTAATGGTTTGGTGGGGAACTGGACACCGTCAACATATATTGCCAGATATTCTAGATTATAATTCTTAAAATTGAATGGGTTCTTGCCATAGTCACCCGTAAAAGAGTCATTATCAACCATCGCTACCACCACAGACTATGTTATTGTTTGACTAAAACCCCTTGCTTGACTAAATAAAAATGATTGTAATGATACATGAACTCTGATAATTTATTTGACCAACATTTTATTGACTTGCACAATCTTACACAATTGTCTGAACATGTTGAACACAACTAAACACATTATGAACACACACACACGGTTGCAACTTTTTCACAAAACGTGTTACCATTGTGTCATTTTTAAACAGATTAGAAGAATATTTAGATATCAACATATCATAGGTGATGCCTCTACACATGTGATTTAAGAAGTAGATACAGTGTTCACCACATGTGACCGATGTGACATCCTGAACTTGTTTGTCTGATAAATGTATCTCGTCACATGACATGTTTAAAAAGTCATAAATCGATTTAGGAAATATTGAATGATTTGGAGCATTTCCAAAACTGTCAAAAAAACACCCAACTCTCTCCAATATATAAACTGCCAGCCAATGCTCTCCAGGCTGGTCAGAGGGGTGTGTGTTAATTATCATAGCACTAGGTCTTATTTGTAGAGGTTGCTGGGGCAGTTTATCACAAGCCAAAACACCTGGCTGTCAGTTCCACAGTATTCATGATGCTTAATAGTAATCAACTAAAACCTGTCTGCGATGGGACACTTAAATCATACTATCATATACCGCATAAATTATTAGATTGATGGTATTAGGCAGCGGGTTCCTGAAACGTGTCTCCAGGCGTATGTTACCACTCTTGATCAATGATAGATGCTGACAATTATCCTCGTCAGGTGTCAGATTAAATGCATAAAGAGTGTACCCTCTCAGGAAATCGTTTCGATCAATGGCCATAGCACTGTTCTTTAAATGTCTCCCTGTTGATAACACCAGTTGATAGAATTCACGAGTTACGCAACCATTAGGGAAGTCCGGTTGTAATGGTTTGGTGGGGAACTGGACACCGTCAACATATATTGCCAGATATTCTAGATTATAATTCTTAAAATTGAATGGGTTCTTGCCATAGTCACCCGTAAAAGAGTCATTATCAACCATCGCTACCACCACAGACTATGTTATTGTTTGACTAAAACCCCTTGCTTGACTAAATAAAAATGATTGTAATGATACATGAACTCTGATAATTTATTTGACCAACATTTTATTGACTTGCACAATCTTACACAATTGTCTGAACATGTTGAACACAACTAAACACATTATGAACACACACACACACACGGTTGCAACTTTTTCACAAAACGTGTTACCATTGTGTCATTTTTAAACAGATTAGAAGAATATTTAGATATCAACATATCATAGGTGATGCCTCTACACATGTGATTTAAGAAGTAGATACAGTGTTCACCACATGTGACCGATGTGACATCCTGAACTTGTTTGTCTGATAAATGTATCTCGTCACATGACATGTTTAAAAAGTCATAAATCGATTTAGGAAATATTGAATGATTTGGAGCATTTCCAAAACTGTCAAAAAAACACCCAACTCTCTCCAATATATAAACTGCCAGCCAATGCTCTCCAGGCTGGTCAGAGGGGTGTGTGTTAATTATCATAGCACTAGGTCTTATTTGTAGAGGTTGCTGGGGCAGTTTATCACAAGCCAAAACACCTGGCTGTCAGTTCCACAGTATTCATGATGCTTAATAGTAATAAACTAAAACCTGTCTGCGATGGGACACTTAAATCATACTATCATATACCGCATAAATTATTAGATTGATGGTATTAGGCAGCGGGTTCCTGAAACGTGTCTCCAGGCGTATGTTACCACTCTTGATCAATGATAGATGCTGACAATTATCCTCGTCAGGTGTCAGATTAAATGCATAAAGAGTGTACCCTCTCAGGAAATCGTTTCGATCAATGGCCATAGCACTGTTCTTTAAATGTCTCCCTGTTGATAACACCAGTTGATAGAATTCACGAGTTACGCAACCATTAGGGAAGTCCGGTTGTAATGGTTTGGTGGGGAACTGGACACCGTCAACATATATTGCCAGATATTCTAGATTATAATTCTTAAAATTGAATGGGTTCTTGCCATAGTCACCCGTAAAAGAGTCATTATCAACCATCGCTACCACCACAGACTATGTTATTGTTTGACTAAAACCCCTTGCTTGACTAAATAAAAATGATTGTAATGATACATGAACTCTGATAATTTATTTGACCAACATTTTATTGACTTGCACAATCTTACACAATTGTCTGAACATGTTGAACACAACTAAACACATTATGAACACACACACACGGTTGCAACTTTTTCACAAAACGTGTTACCATTGTGTCATTTTTAAACAGATTAGAAGAATATTTAGATATCAACATATCATAGGTGATGCCTCTACACATGTGATTTAAGAAGTAGATACAGTGTTCACCACATGTGACCGATGTGACATCCTGAACTTGTTTGTCTGATAAATGTATCTCGTCACATGACATGTTTAAAAAGTCATAAATCGATTTAGGAAATATTGAATGATTTGGAGCATTTCCAAAACTGTCAAAAAAACACCCAACTCTCTCCAATATATAAACTGCCAGCCAATGCTCTCCAGGCTGGTCAGAGGGGTGTGTGTTAATTATCATAGCACTAGGTCTTATTTGTAGAGGTTGCTGGGGCAGTTTATCACAAGCCAAAACACCTGGCTGTCAGTTCCACAGTATTCATGATGCTTAATAGTAATCAACTAAAACCTGTCTGCGATGGGACACTTAAATCATACTATCATATACCGCATAAATTATTAGATTGATGGTATTAGGCAGCGGGTTCCTGAAACGTGTCTCTAGGCGTATGTTACCACTCTTGATCAATGATAGATGCTGACAATTATCCTCGTCAGGTGTCAGATTAAATGCATAAAGAGTGTACCCTCTCAGGAAATCGTTTCGATCAATGGCCATAGCACTGTTCTTTAAATGTCTCCCTGTTGATAACACCAGTTGATAGAATTCACGAGTTACGCAACCATTAGGGAAGTCCGGTTGTAATGGTTTGGTGGGGAACTGGACACCGTCAACATATATTGCCAGATATTCTAGATTATAATTCTTAAAATTGAATGGGTTCTTGCCATAGTCACCCGTAAAAGAGTCATTATCAACCATCGCTACCACCACAGACTATGTTATTGTTTGACTAAAACCCCTTGCTTGACTAAATAAAAATGATTGTAATGATACATGAACTCTGATAATTTATTTGACCAACATTTTATTGACTTGCACAATCTTACACAATTGTCTGAACATGTTGAACACAACTAAACACATTATGAACACACACACACGGTTGCAACTTTTTCACAAAACGTGTTACCATTGTGTCATTTTTAAACAGATTAGAAGAATATTTAGATATCAACATATCATAGGTGATGCCTCTACACATGTGATTTAAGAAGTAGATACAGTGTTCACCACATGTGACCGATGTGACATCCTGAACTTGTTTGTCTGATAAATGTATCTCGTCACATGACATGTTTAAAAAGTCATAAATCGATTTAGGAAATATTGAATGATTTGGAGCATTTCCAAAACTGTCAAAAAAACACCCAACTCTCTCCAATATATAAACTGCCAGCCAATGCTCTCCAGGCTGGTCAGAGGGGTGTGTGTTAATTATCATAGCACTAGGTCTTATTTGTAGAGGTTGCTGGGGCAGTTTATCACAAGCCAAAACACCTGGCTGTCAGTTCCACAGTATTCATGATGCTTAATAGTAATCAACTAAAACCTGTCTGCGATGGGACACTTAAATCATACTATCATATACCGCATAAATTATTAGATTGATGGTATTAGGCAGCGGGTTCCTGAAACGTGTCTCCAGGCGTATGTTACCACTCTTGATCAATGATAGATGCTGACAATTATCCTCGTCAGGTGTCAGATTAAATGCATAAAGAGTGTACCCTCTCAGGAAATCGTTTCGATCAATGGCCATAGCACTGTTCTTTAAATGTCTCCCTGTTGATAACACCAGTTGATAGAATTCACGAGTTACGCAACCATTAGGGAAGTCCGGTTGTAATGGTTTGGTGGGGAACTGGACACCGTCAACATATATTGCCAGATATTCTAGATTATAATTCTTAAAATTGAATGGGTTCTTGCCATAGTCACCCGTAAAAGAGTCATTATCAACCATCGCTACCACCACAGACTATGTTATTGTTTGACTAAAACCCCTTGCTTGACTAAATAAAAATGATTGTAATGATACATGAACTCTGATAATTTATTTGACCAACATTTTATTGACTTGCACAATCTTACACAATTGTCTGAACATGTTGAACACAACTAAACACATTATGAACACACACACACGGTTGCAACTTTTTCACAAAACGTGTTACCATTGTGTCATTTTTAAACAGATTAGAAGAATATTTAGATATCAACATATCATAGGTGATGCCTCTACACATGTGATTTAAGAAGTAGATACAGTGTTCACCACATGTGACCGATGTGACATCCTGAACTTGTTTGTCTGATAAATGTATCTCGTCACATGACATGTTTAAAAAGTCATAAATCGATTTAGGAAATATTGAATGATTTGGAGCATTTCCAAAACTGTCAAAAAAACACCCAACTCTCTCCAATATATAAACTGCCAGCCAATGCTCTCCAGGCTGGTCAGAGGGGTGTGTGTTAATTATCATAGCACTAGGTCTTATTTGTAGAGGTTGCTGGGGCAGTTTATCACAAGCCAAAACACCTGGCTGTCAGTTCCACAGTATTCATGATGCTTAATAGTAATCAACTAAAACCTGTCTGCGATGGGACACTTAAATCATACTATCATATACCGCATAAATTATTAGATTGATGGTATTAGGCAGCGGGTTCCTGAAACGTGTCTCCAGGCGTATGTTACCACTCTTGATCAATGATAGATGCTGACAATTATCCTCGTCAGGTGTCAGATTAAATGCATAAAGAGTGTACCCTCTCAGGAAATCGTTTCGATCAATGGCCATAGCACTGTTCTTTAAATGTCTCCCTGTTGATAACACCAGTTGATAGAATTCACGAGTTACGCAACCATTAGGGAAGTCCGGTTGTAATGGTTTGGTGGGGAACTGGACACCGTCAACATATATTGCCAGATATTCTAGATTATAATTCTTAAAATTGAATGGGTTCTTGCCATAGTCACCCGTAAAAGAGTCATTATCAACCATCGCTACCACCACAGACTATGTTATTGTTTGACTAAAACCCCTTGCTTGACTAAATAAAAATGATTGTAATGATACATGAACTCTGATAATTTATTTGACCAACATTTTATTGACTTGCACAATCTTACACAATTGTCTGAACATGTTGAACACAACTAAACACATTATGAACACACACACACGGTTGCAACTTTTTCACAAAACGTGTTACCATTGTGTCATTTTTAAACAGATTAGAAGAATATTTAGATATCAACATATCATAGGTGATGCCTCTACACATGTGATTTAAGAAGTAGATACAGTGTTCACCACATGTGACCGATGTGACATCCTGAACTTGTTTGTCTGATAAATGTATCTCGTCACATGACATGTTTAAAAAGTCATAAATCGATTTAGGAAATATTGAATGATTTGGAGCATTTCCAAAACTGTCAAAAAAACACCCAACTCTCTCCAATATATAAACTGCCAGCCAATGCTCTCCAGGCTGGTCAGAGGGGTGTGTGTTAATTATCATAGCACTAGGTCTTATTTGTAGAGGTTGCTGGGGCAGTTTATCACAAGCCAAAACACCTGGCTGTCAGTTCCACAGTATTCATGATGCTTAATAGTAATCAACTAAAACCTGTCTGCGATGGGACACTTAAATCATACTATCATATACCGCATAAATTATTAGATTGATGGTATTAGGCAGCGGGTTCCTGAAACGTGTCTCCAGGCGTATGTTACCACTCTTGATCAATGATAGATGCTGACAATTATCCTCGTCAGGTGTCAGATTAAATGCATAAAGAGTGTACCCTCTCAGGAAATCGTTTCGATCAATGGCCATAGCACTGTTCTTTAAATGTCTCCCTGTTGATAACACCAGTTGATAGAATTCACGAGTTACGCAACCATTAGGGAAGTCCGGTTGTAATGGTTTGGTGGGGAACTGGACACCGTCAACACATATTGCCAGATATTCTAGATTATAATTCTTAAAATTGAATGGGTTCTTGCCATAGTCACCCGTAAAAGAGTCATAATCAACCATCGCTACCACCACAGACTATGTTATTGTTTGACTAAAACCCCTTGCTTGACTAAATAAAAATGATTGTAATGATACATGAACTCTGATAATTTATTTGACCAACATTTTATTGACTTGCACAATCTTACACAATTGTCTGAACATGTTGAACACAACTAAACACATTATGAACACACACACACGGTTGCAACTTTTTCACAAAACGTGTTACCATTGTGTCATTTTTAAACAGATTAGAAGAATATTTAGATATCAACATATCATAGGTGATGCCTCTACACATGTGATTTAAGAAGTAGATACAGTGTTCACCACATGTGACCGATGTGACATCCTGAACTTGTTTGTCTGATAAATGTATCTCGTCACATGACATGTTTAAAAAGTCATAAATCGATTTAGGAAATATTGAATGATTTGGAGCATTTCCAAAACTGTCAAAAAAACACCCAACTCTCTCCAATATATAAACTGCCAGCCAATGCTCTCCAGGCTGGTCAGAGGGGTGTGTGTTAATTATCATAGCACTAGGTCTTATTTGTAGAGGTTGCTGGGGCAGTTTATCACAAGCCAAAACACCTGGCTGTCAGTTCCACAGTATTCATGATGCTTAATAGTAATAAACTAAAACCTGTCTGCGATGGGACACTTAAATCATACTATCATATACCGCATAAATTATTAGATTGATGGTATTAGGCAGCGGGTTCCTGAAACGTGTCTCCAGGCGTATGTTACCACTCTTGATCAATGATAGATGCTGACAATTATCCTCGTCAGGTGTCAGATTAAATGCATAAAGAGTGTACCCTCTCAGGAAATCGTTTCGATCAATGGCCATAGCACTGTTCTTTAAATGTCTCCCTGTTGATAACACCAGTTGATAGAATTCACGAGTTACGCAACCATTAGGGAAGTCCGGTTGTAATGGTTTGGTGGGGAACTGGACACCGTCAACACATATTGCCAGATATTCTAGATTATAATTCTTAAAATTGAATGGGTTCTTGCCATAGTCACCCGTAAAAGAGTCATTATCAACCATCGCTACCACCACAGACTATGTTATTGTTTGACTAAAACCCCTTGCTTGACTAAATAAAAATGATTGTAATGATACATGAACTCTGATAATTTATTTGACCAACATTTTATTGACTTGCACAATCTTACACAATTGTCTGAACATGTTGAACACAACTAAACACATTATGAACACACACACACGGTTGCAACTTTTTCACAAAACGTGTTACCATTGTGTCATTTTTAAACAGATTAGAAGAATATTTAGATATCAACATATCATAGGTGATGCCTCTACACATGTGATTTAAGAAGTAGATACAGTGTTCACCACATGTGACCGATGTGACATCCTGAACTTGTTTGTCTGATAAATGTATCTCGTCACATGACATGTTTAAAAAGTCATAAATCGATTTAGGAAATATTGAATGATTTGGAGCATTTCCAAAACTGTCAAAAAAACACCCAACTCTCTCCAATATATAAACTGCCAGCCAATGCTCTCCAGGCTGGTCAGAGGGGTGTGTGTTAATTATCATAGCACTAGGTCTTATTTGTAGAGGTTGCTGGGGCAGTTTATCACAAGCCAAAACACCTGGCTGTCAGTTCCACAGTATTCATGATGCTTAATAGTAATAAACTAAAACCTGTCTGCGATGGGACACTTAAATCATACTATCATATACCGCATAAATTATTAGATTGATGGTATTAGGCAGCGGGTTCCTGAAACGTGTCTCCAGGCGTATGTTACCACTCTTGATCAATGATAGATGCTGACAATTATCCTCGTCAGGTGTCAGATTAAATGCATAAAGAGTGTACCCTCTCAGGAAATCGTTTCGATCAATGGCCATAGCACTGTTCTTTAAATGTCTCCCTGTTGATAACACCAGTTGATAGAATTCACGAGTTACGCAACCATTAGGGAAGTCCGGTTGTAATGGTTTGGTGGGGAACTGGACACCGTCAACACATATTGCCAGATATTCTAGATTATAATTCTTAAAATTGAATGGGTTCTTGCCATAGTCACCCGTAAAAGAGTCATTATCAACCATCGCTACCACCACAGACTATGTTATTGTTTGACTAAAACCCCTTGCTTGACTAAATAAAAATGATTGTAATGATACATGAACTCTGATAATTTATTTGACCAACATTTTATTGACTTGCACAATCTTACACAATTGTCTGAACATGTTGAACACAACTAAACACATTATGAACACACACACACGGTTGCAACTTTTTCACAAAACGTGTTACCATTGTGTCATTTTTAAACAGATTAGAAGAATATTTAGATATCAACATATCATAGGTGATGCCTCTACACATGTGATTTAAGAAGTAGATACAGTGTTCACCACATGTGACCGATGTGACATCCTGAACTTGTTTGTCTGATAAATGTATCTCGTCACATGACATGTTTAAAAAGTCATAAATCGATTTAGGAAATATTGAATGATTTGGAGCATTTCCAAAACTGTCAAAAAAACACCCAACTCTCTCCAATATATAAACTGCCAGCCAATGCTCTCCAGGCTGGTCAGAGGGGTGTGTGTTAATTATCATAGCACTAGGTCTTATTTGTAGAGGTTGCTGGGGCAGTTTATCACAAGCCAAAACACCTGGCTGTCAGTTCCACAGTATTCATGATGCTTAATAGTAATAAACTAAAACCTGTCTGCGATGGGACACTTAAATCATACTATCATATACCGCATAAATTATTAGATTGATGGTATTAGGCAGCGGGTTCCTGAAACGTGTCTCCAGGCGTATGTTACCACTCTTGATCAATGATAGATGCTGACAATTATCCTCGTCAGGTGTCAGATTAAATGCATAAAGAGTGTACCCTCTCAGGAAATCGTTTCGATCAATGGCCATAGCACTGTTCTTTAAATGTCTCCCTGTTGATAACACCAGTTGATAGAATTCACGAGTTACGCAACCATTAGGGAAGTCCGGTTGTAATGGTTTGGTGGGGAACTGGACACCGTCAACATATATTGCCAGATATTCTAGATTATAATTCTTAAAATTGAATGGGTTCTTGCCATAGTCACCCGTAAAAGAGTCATTATCAACCATCGCTACCACCACAGACTATGTTATTGTTTGACTAAAACCCCTTGCTTGACTAAATAAAAATGATTGTAATGATACATGAACTCTGATAATTTATTTGACCAACATTTTATTGACTTGCACAATCTTACACAATTGTCTGAACATGTTGAACACAACTAAACACATTATGAACACACACACACGGTTGCAACTTTTTCACAAAACGTGTTACCATTGTGTCATTTTTAAACAGATTAGAAGAATATTTAGATATCAACATATCATAGGTGATGCCTCTACACATGTGATTTAAGAAGTAGATACAGTGTTCACCACATGTGACCGATGTGACATCCTGAACTTGTTTGTATGATAAATGTATCTCGTCACATGACATGTTTAAAAAGTCATAAATCGATTTAGGAAATATTGAATGATTTGGAGCATTTCCAAAACTGTCAAAAAAACACCCAACTCTCTCCAATATATAAACTGCCAGCCAATGCTCTCCAGGCTGGTCAGAGGGGTGTGTGTTAATTATCATAGCACTAGGTCTTATTTGTAGAGGTTGCTGGGGCAGTTTATCACAAGCCAAAACACCTGGCTGTCAGTTCCACAGTATTCATGATGCTTAATAGTAATCAACTAAAACCTGTCTGCGATGGGACACTTAAATCATACTATCATATACCGCATAAATTATTAGATTGATGGTATTAGGCAGCGGGTTCCTGAAACGTGTCTCCAGGCGTATGTTACCACTCTTGATCAATGATAGATGCTGACAATTATCCTCGTCAGGTGTCAGATTAAATGCATAAACAGTGTACCCTCTCAGGAAATCGTTTCGATCAATGGCCATAGCACTGTTCTTTAAATGTCTCCCCGTTGATAACACCAGTTGATAGAATTCACGAGTTACGCAACCATTAGGGAAGTCCGGTTGTAATGGTTTGGTGGGGAACTGGACACCGTCAACATATATTGCCAGATATTCTAGATTATAATTCTTAAAATTGAATGGGTTCTTGCCATAGTCACCCGTAAAAGAGTCATTATCAACCATCGCTACCACCACAGACTATGTTATTGTTTGACTAAAACCCCTTGCTTGACTAAATAAAAATGATTGTAATGATACATGAACTCTGATAATTTATTTGACCAACATTTTATTGACTTGCACAATCTTACACAATTGTCTGAACATGTTGAACACAACTAAACACATTATGAACACACACACACACGGTTGCAACTTTTTCACAAAACGTGTTACCATTGTGTCATTTTTAAACAGATTAGAAGAATATTTAGATATCAACATATCATAGGTGATGCCTCTACACATGTGATTTAAGAAGTAGATACAGTGTTCACCACATGTGACCGATGTGACATCCTGAACTTGTTTGTCTGATAAATGTATCTCGTCACATGACATGTTTAAAAAGTCATAAATCGATTTAGGAAATATTGAATGATTTGGAGCATTTCCAAAACTGTCAAAAAAACACCCAACTCTCTCCAATATATAAACTGCCAGCCAATGCTCTCCAGGCTGGTCAGAGGGGTGTGTGTTAATTATCATAGCACTAGGTCTTATTTGTAGAGGTTGCTGGGGCAGTTTATCACAAGCCAAAACACCTGGCTGTCAGTTCCACAGTATTCATGATGCTTAATAGTAATAAACTAAAACCTGTCTGCGATGGGACACTTAAATCATACTATCATATACCGCATAAATTATTAGATTGATGGTATTAGGCAGCGGGTTCCTGAAACGTGTCTCCAGGCGTATGTTACCACTCTTGATCAATGATAGATGCTGACAATTATCCTCGTCAGGTGTCAGATTAAATGCATAAAGAGTGTACCCTCTCAGGAAATCGTTTCGATCAATGGCCATAGCACTGTTCTTTAAATGTCTCCCCGTTGATAACACCAGTTGATAGAATTCACGAGTTACGCAACCATTAGGGAAGTCCGGTTGTAATGGTTTGGTGGGGAACTGGACACCGTCAACATATATTGCCAGATATTCTAGATTATAATTCTTAAAATTGAATGGGTTCTTGCCATAGTCACCCGTAAAAGAGTCATTATCAACCATCGCTACCACCACAGACTATGTTATTGTTTGACTAAAACCCCTTGCTTGACTAAATAAAAATGATTGTAATGATACATGAACTCTGATAATTTATTTGACCAACATTTTATTGACTTGCACAATCTTACACAATTGTCTGAACATGTTGAACACAACTAAACACATTATGAACACACACACACACGGTTGCAACTTTTTCACAAAACGTGTTACCATTGTGTCATTTTTAAACAGATTAGAAGAATATTTAGATATCAACATATCATAGGTGATGCCTCTACACATGTGATTTAAGAAGTAGATACAGTGTTCACCACATGTGACCGATGTGACATCCTGAACTTGTTTGTCTGATAAATGTATCTCGTCACATGACATGTTTAAAAAGTCATAAATCGATTTAGGAAATATTGAATGATTTGGAGCATTTCCAAAACTGTCAAAAAAACACCCAACTCTCTCCAATATATAAACTGCCAGCCAATGCTCTCCAGGCTGGTCAGAGGGGTGTGTGTTAATTATCATAGCACTAGGTCTTATTTGTAGAGGTTGCTGGGGCAGTTTATCACAAGCCAAAACACCTGGCTGTCAGTTCCACAGTATTCATGATGCTTAATAGTAATAAACTAAAACCTGTCTGCGATGGGACACTTAAATCATACTATCATATACCGCATAAATTATTAGATTGATGGTATTAGGCAGCGGGTTCCTGAAACGTGTCTCCAGGCGTATGTTACCACTCTTGATCAATGATAGATGCCTACAATTATCCTCGTCAGGTGTCAGATTAAATGCATAAAGAGTGTACCCTCTCAGGAAATCGTTTCGATCAATGGCCATAGCACTGTTCTTTAAATGTCTCCCTGTTGATAACACCAGTTGATAGAATTCACGAGTTACGCAACCATTAGGGAAGTCCGGTTGTAATGGTTTGGTGGGGAACTGGACACCGTCAACATATATTGCCAGATATTCTAGATTATAATTCTTAAAATTGAATGGGTTCTTGCCATAGTCACCCGTAAAAGAGTCATTATCAACCATCGCTACCACCACAGACTATGTTATTGTTTGACTAAAACCCCTTGCTTGACTAAATAAAAATGATTGTAATGATACATGAACTCTGATAATTTATTTGACCAACATTTTATTGACTTGCACAATCTTACACAATTGTCTGAACATGTTGAACACAACTAAACACATTATGAACACACACACACGGTTGCAACTTTTTCACAAAACGTGTTACCATTGTGTCATTTTTAAACAGATTAGAAGAATATTTAGATATCAACATATCATAGGTGATGCCTCTACACATGTGATTTAAGAAGTAGATACAGTGTTCACCACATGTGACCGATGTGACATCCTGAACTTGTTTGTCTGATAAATGTATCTCGTCACATGACATGTTTAAAAAGTCATAAATCGATTTAGGAAATATTGAATGATTTGGAGCATTTCCAAAACTGTCAAAAAAACACCCAACTCTCTCCAATATATAAACTGCCAGCCAATGCTCTCCAGGCTGGTCAGAGGGGTGTGTGTTAATTATCATAGCACTAGGTCTTATTTGTAGAGGTTGCTGGGGCAGTTTATCACAAGCCAAAACACCTGGCTGTCAGTTCCACAGTATTCATGATGCTTAATAGTAATAAACTAAAACCTGTCTGCGATGGGACACTTAAATCATACTATCATATACCGCATAAATTATTAGATTGATGGTATTAGGCAGCGGGTTCCTGAAACGTGTCTCCAGGCGTATGTTACCACTCTTGATCAATGATAGATGCTGACAATTATCCTCGTCAGGTGTCAGATTAAATGCATAAAGAGTGTACCCTCTCAGGAAATCGTTTCGATCAATGGCCATAGCACTGTTCTTTAAATGTCTCCCCGTTGATAACACCAGTTGATAGAATTCACGAGTTACGCAACCATTAGGGAAGTCCGGTTGTAATGGTTTGGTGGGGAACTGGACACCGTCAACATATATTGCCAGATATTCTAGATTATAATTCTTAAAATTGAATGGGTTCTTGCCATAGTCACCCGTAAAAGAGTCATTATCAACCATCGCTACCACCACAGACTATGTTATTGTTTGACTAAAACCCCTTGCTTGACTAAATAAAAATGATTGTAATGATACATGAACTCTGATAATTTATTTGACCAACATTTTATTGACTTGCACAATCTTACACAATTGTCTGAACATGTTGAACACAACTAAACACATTATGAACACACACACACACGGTTGCAACTTTTTCACAAAACGTGTTACCATTGTGTCATTTTTAAACAGATTAGAAGAATATTTAGATATCAACATATCATAGGTGATGCCTCTACACATGTGATTTAAGAAGTAGATACAGTGTTCACCACATGTGACCGATGTGACATCCTGAACTTGTTTGTCTGATAAATGTATCTCGTCACATGACATGTTTAAAAAGTCATAAATCGATTTAGGAAATATTGAATGATTTGGAGCATTTCCAAAACTGTCAAAAAAACACCCAACTCTCTCCAATATATAAACTGCCAGCCAATGCTCTCCAGGCTGGTCAGAGGGGTGTGTGTTAATTATCATAGCACTAGGTCTTATTTGTAGAGGTTGCTGGGGCAGTTTATCACAAGCCAAAACACCTGGCTGTCAGTTCCACAGTATTCATGATGCTTAATAGTAATAAACTAAAACCTGTCTGCGATGGGACACTTAAATCATACTATCATATACCGCATAAATTATTAGATTGATGGTATTAGGCAGCGGGTTCCTGAAACGTGTCTCCAGGCGTATGTTACCACTCTTGATCAATGATAGATGCTGACAATTATCCTCGTCAGGTGTCAGATTAAATGCATAAAGAGTGTACCCTCTCAGGAAATCGTTTCGATCAATGGCCATAGCACTGTTCTTTAAATGTCTCCCCGTTGATAACACCAGTTGATAGAATTCACGAGTTACGCAACCATTAGGGAAGTCCGGTTGTAATGGTTTGGTGGGGAACTGGACACCGTCAACATATATTGCCAGATATTCTAGATTATAATTCTTAAAATTGAATGGGTTCTTGCCATAGTCACCCGTAAAAGAGTCATTATCAACCATCGCTACCACCACAGACTATGTTATTGTTTGACTAAAACCCCTTGCTTGACTAAATAAAAATGATTGTAATGATACATGAACTCTGATAATTTATTTGACCAACATTTTATTGACTTGCACAATCTTACACAATTGTCTGAACATGTTGAACACAACTAAACACATTATGAACACACACACACACGGTTGCAACTTTTTCACAAAACGTGTTACCATTGTGTCATTTTTAAACAGATTAGAAGAATATTTAGATATCAACATATCATAGGTGATGCCTCTACACATGTGATTTAAGAAGTAGATACAGTGTTCACCACATGTGACCGATGTGACATCCTGAACTTGTTTGTCTGATAAATGTATCTCGTCACATGACATGTTTAAAAAGTCATAAATCGATTTAGGAAATATTGAATGATTTGGAGCATTTCCAAAACTGTCAAAAAAACACCCAACTCTCTCCAATATATAAACTGCCAGCCAATGCTCTCCAGGCTGGTCAGAGGGGTGTGTGTTAATTATCATAGCACTAGGTCTTATTTGTAGAGGTTGCTGGGGCAGTTTATCACAAGCCAAAACACCTGGCTGTCAGTTCCACAGTATTCATGATGCTTAATAGTAATAAACTAAAACCTGTCTGCGATGGGACACTTAAATCATACTATCATATACCGCATAAATTATTAGATTGATGGTATTAGGCAGCGGGTTCCTGAAACGTGTCTCCAGGCGTATGTTACCACTCTTGATCAATGATAGATGCTGACAATTATCCTCGTCAGGTGTCAGATTAAATGCATAAAGAGTGTACCCTCTCAGGAAATCGTTTCGATCAATGGCCATAGCACTGTTCTTTAAATGTCTCCCCGTTGATAACACCAGTTGATAGAATTCACGAGTTACGCAACCATTAGGGAAGTCCGGTTGTAATGGTTTGGTGGGGAACTGGACACCGTCAACATATATTGCCAGATATTCTAGATTATAATTCTTAAAATTGAATGGGTTCTTGCCATAGTCACCCGTAAAAGAGTCATTATCAACCATCGCTACCACCACAGACTATGTTATTGTTTGACTAAAACCCCTTGCTTGACTAAATAAAAATTATTGTAATGATACATGAACTCTGATAATTTATTTGACCAACATTTTATTGACTTGCACAATCTTACACAATTGTCTGAACATGTTGAACACAACTAAACACATTATGAACACACACACACGGTTGCAACTTTTTCACAAAACGTGTTACCATTGTGTCATTTTTAAACAGATTAGAAGAATATTTAGATATCAACATATCATAGGTGATGCCTCTACACATGTGATTTAAGAAGTAGATACAGTGTTCACCACATGTGACCGATGTGACATCCTGAACTTGTTTGTCTGATAAATGTATCTCGTCACATGACATGTTTAAAAAGTCATAAATCGATTTAGGAAATATTGAATGATTTGGAGCATTTCCAAAACTGTCAAAAAAAAACACCCAACTCTCTCCAATATATAAACTGCCAGCCAATGCTCTCCAGGCTGGTCAGAGGGGTGTGTGTTAATTATCATAGCACTAGGTCTTATTTGTAGAGGTTGCTGGGGCAGTTTATCACAAGCCAAAACACCTGGCTGTCAGTTCCACAGTATTCATGATGCTTAATAGTAATCAACTAAAACCTGTCTGCGATGGGACACTTCAATCATACTATCATATACCGCATAAATTATTAGATTGATGGTATTAGGCAGCGGGTTCCTGAAACGTGTCTCCAGGCGTATGTTACCACTCTTGATCAATGATAGATGCTGACTATTATCCTCGTCAGGTGTCAGATTAAATGCATAAAGAGTGTACCCTCTCAGGAAATCGTTTCGATCAATGGCCATAGCACTGTTCTTTAAATGTCTCCCTGTTGATAACACCAGTTGATAGAATTCACGAGTCACGCAACCATTAGGGAAGTCCGGTTGTAATGGTTTGGTGGGGAACTGGACACCGTCAACATATATTGCCAGATATTCTAGATTATAATTCTTATTGAATGGGTTCTTGCCATAGTCGCCCGTAAAAGAGTCATTATCAACCATCGCTACCACCACAGACTTGGGTAGGGTTCCTAGAAACAGATTTTCATGGTTTGACACTCTTGAGCCCGCTGGAATGGAAAAATTCTTAAGGGTGACACGGTCCAGGGGGTATTTGGCAGTGTCTGTGTGCATGTCCTAAGCGTACGGCCGGTGACAATGAAACTTTCTTGACAAATAAGGACGCAGAGATAAGATTCACTTTGTACAACTCATTGTCCGCAGCATCACGCATCAGACAGAATGCATCCTTTGCTCTAGTCATACGGATTTTAATATCAACACCGTTCAGCATTAACTTTTCAAGTGTGTACAAACAACCTACTAGTCATTATGGAGAAAATGTATTTGGTGCCGCAAAGAGATGTGGACAAATTACGTGTTGGAGGTCCAACGACTATCAGACAGAGTGCTGAAAATAACATTGATGATTTGATGAGAACAATTTTGAATAGAAACGATTTAACTCCACATGACAAAGCACAGCATTACGCTGTGTTACTACAGAGATATTTAACATTGATCAGACAGGGGGATAGTGATGTCAATACTTTAAAACTAATTGTGCCAAACAGCTCACCACTCGAGGATGAAGCGACCCCACAGCCAGTGGTGTCTACATCTTTTGCTACAGATAACACAGCTTTAGACGTCTTAAATAATTTACCCCTGAGGAGCAAGAAGAATGCCCAACATATTTTGGCCAAGATGTATAAATCAAGGGTATTAGAGTGGAACGAATCTGGGGAACTTGTGTTGAAAGGGGCAGTCGTGACCGGTTCACACATTTTAGATATTGTTAAACTAGCGACCATGATTCAAGCACCTAAAACAAGCGTCAGACCCCACGGTTGGGATGAGTTTGTGCAGGGTTTTTCAGTTTTAAACATACCGCTTTCTACAATGCCCAATAGACATGTCAAAGACGAGATTAGTGATGTTAAACATTCTAAAACAAATGTTGATGCTACCATTGGTGCTGTTAAAACCCCTTCTAGGCGCAGTCTCGCTCTGGCCCCTAAATTCTTAGAGTATGAGGCTTCAGGAACAACGGCCTCTGACAGCCGATCTCGGCGCAAGTCTAAATCAAGGCCAGAATCTCATAGAGGCTTGTGGTGGCATGATTGGAGCTAGATTTGTTCTTTTAATTTCATTTATTTACTTATTTTTGTTTTAACATTTTTAACCCTTGTTAACATTGTGAATGTATTTCTGCTACAACCAATTTGTATACAATGTTTGTATTTTTTTTTTTTTATTGCGAATGACTGTGAATGACTATGTTATTGTTTGACTAAAACCCCTTGCTTGACTAAATAAAAATTATTGTAATGCTACATGAACTCTGATAATTTATTTGACCAACATTTTATTGACTTGCACAATCTTACACAATCGTCTGAACATGTTGAACACAACTAAACACATTATGAACACACACACACGGTTGCAACTTTTTCACAAAACGTGTTACCATTGTGTCATTTTTAAACAGATTAGAAGAATATTTAGATATCAACATATCATAGGTGATGCCTCTACACATGTGATTTAAGAAGTAGATACAGTGTTCACCACATGTGACCGATGTGACATCCTGAACTTGTTTGTCTGATAAATGTATCTCGTCACATGACATGTTTAAAAAGTCATAAATCGATTTAGGAAATATTGAATGATTTGGAGCATTTCCAAAACTGTCAAAAAAAAACACCCAACTCTCTCCAATATATAAACTGCCAGCCAATGCTCACCAGGCTGGTCAGAGGGGTGTGTGTTAATTATCATAGCACTAGGTCTTATTTGTAGAGGTTGCTGGGGCAGTTTATCACAAGCCAAAACACCTGGCTGTCAGTTCCACAGTATTCATGATGCTTAATAGTAATCAACTAAAACCTGTCTGCGATGGGACACTTCAATCATACTATCATATACCGCATAAATGATTAGATTGATGGTATTAGGCAGCGGGTTCCTGAAACGTGTCTCCAGGCGTATGTTACCACTCTTGATCAATGATAGATGCTGACAATTATCCTCGTCAGGTGTCAGATTAAATGCATAAAGAGTGTACCCTCTCAGGAAATCGTTTCGATCAATGGCCATAGCACTGTTCTTTAAATGTCTCCCTGTTGATAACACCAGTTGATAGAATTCACGAGTCACGCAACCATTAGGGAAGTCCGGTTGTAATGGTTTGGAGGGGAACTGGACACCGTCAACATATATTGCCAGATATTCTAGATTATAATTCTTAAAATTGAATGGGTTCTTGCCATAGTCGCCCGTAAAAGAGTCATTATCAACCATCGCTACCACCACAGACTTGGGTAGGGTTCCTATAAACAGATTTTCATGGTTTGACACTCTTGAGCCCGCTGGAATGGAAAAATTCTTAAGGGTGACACGGTCCAGGGGGTATTTGGCAGTGTTCGTTAGCAGTGTCTGTGTGCATGTCCTAAGCGTACGGCCGGTGACAATGAAACTTTCTTGACAAATAAGGACGCAGAGATAAGATTCACTTTGTACAACTCATTGTCCGCAGCATCACGCATCAGACAGAATGCATCGTTTGCTCTAGTCATACGGATTTTAATATCAACACCGTTCAGCATTAACTTTTCAAGTGTGTACAAACAACCTACTAGTCATTATGGAGAAAATGTATTTGGTGCCGCAAAGAGATGTGGACAAATTACGTGTTGGAGGTCCAACGACTATCAGACAGAGTGCTGAAAATTTGATGAGAACCATTTTGAATAGAAACGATTTAACTCCACATGACAAAGCACAGCATTACGCTGTGTTACTACAGAGATATTTAACATTGATCAGACAGGGGGATAGTGATGTCAATACTTTAAAACTAATTGTGCCAAACAGCTCACCACTCGAGGATGAAGCGACCCCACAGCCAGTGGTGTCTACATCTTTTGCTACAGATAACACAGCTTTAGACGTCTTAAATAATTTACCCCTGAGGAGCAAGAAGAATGCCCAACATATTTTGGCCAAGATGTATAAATCAAGGGTATTAGAGTGGAACGAATCTGGGGAACTTGTGTTGAAAGGGGCAGTCGTGACCGGTTCACACATTTTAGATATTGTTAAACTAGCGACCATGATTCAAGCACCTAAAACAAGCGTCAGACCCCACGGTTGGGATGAGTTTGTGCAGGGTTTTTCAGTTTTAAACATACCGCTTTCTACAATGCCCAATAGACATGTCAAAGACGAGATTAGTGATGTTAAACATTCTAAAACAAATGTTGATGCTACCATTGGTGCTGTTAAAACCCCTTCTAGGCGCAGTCTCGCTCTGGCCCCTAAATTCTTAGAGTATGAGGCTTCAGGAACAACGGCCTCTGACAGCCGATCTCGGCGCAAGTCTAAATCAAGGCCAGAATCTCATAGAGGCTTGTGGTGGCATGATTGGAGCTAGATTTGTTATTTTAATTTCATTTATTTACTTATTTTTGTTTTAACATTTTTAACCCTTGTTAACATTGTGAATGTATTTCTGCTACAACCAATTTGTATACAATGTTTGTATTTTTTTTTTTTTATTGTGAATGACTGTGAATGACTATGTTATTGTTTGACTAAAACCCCTTGCTTGACTAAATAAAAATTATTGTAATGATACATGAACTCTGATAATTTATTTGACCAACATTTTATTGACTTGCACAATCTTACACAATTGTCTGAACATGTTGAACACAACTAAACACATTATGAACACACACACACGGTTGCAACTTTTTCACAAAACGTGTTACCATTGTGTCATTTTTAAACAGATTAGAAGAATATTTAGATATCAACATATCATAGGTGATGCCTCTACACATGTGATTTAAGAAGTAGATACAGTGTTCACCACATGTGACCGATGTGACATCCTGAACTTGTTTGTCTGATAAATGTATCTCGTCACATGACATGTTTAAAAAGTCATAAATCGATTTAGGAAATATTGAATGATTTGGAGCATTTCCAAAACTGTCAAAAAAAAACACCCAACTCTCTCCAATATATAAACTGCCAGCCAATGCTCTCCAGGCTGGTCAGAGGGGTGTGTGTTAATTATTATAGCACTAGGTCTTATTTGTAGAGGTTGCTGGGGCAGTTTATCACAAGCCAAAACACCTGGCTGTCAGTTCCACAGTATTCATGATGCTTAATAGTAATCAACTAAAACCTGTCTGCGATGGGACACTTCAATCATACTATCATATACCGCATAAATTATTAGATTGATGGTATTAGGCAGCGGGTTCCTGAAACGTGTCTCCAGGCGTATGTTACCACTCTTGATCAATGATAGATGCTGACTATTATCCTCGTCAGGTGTCAGATTAAATGCATAAAGAGTGTACCCTCTCAGGAAATCGTTTCGATCAATGGCCATAGCACTGTTCTTTAAATGTCTCCCTGTTGATAACACCAGTTGATAGAATTCACGAGTCACGCAACCATTAGGGAAGTCCGGTTGTAATGGTTTGGTGGGGAACTGGACACCGTCAACATATATTGCCAGATATTCTAGATGATAATTCTTATTGAATGGGTTCTTGCCATAGTCGCCCGTAAAAGAGTCATTATCAACCATCGCTACCACCACAGACTTGGGTAGGGTTCCTAGAAACAGATTTTCATGGTTTGACACTCTTGAGCGCGCTGGAATGGAAAAATTCTTAAGGGTGACACGGTCCAGGGGGTATTTGGCAGTGTCTGTGTGCATGTCCTAAGCGTACGGCCGGTGACAATGAAACTTTCTTGACAAATAAGGACGCAGAGATAAGATTCACTTTGTACAACTCATTGTCCGCAGCATCACGCATCAGACAGAATGCATCCTTTGCTCTAGTCATACGGATTTTAATATCAACACCGTTCAGCATTAACTTTTCAAGTGTGTACAAACAACCTACTAGTCATTATGGAGAAAATGTATTTGGTGCCGCAAAGAGATGTGGACAAATTACGTGTTGGAGGTCCAACGACTATCAGACAGAGTGCTGAAAATAACATTGATGATTTGATGAGAACAATTTTGAATAGAAACGATTTAACTCCACATGACAAAGCACAGCATTACGCTGTGTTACTACAGAGATATTTAACATTGATCAGACAGGGGGATAGTGATGTCAATACTTTAAAACTAATTGTGCCAAACAGCTCACCACTCGAGGATGAAGCGACCCCACAGCCAGTGGTGTCTACATCTTTTGCTACAGATAACACAGCTTTAGACGTCTTAAATAATTTACCCCTGAGGAGCAAGAAGAATGCCCAACATATTTTGGCCAAGATGTATAAATCAAGGGTATTAGAGTGGAACGAATCTGGGGAACTTGTGTTGAAAGGGGCAGTCGTGACCGGTTCACACATTTTAGATATTGTTAAACTAGCGACCATGATTCAAGCACCTAAAACAAGCGTCAGACCCCACGGTTGGGATGAGTTTGTGCAGGGTTTTTCAGTTTTAAACATACCGCTTTCTACAATGCCCAATAGACATGTCAAAGACGAGATTAGTGATGTTAAACATTCTAAAACAAATGTTGATGCTACCATTGGTGCTGTTAAAACCCCTTCTAGGCGCAGTCTCGCTCTGGCCCCTAAATTCTTAGAGTATGAGGCTTCAGGAACAACGGCCTCTGACAGCCGATCTCGGCGCAAGTCTAAATCAAGGCCAGAATCTCATAGAGGCTTGTGGTGGCATGATTGGAGCTAGATTTGTTCTTTTAATTTCATTTATTTACTTATTTTTGTTTTAACATTTTTAACCCTTGTTAACATTGTGAATGTATTTCTGCTACAACCAATTTGTATACAATGTTTGTATTTTTTTTTTTTTATTGTGAATGACTGTGAATGACTATGTTATTGTTTGACTAAAACCCCTTGCTTGACTAAATAAAAATTATTGTAATGCTACATGAACTCTGATAATTTATTTGACCAACATTTTATTGACTTGCACAATCTTACACAATTGTCTGAACATGTTGAACACAACTAAACACATTATGAACACACACACACGGTTGCAACTTTTTCACAAAACGTGTTACCATTGTGTCATTTTTAAACAGATTAGAAGAATATTTAGATATCAACATATCATAGGTGATGCCTCTACACATGTGATTTAAGAAGTAGATACAGTGTTCACCACATGTGACCGATGTGACATCCTGAACTTGTTTGTCTGATAAATGTATCTCGTCACATGACATGTTTAAAAAGTCATAAATCGATTTAGGAAATATTGAATGATTTGGAGCATTTCCAAAACTGTCAAAAAAAAACACCCAACTCTCTCCAATATATAAACTGCCAGCCAATGCTCACCAGGCTGGTCAGAGGGGTGTGTGTTAATTATCATAGCACTAGGTCTTATTTGTAGAGGTTGCTGGGGCAGTTTATCACAAGCCAAAACACCTGGCTGTCAGTTCCACAGTATTCATGATGCTTAATAGTAATCAACTAAAACCTGTCTGCGATGGGACACTTCAATCATACTATCATATACCGCATAAATTATTAGATTGATGGTATTAGGCAGCGGGTTCCTGAAACGTGTCTCCAGGCGTATGTTACCACTCTTGATCAATGATAGATGCTGACTATTATCCTCGTCAGGTGTCAGATTAAATGCATAAAGAGTGTACCCTCTCAGGAAATCGTTTCGATCAATGGCCATAGCACTGTTCTTTAAATGTCTCCCTGTTGATAACACCAGTTGATAGAATTCACGAGTCACGCAACCATTAGGGAAGTCCGGTTGTAATGGTTTGGTGGGGAACTGGACACCGTCAACATATATTGCCAGATATTCTAGATTATAATTCTTAAAATTGAATGGGTTCTTGCCATAGTCGCCCGTAAAAGAGTCATTATCAACCATCGCTACCACCACAGACTTGGGTAGGGTTCCTATAAACAGATTTTCATGGTTTGACACTCTTGAGCCCGCTGGAATGGAAAAATTCTTAAGGGTGACACGGTCCAGGGGGTATTTGGCAGTGTTCGTTAGCAGTGTCTGTGTGCATGTCCTAAGCGTACGGCCGGTGACAATGAAACTTTCTTGACAAATAAGGACGCAGGGATAAGATTCACTTTGTACAACTCATTGTCCGCAGCATCACGCATCAGACAGAATGCATCGTTTGCTCTAGTCATACGGATTTTAATATCAACACCGTTCAGCATTAACTTTTCAAGTGTGTACAAACAACCTACTAGTCATTATGGAGAAAATGTATTTGGTGCCGCAAAGAGATGTGGACAAATTACGTGTTGGAGGTCCAACGACTATCAGACAGAGTGCTGAAAATTTGATGAGAACCATTTTGAATAGAAACGATTTAACTCCACATGACAAAGCACAGAATTACGCTGTGTTACTACAGAGATATTTAACATTGATCAGACAGGGGGATAGTGATGTCAATACTTTAAAACTAATTGTGCCAAACAGCTCACCACTCGAGGATGAAGCGACCCCACAGCCAGCGGTGTCTACATCTTTTGCTACAGATAACACAGCTTTAGACGTCTTAAATAATTTACCCCTGAGGAGCAAGAAGAATGCCCAACATATTTTGGCCAAGATGTATAAATCAAGGGTATTAGAGTGGAACGAATCTGGGGAACTTGTGTTGAAAGGGGCAGTCGTGACCGGTTCACACATTTTAGATATTGTTAAACTAGCGACCATGATTCAAGCACCTAAAACAAGCGTCAGACCCCACGGTTGGGATGAGTTTGTGCAGGGTTTTTCAGTTTTAAACATACCGCTTTCTACAATGCCCAATAGACATGTCAAAGACGAGATTAGTGATGTTAAACATTCTAAAACAAATGTTGATGCTACCATTGGTGCTGTTAAAACCCCTTCTAGGCGCAGTCTCGCTCTGGCCCCTAAATTCTTAGAGTATGAGGCTTCAGGAACAACGGCCTCTGACAGCCGATCTCGGCGCAAGTCTAAATCAAGGCCAGAATCTCATAGAGGCTTGTGGTGGCATGATTGGAGCTAGATTTGTTATTTTAATTTCATTTATTTACTTATTTTTGTTTTAACATTTTTAACCCTTGTTAACATTGTGAATGTATTTCTGCTACAACCAATTTGTATACAATGTTTGTATTTTTTTTTTTTATTGTGAATGACTGTGAATGACTATGTTATTGTTTGACTAAAACCCCTTGCTTGACTAAATAAAAATGATTGTAATGATACATGAACTCTGATAATTTATTTGACCAACATTTTATTGACTTGCACAATCTTACACAATTGTCTGAACATGTTGAACACAACTAAACACATTATGAACACACACACACGGTTGCAACTTTTTCACAAAACGTGTTACCATTGTGTCATTTTTAAACAGATTAGAAGAATATTTAGATATCAACATATCATAGGTGATGCCTCTACACATGTGATTTAAGAAGAAGATACAGTGTTCACCACATGTGACCGATGTGACATCCTGAACTTGTTTGTCTGATAAATGTATCTCGTCACATGACATGTTTAAAAAGTCATAAATCGATTTAGGAAATATTGAATGATTTGGAGCATTTCCAAAACTGTCAAAAAAAAACACCCAACTCTCTCCAATATATAAACTGCCAGCCAATGCTCACCAGGCTGGTCAGAGGGGTGTGTGTTAATTATCATAGCACTAGGTCTTATTTGTAGAGGTTGCTGGGGCAGTTTATCACAAGCCAAAACACCTGGCTGTCAGTTCCACAGTATTCATGATGCTTAATAGTAATCAACTAAAACCTGTCTGCGATGGGACACTTCAATCATACTATCATATACCGCATAAATTATTAGATTGATGGTATTAGGCAGCGGGTTCCTGAAACGTGTCTCCAGGCGTATGTTACCACTCTTGATCAATGATAGATGCTGACTATTATCCTCGTCAGGTGTCAGATTAAATGCATAAAGAGTGTACCCTCTCAGGAAATCGTTTCGATCAATGGCCATAGCACTGTTCTTTAAATGTCTCCCTGTTGATAACACCAGTTGATAGAATTCACGAGTCACGCAACCATTAGGGAAGTCCGGTTGTAATGGTTTGGTGGGGAACTGGACACCGTCAACATATATTGCCAGATATTCTAGATTATAATTCTTAAAATTGAATGGGTTCTTGCCATAGTCGCCCGTAAAAGAGTCATTATCAACCATCGCTACCACCACAGACTTGGGTAGGGTTCCTATAAACAGATTTTCATGGTTTGACACTCTTGAGCCCGCTGGAATGGAAAAATTCTTAAGGGTGACACGGTCCAGGGGGTATTTGGCAGTGTTCGTTAGCAGTGTCTGTGTGCATGTCCTAAGCGTACGGCCGGTGACAATGAAACTTTCTTGACAAATAAGGACGCAGAGATAAGATTCACTTTGTACAACTCATTTGTCCGCAGCATCACGCATCAGACAGAATGCATCGTTTGCTCTAGTCATACGGATTTTAATATCAACACCGTTCAGCATTAACTTTTCAAGTGTGTACAAACAACCTACTAGTCATTATGGAGAAAATGTATTTGGTGCCGCAAAGAGATGTGGACAAATTACGTGTTGGAGGTCCAACGACTATCAGACAGAGTGCTGAAAATTTGATGAGAACCATTTTGAATAGAAACGATTTAACTCCACATGACAAAGCACAGCATTACGCTGTGTTACTACAGAGATATTTAACATTGGTCAGACAGGGGGATAGTGATGTCAATACTTTAAAACTAATTGTGCCAAACAGCTCACCACTCGAGGATGAAGCGACCCCACAGCCAGTGGTGTCTACATCTTTTGCTACAGATAACACAGCTTTAGACGTCTTAAATAATTTACCCCTGAGGAGCAAGAAGAATGCCCAACATATTTTGGCCAAGATGTATAAATCAAGGGTATTAGAGTGGAACGAATCTGGGGAACTTGTGTTGAAAGGGGCAGTCGTGACCGGTTCACACATTTTAGATATTGTTAAACTAGCGACCATGATTCAAGCACCTAAAACAAGCGTCAGACCCCACGGTTGGGATGAGTTTGTGCAGGGTTTTTCAGTTTTAAACATACCGCTTTCTACAATACCCAATAGACATGTCAAAGACGAGATTAGTGATGTTAAACATTCTAAAACAAATGTTGATGCTACCATTGGTGCTGTTAAAACCCCTTCTAGGCGCAGTCTCGCTCTGGCCCCTTAATTCTTAGAGTATGAGGCTTCAGGAACAACGGCCTCTGACAGCCGATCTCGGCGCAAGTCTAAATCAAGGCCAGAATCTCATAGAGGCTTGTTGTGGCTTGATTGGAGCTAGATTTGTTATTTCAATTTCATTTATTTACTTATTTTTGTTTTAACATTTTTAACCCTTGTGAATGTATTTCTGCTACAACCAATTTGTATACAATGTTTGTATTTTTTATTTTTATTGTGAATGACTGTGAATGACTATGTTATTGTTTGACTAAAACCCCTTGCTTGACTAAATAAAAATGATTGTAATGATACATGAACTCTGATAATTTATTTGACCAACATTTTATTGACTTGCACAATCTTACACAATTGTCTGAACATGTTGAACACAACTAAACACATTATGAACACACACACACGGTTGCAACTTTTTCACAAAACGTGTTACCATTGTGTCATTTTTAAACAGATAAGAAGAATATTTAGATATCAACATATCATAGGTGATGCCTCTACACATGTGATTTAAGAAGTAGATACAGTGTTCACCACATGTGACCGATGTGACATCCTGAACTTGTTTGTCTGATAAATGTATCTCGTCACATGACATGTTTAAAAAGTCATAAATCGATTTAGGAAATATTGAATGATTTGGAGCATTTCCAAAACTGTCAAAAAAACACCCAACTCTCTCCAATATATAAACTGCCAGCCAATGCTCTCCAGGCTGGTCAGAGGGGTGTGTGTTAATTATCATAGCACTAGGTCTTATTTGTAGAGGTTGCTGGGGCAGTTTATCACAAGCCAAAACACCTGGCTGTCAGTTCCACAGTATTCATGATGCTTAATAGTAATCAACTAAAACCTGTCTGCGATGGGACACTTCAATCATACTATCATATACCGCATAAATTATTAGATTGATGGTATTAGGCAGCGGGTTCCTGAAACGTGTCTCCAGGCATATGTTACCACTCTTGATCAATGATAGATGCTGACTATTATCCTCGTCAGGTGTCAGATTAAATGCATAAAGAGTGTACCCTCTCAGGAAATCGTTTCGATCAATGGCCATAGCACTGTTCTTTAAATGTCTCCCTGTTGATAACGCCAGTTGATAGAATTCACGAGTCACGCAACCATTAGGGAAGTCCGGTGGTAATGGTTTGGTGGTAAACTGGACACCGTCAACATATATTGCCAGATATTCTAGATTATAATTCTTAAAATTGAATGGGTTCTTGCCATAGTCGCCCGTAAAAGAGTCATTATCAACCATCGCTACCACCACAGACTTGGGTAGGGTTCCTAGAAACAGATTTTCATGGTTTGACACTCTTGAGCCCGCTGGAATGGAAACATTCTTAAGGGTGACACGGTCCAGGGGGTATTTGGCAGTGTTCGTTAGCAGTGTCTGTGTGCATGTCCTAAGCGTACGGCCGGTGACAATGAAACTTTCTTGACAAATAAGGACGCAGAGATAAGATTCACTTTGTACAACTCATTGTCCGCAGCATCACGCATCAGACAGAATGCATCCTTTGCTCTAGTCATACGGATTTTAATATCAACACCGTTCAGCATGAACTTTTCAAGTGTGTACAAACAACCTACTAGTAATTATGGAGAAAATGTATTTGGTGCCGCAAAGAGATGTGGACAAATGTGACACAGCCCAATGAAAAGGGCTACCTGTAGGCGAAATCATTTTTCTGTTTTTTACATGTGCTTAAACTACAGATTGTAAGCTTTCAAATGATGCATCATACATTGAAATCGGAAACAAATTGAAGACGACATGAGTATTTGAAAGTTGCTATACCGGAAATCACTAAGCACAGAAAATCCCCATCAAAGATAATGAATCCCCATCAAACAACAAGAAACGAAGTCATTGTGTTATAGATTACACTTATTTAATGAACGTAAAACTGTTCGGAAAAATAACGAGTGGGTATTTCACATCTTCGAGTTGAATGTTAGCTAAAAAAAACGAAAATCTGAAAAAAAAAAAAAAAAACTTTAAAGACGAATTTGACGTCTTTCTCATTTCCGAGAGGTGTCCAGAAACACCAGGAGCAGTCACAAATTACGTGTTGGAGGTCCAACGACTATCAGACAGAGTGCTGAAAATTTGATGAGAACCATTTTGAATAGAAACGATTTAACTCCACATGACAAAGCACAGCATTACGCTGTGTTACTACAGAGATATTTAACATTGGTCAGACAGGGGGATAGTGATGTCAATACTTTAAAACTAATTGTGCCAAACAGCTCACCACTCGAGGATGAAGCGACCCCACAGCCAGTGGTGTCTACATCTTTTGCTACAGATAACACAGCTTTAGACGTCTTAAATAATTTACCCCTGAGGAGCAAGAAGAATGCCCAACATATTTTGGCCAAGATGTATAAATCAAGGGTATTAGAGTGGAACGAATCTGGGGAACTTGTGTTGAAAGGGGCAGTCGTGACCGGTTCACACATTTTAGATATTGTTAAACTAGCGACCATGATTCAAGCACCTAAAACAAGCGTCAGACCCCACGGTTGGGATGAGTTTGTGCAGGGTTTTTCAGTTTTAAACATACCGCTTTCTACAATGCCCAATAGACATGTCAAAGACGAGATTAGTGATGTTAAACATTCTAAAACAAATGTTGATGCTACCATTGGTGCTGTTAAAACCCCTTCTAGGCGCAGTCTCGCTCTGGCCCCTAAATTCTTAGAGTATGAGGCTTCAGGAACAACGGCCTCTGACAGCCGATCTCGGCGCAAGTCTAAATCAAGGCCAGAATCTCATAGAGGCTTGTGGTGGCATGATTGGAGCTAGATTTGTTATTTTAATTTCATTTATTTACTTATTTTTGTTTTAACATTTTTAACCCTTGTTAACATTGTGAATGTATTTCTGCTACAACCAATTTGTATACAATGTTTGTGTTTTTTATTTTTATTGTGAATCACTGTGAATGACTGTTATTGTTTGACTAAAACCCCTTGCTTGACTAAATAAAAATGATTGTAATGATACATGAACTCTGATAATTTATTTGACCAACATTTTATTGACTTGCACAATCTTACACAATTGTCTGAACATGTTGAACACAACTAAACACATTATGAACACACACACACGGTTGCAACTTTTTTCACAAAACGTGTTACCATTGTGTCATTTTTAAACAGATTAGAAGAATATTTAGATATCAACATATCATAGGTGATGCCTCTACACATGTGATTTAAGAAGTAGATACAGTGTTCACCACATGTGACCGATGTGACATCCTGAACTTGTTTGTCTGATAAATGTATCTCGTCACATGACATGTTTAAAAAGTCATAAATCGATTTAGGAAATATTGAATGATTTGGAGCATTTCCAAAACTGTCAAAAAAAAACACCCAACTCTCTCCAATATATAAACTGCCAGCCAATGCTCTCCAGGCTGGTCAGAGGGGTGTGTGTTAATTATCATAGCACTAGGTCTTATTTGTAGAGGTTGCTGGGGCAGTTTATCACAAGCCAAAACACCTGGCTGTCAGTTCCACAGTATTCATGATGCTTAATAGTAATCAACTAAAACCTGTCTGCGATGGGACACTTCAATCATACTATCATATACCGCATAAATTATTAGATTGATGGTATTAGGCAGCGGGTTCCTGAAACGTGTCTCCAGGCGTATGTTACCACTCTTGATCAATGATAGATGCTGACTATTATCCTCGTCAGGTGTCAGATTAAATGCATAAAGAGTGTACCCTCTCAGGAAATCGTTTCGATCAATGGCCATAGCACTGTTCTTTAAATGTCTCCCTGTTGATAACACCAGTTGATAGAATTCACGAGTCACGCAACCATTAGGGAAGTCCGGTTGTAATGGTTTGGTGGGGAACTGGACACCGTCAACATATATTGCCAGATATTCTAGATTATAATTCTTAAAATTGAATGGGTTCTTGCCATAGTCGCCCGTAAAAGAGTCATTATCAACCATCGCTACCACCACAGACTTGGGTAGGGTTCCTAGAAACAGATTTTCATGGTTTGACACTCTTGAGCCCGCTGGAATGGAAAAATTCTTAAGGGTGACACGGTCCAGGGGGTATTTGGCAGTGTTCGTTAGCAGTGTCTGTGTGCATGTCCTAAGCGTACGGCCGGTGACAATGAAACTTTCTTGACAAATAAGGACGCAGAGATAAGATTCACTTTGTACAACTCATTGTCCGCAGCATCACGCATCAGACAGAATGCATCCTTTGCTCTAGTCATACGGATTTTAATATCAACACCGTTCAGCATTAACTTTTCAAGTGTGTACAAACAACCTACTAGTCATTATGGAGAAAATGTATTTGGTGCCGCAAAGAGATGTGGACAAATTACGTGTTGGAGGTCCAACGACTATCAGACAGAGTGCTGAAAATAACATTGATGATTTGATGAGAACCATTTTGAATAGAAACGATTTAACTCCACATGACAAAGCACAGCATTACGCTGTGTTACTACAGAGATATTTAACATTGATCAGACAGGGGGATAGTGATGTCAATACTTTAAAACTAATTGTGCCAAACAGCTCACCACTCGAGGATGAAGCGACCCCACAGCCAGTGGTGTCTACATCTTTTGCTACAGATAACACAGCTTTAGACGTCTTAAATAATTTACCCCTGAGGAGCAAGAAGAATGCCCAACATATTTTGGCCAAGATGTATAAATCAAGGGTATTAGAGTGGAACGAATCTGGGGAACTTGTGTTGAAAGGGGCAGTCGTGACCGGTTCACACATTTTAGATATTGTTAAACTAGCGACCATGATTCAAGCACCTAAAACAAGCGTCAGACCCCACGGTTGGGATGAGTTTGTGCAGGGTTTTTCAGTTTTAAACATACCGCTTTCTACAATGCCCAATAGACATGTCAAAGACGAGATTAGTGATGTTAAACATTCTAAAACAAATGTTGATGCTACCATTGGTGCTGTTAAAACCCCTTCTAGGCGCAGTCTCGCTCTGGCCCCTAAATTCTTAGAGTATGAGGCTTCAGGAACAACGGCCTCTGACAGCCGATCTCGGCGCAAGTCTAAATCAAGGCCAGAATCTCATAGAGGCTTGTGGTGGCATGATTGGAGCTAAATTTGTTATTTTAATTTCATTTATTTACTTATTTTTGTTTTAACATTTTTAACCCTTGTTAACATTGTGAATGTATTTCTGCTACAACCAATTTGTATACAATGTTTGTATTTTTTATTTTTTATTGTGAATGACTGTGAATGACTATGTTATTGTTTGACTAAAACCCCTTGCTTGACTAAATAAAAATGATTGTAATGATACATGAACTCTGATAATTTATTTGACCAACATTTTATTGACTTGCACAATCTTACACAATTGTCTGAACATGTTGAACACAACTAAACACATTATGAACACACACACACGGTTGCAACTTTTTCACAAAACGTGTTACCATTGTGTCATTTTTAAACAGATTAGAAGAATATTTAGATATCAACATATCATAGGTGATGCCTCTACACATGTGATTTAAGAAGTAGATACAGTGTTCACCACATGTGACCGATGTGACATCCTGAACTTGTTTGTCTGATAAATGTATCTCGTCACATGACATGTTTAAAAAGTCATAAATCGATTTAGGAAATATTGAATGATTTGGAGCATTTCCAAAACTGTCAAAAAACACCCAACTCTCTCCAATATATAAACTGCCAGCCAATGCTCTCCAGGCTGGTCAGAGGGGTGTGTGTTAATTATCATAGCACTAGGTCTTATTTGTAGAGGTTGCTGGGGCAGTTTATCACAAGCCAAAACACCTGGCTGTCAGTTCCACAGTATTCATGATGCTTAATAGTAATCAACTAAAACCTGTCTGCGATGGGACACTTCAATCATACTATCATATACCGCATAAATTATTAGATTGATGGTATTAGGCAGCGGGTTCCTGAAACGTGTCTCCAGGCGTATGTTACCACTCTTGATCAATGATAGATGCTGACTATTATCCTCGTCAGGTGTCAGATTAAATGCATAAAGAGTGTACCCTCTCAGGAAATCGTTTCGATCAATGGCCATAGCACTGTTCTTTAAATGTCTCCCTGTTGATAACACCAGTTGATAGAATTCACGAGTCACGCAACCATTAGGGAAGTCCGGTTGTAATGGTTTGGTGGGGAACTGGACACCGTCAACATATATTGCCAGATATTATAGATTATAATTCTTAAAATTGAATGGGTTCTTGCCATAGTCGCCCGTAAAAGAGTCATTATCAACCATCGCTACCACCACAGACTTGGGTAGGGTTCCTAGAAACAGATTTTCATGGTTTGACACTCTTGAGCCCGCTGGAATGGAAAAATTCTTAAGGGTGACACGGTCCAGGGGGTATTTGGCAGTGTTCGTTAGCAGTGTCTGTGTGCATGTCCTAAGCGTACGGCCGGTGACAATGAAACTTTCTTGACAAATAAGGACGCAGAGATAAGATTCACTTTGTACAACTCATTGTCCGCAGCATCACGCATCAGACAGAATGCATCCTTTGCTCTAGTCATACGGATTTTAATATCAACACCGTTCAGCATTAACTTTTCAAGTGTGTACAAACAACCTACTAGTCATTATGGAGAAAATGTATTTGGTGCCGCAAAGAGATGTGGACAAATTACGTGTTGGAGGTCCAACGACTATCAGACAGAGTGCTGAAAATAACATTGATGATTTGATGAGAACCATTTTGAATAGAAACGATTTAACTCCACATGACAAAGCACAGCATTACGCTGTGTTACTACAGAGATATTTAACATTGGTCAGACAGGGGGATAGTGATGTCAATACTTTAAAACTAATTGTGCCAAACAGCTCACCACTCGAGGATGAAGCGACCCCACAGCCAGTGGTGTCTACATCTTTTGCTACAGATAACACAGCTTTAGACGTCTTAAATAATTTACCCCTGAGGAGCAAGAAGAATGCCCAACATATTTGGGCCAAGATGTATAAATCAAGGGTATTAGAGTGGAACGAATCTGGGGAACTTGTGTTGAAAGGGGCAGTCGTGACCGGTTCACACATTTTAGATATTGTTAAACTAGCGACCATGATTCAAGCACCTAAAACAAGCGTCAGACCCCACGGTTGGAATGAGTTTGTGCAGGGTTTTTCAGTTTTAAACATACCGCTTTCTACAATACCCAATAGACATGTCAAAGACGAGATTAGTGATGTTAAACATTCTAAACCAAATGTTGATGCTACCATTGGTGCTGTTAAAACCCCTTCTAGGCGCAGTCTCGCTCTGGCCCCTAAATTCTTAGAGTATGAGGCTTCAGGAACAACGGCCTCTGACAGCCGATCTCGGCGCAAGTCTAAATCAAGGCCAGAATCTCATAGAGGCTTGTTGTGGCATGATTGGAGCTAGATTTGTTATTTTAATTTCATTTATTTACTTATTTTTGTTTTAACATTTTTAACCCTTGTTAACATTGTGAATGTATTTCTGCTACAACCAATTTGTATACAATGTTTGTATTTTTTTTTTTTATTGTGAATGACTGTGAATGACTATGTTATTGTTTGACTAAAACCCCTTGCTTGACTAAATAAAAATGATTGTAATGATACATGAACTCTGATAATTTATTTGACCAACATTTTATTGACTTGCACAATCTTACACAATTGTCTGAACATGTTGAACACAACTAAACACATTATGAACACACACACACGGTTGCAACTTTTTCACAAAACGTGTTACCATTGTGTCATTTTTAAACAGATAAGAAGAATATTTAGATATCAACATATCATAGGTGATGCCTCTACACATGTGATTTAAGAAGTAGATACAGTGTTCACCACATGTGACCGATGTGACATCCTGAACTTGTTTGTCTGATAAATGTATCTCGTCACATGACATGTTTAAAAAGTCATAAATCGATTTAGGAAATATTGAATGATTTGGAGCATTTCCAAAACTGTCAAAAAAACACCCAACTCTCTCCAATATATAAACTGCCAGCCAATGCTCTCCAGGCTGGTCAGAGGGGTGTGTGTTAATTATCATAGCACTAGGTCTTATTTGTAGAGGTTGCTGGGGCAGTTTATCACAAGCCAAAACACCTGGCTGTCAGTTCCACAGTATTCATGATGCTTAATAGTAATCAACTAAAACCTGTCTGCGATGGGACACTTCAATCATACTATCATATACCGCATAAATTATTAGATTGATGGTATTAGGCAGCGGGTTCCTGAAACGTGTCTCCAGGCATATGTTACCACTCTTGATCAATGATAGATGCTGACTATTATCCTCGTCAGGTGTCAGATTAAATGCATAAAGAGTGTACCCTCTCAGGAAATCGTTTCGATCAATGGCCATAGCACTGTTCTTTAAATGTCTCCCTGTTGATAACGCCAGTTGATAGAATTCACGAGTCACGCAACCATTAGGGAAGTCCGGTTGTAATGGTTTGGTGGGGAACTGGACACCGTCAACATATATTGCCAGATATTCTAGATTATAATTCTTAAAATTGAATGGGTTCTTGCCATAGTCGCCCGTAAAAGAGTCATTATCAACCATCGCTACCACCACAGACTTGGGTAGGGTTCCTAGAAACAGATTTTCATGGTTTGACACTCTTGAGCCCGCTGGAATGGAAACATTCTTAAGGGTGACACGGTCCAGGGGGTATTTGGCAGTGTTCGTTAGCAGTGTCTGTGTGCATGTCCTAAGCGTACGGCCGGTGACAATGAAACTTTCTTGACAAATAAGGACGCAGAGATAAGATTCACTTTGTACAAGTCATTGTCCGCAGCATCACGCATCAGACAGAATGCATCCTTTGCTCTAGTCATACGGATTTTAATATCAACACCGTTCAGCATTAACTTTTCAAGTGTGTACAAACAACCTACTAGTCATTATGGAGAAAATGTATTTGGTGCAGCAAAGAGATGTTGACAAATTACGTGTTGGAGGTCCAACGACTATCAGACAGAGTGCTGAAAATAACATTGATGATTTGATGAGAACAATTTTGAATAGAAACGATTTAACTCCACATGACAAAGCACAGCATTACGCTGTGTTACTACAGAGATATTTAACATTGATCAGACAGGGGGATAGTGATGTCAATACTTTAAAACTAATTGTGCCAAACAGCTCACCACTCGAGGATGAAGCTACCCCACAGCCAGTGGTGTCTACATCTTTTGCTACAGATAACACAGCTTTAGACGTCTTAAATAATTTACCCCTGAGGAGCAAGAAGAATGCCCAACATATTTTGGCCAAGATGTATAAATCAAGGGTATTAGAGTGGAACGAATCTGGGGAACTTGTGTTGAAAGGGGCAGTCGTGACCGGTTCACACATTTTAGATATTGTTAAACTAGCGACCATGATTCAAGCACCTAAAACAAGCGTCAGACCCCACGGTTGGGATGAGTTTGTGCAGGGTTTTTCAGTTTTAAACATACCGCTTTCTACAATGCCCAATAGACATGTCAAAGACGAGATTAGTGATGTTAAACATTCTAAAACAAATGTTGATGCTACCATTGGTGCTGTTAAAACCCCTTCTAGGCGCAGTCTCGCTCTGGCCCCTAAATTCTTAGAGTATGAGGCTTCAGGAACAACGGCCTCTGACAGCCGATCTCGGCGCAAGTCTAAATCAAGGCCAGAATCTCATAGAGGCTTGTGGTGGCATGATTGGAGCTAGATTTGTTATTTTAATTTCATTTATTTACTTATTTTTGTTTTAACATTTTTAACCCTTGTTAACATTGTGAATGTATTTCTGCTACAACCAATTTGTATACAATGTTTGTGTTTTTTATTTTTATTGTGAATCACTGTGAATGACTGTTATTGTTTGACTAAAACCCCTTGCTTGACTAAATAAAAATGATTGTAATGATACATGAACTCTGATAATTTATTTGACCAACATTTTATTGACTTGCACAATCTTACACAATTGTCTGAACATGTTGAACACAACTAAACACATTATGAACACACACACACGGTTGCAACTTTTTCACAAAACGTGTTACCATTGTGTCATTTTTAAACAGATTAGAAGAATATTTAGATATCAACATATCATAGGTGATGCCTCTACACATGTGATTTAAGAAGTAGATACAGTGTTCACCACATGTGACCGATGTGACATCCTGAACTTGTTTGTCTGATAAATGTATCTCGTCACATGACATGTTTAAAAAGTCATAAATCGATTTAGGAAATATTGAATGATTTGGAGCATTTCCAAAACTGTCAAAAAAACACCCAACTCTCTCCAATATATAAACTGCCAGCCAATGCTCTCCAGGCTGGTCAGAGGGGTGTGTGTTAATTATCATAGCACTAGGTCTTATTTGTAGAGGTTGCTGGGGCAGTTTATCACAAGCCAAAACACCTGGCTGTCAGTTCCACAGTATTCATGATGCTTAATAGTAATAAACTAAAACCTGTCTGCGATGGGACACTTAAATCATACTATCATATACCGCATAAATTATTAGATTGATGGTATTAGGCAGCGGGTTCCTGAAACGTGTCTCCAGGCGTATGTTACCACTCTTGATCAATGATAGATGCTGACAATTATCCTCGTCAGGTGTCAGATTAAATGCATAAAGAGTGTACCCTCTCAGGAAATCGTTTCGATCAATGGCCATAGCACTGTTCTTTAAATGTCTCCCTGTTGATAACACCAGTTGATAGAATTCACGAGTTACGCAACCATTAGGGAAGTCCGGTTGTAATGGTTTGGTGGGGAACTGGACACCGTCAACATATATTGCCAGATATTCTAGATTATAATTCTTAAAATTGAATGGGTTCTTGCCATAGTCGCCCGTAAAAGAGTCATTATCAACCATCGCTACCACCACAGACTTGGGTAGGGTTCCTAGAAACAGATTTTCATGGTTTGACACTCTTGAGCCCACTGGAATGGAAAAATTCTTAAGGGTGACACGGTCCAGGGGGTATTTGGCAGTGTTCGTTAGCAGTGTCTGTGTGCATGTCCTAAGCGTACGGCCGGTGACAATGAAACTTTCTTGACAAATAAGGACGCAGAGATAAGATTCACTTTGTACAACTCATTGTCCGCAGCATCACGCATCAGACAGAATGCATCCTTTGCTCTAGTCATACGGATTTTAATATCAACACCGTTCAGCATTAACTTTTCAAGTGTGTACAAACAACCTACTAGTCATTATGGAGAAAATGTATTTGGTGCCGCAAAGAGATGTGGACAAATTACGTGTTGGAGGTCCAACGACTATCAGACAGAGTGCTGAAAATAACATTGATGATTTGATGAGAACCATTTTGAATAGAAACGATTTAACTCCACATGACAAAGCACAGCATTACGCTGTGTTACTACAGAGATATTTAACATTGATCAGACAGGGGGATAGTGATGTCAATACTTTAAAACTAATTGTGCCAAACAGCTCACCACTCGAGGATGAAGCGACCCCACAGCCAGTGGTGTCTACATCTTTTGCTACAGATAACACAGCTTTAGACGTCTTAAATAATTTACCCCTGAGGAGCAAGAAGAATGCCCAACATATTTTGGCCAAGATGTATAAATCAAGGGTATTAGAGTGGAACGAATCTGGGGAACTTGTGTTGAAAGGGGCAGTCGTGACCGGTTCACACATTTTAGATATTGTTAAACTAGCGACCATGATTCAAGCACCTAAAACAAGCGTCAGACCCCACGGTTGGGATGAGTTTGTGCAGGGTTTTTCAGTTTTAAACATACCGCTTTCTACAATGCCCAATAGACATGTCAAAGACGAGATTAGTGATGTTAAACATTCTAAAACAAATGTTGATGCTACCATTGGTGCTGTTAAAACCCCTTCTAGGCGCAGTCTCGCTCTGGCCCCTAAATTCTTAGAGTATGAGGCTTCAGGAACAACGGCCTCTGACAGCCGATCTCGGCGCAAGTCTAAATCAAGGCCAGAATCTCATAGAGGCTTGTGGTGGCATGATTGGAGCTAAATTTGTTATTTTAATTTCATTTATTTACTTATTTTTGTTTTAACATTTTTAACCCTTGTTAACATTGTGAATGTATTTCTGCTACAACCAATTTGTATACAATGTTTGTATTTTTTATTTTTTATTGTGAATGACTGTGAATGACTATGTTATTGTTTGACTAAAACCCCTTGCTTGACTAAATAAAAATGATTGTAATGATACATGAACTCTGATAATTTATTTGACCAACATTTTATTGACTTGCACAATCTTACACAATTGTCTGAACATGTTGAACACAACTAAACACATTATGAACACACACACACGGTTGCAACTTTTTCACAAAACGTGTTACCATTGTGTCATTTTTAAACAGATTAGAAGAATATTTAGATATCAACATATCATAGGTGATGCCTCTACACATGTGATTTAAGAAGTAGATACAGTGTTCACCACATGTGACCGATGTGACATCCTGAACTTGTTTGTCTGATAAATGTATCTCGTCACATGACATGTTTAAAAAGTCATAAATCGATTTAGGAAATATTGAATGATTTGGAGCATTTCCAAAACTGTCAAAAAACACCCAACTCTCTCCAATATATAAACTGCCAGCCAATGCTCTCCAGGCTGGTCAGAGGGGTGTGTGTTAATTATCATAGCACTAGGTCTTATTTGTAGAGGTTGCTGGGGCAGTTTATCACAAGCCAAAACACCTGGCTGTCAGTTCCACAGTATTCATGATGCTTAATAGTAATCAACTAAAACCTGTCTGCGATGGGACACTTCAATCATACTATCATATACCGCATAAATTATTAGATTGATGGTATTAGGCAGCGGGTTCCTGAAACGTGTCTCCAGGCGTATGTTACCACTCTTGATCAATGATAGATGCTGACTATTATCCTCGTCAGGTGTCAGATTAAATGCATAAAGAGTGTACCCTCTCAGGAAATCGTTTCGATCAATGGCCATAGCACTGTTCTTTAAATGTCTCCCTGTTGATAACACCAGTTGATAGAATTCACGAGTCACGCAACCATTAGGGAAGTCCGGTTGTAATGGTTTGGTGGGGAACTGGACACCGTCAACATATATTGCCAGATATTATAGATTATAATTCTTAAAATTGAATGGGTTCTTGCCATAGTCGCCCGTAAAAGAGTCATTATCAACCATCGCTACCACCACAGACTTGGGTAGGGTTCCTAGAAACAGATTTTCATGGTTTGACACTCTTGAGCCCGCTGGAATGGAAAAATTCTTAAGGGTGACACGGTCCAGGGGGTATTTGGCAGTGTTCGTTAGCAGTGTCTGTGTGCATGTCCTAAGCGTACGGCCGGTGACAATGAAACTTTCTTGACAAATAAGGACGCAGAGATAAGATTCACTTTGTACAACTCATTGTCCGCAGCATCACGCATCAGACAGAATGCATCCTTTGCTCTAGTCATACGGATTTTAATATCAACACCGTTCAGCATTAACTTTTCAAGTGTGTACAAACAACCTACTAGTCATTATGGAGAAAATGTATTTGGTGCCGCAAAGAGATGTGGACAAATTACGTGTTGGAGGTCCAACGACTATCAGACAGAGTGCTGAAAATAACATTGATGATTTGATGAGAACCATTTTGAATAGAAACGATTTAACTCCACATGACAAAGCACAGCATTACGCTGTGTTACTACAGAGATATTTAACATTGATCAGACAGGGGGATAGTGATGTCAATACTTTAAAACTAATTGTGCCAAACAGCTCACCACTCGAGGATGAAGCGACCCCACAGCCAGTGGTGTCTACATCTTTTGCTACAGATAACACAGCTTTAGACGTCTTAAATAATTTACCCCTGAGGAGCAAGAAGAATGCCCAACATATTTTGGCCAAGATGTATAAATCAAGGGTATTAGAGTGGAACGAATCTGGGGAACTTGTGTTGAAAGGGGCAGTCGTGACCGGTTCACACATTTTAGATATTGTTAAACTAGCGACCATGATTCAAGCACCTAAAACAAGCGTCAGACCCCACGGTTGGGATGAGTTTGTGCAGGGTTTTTCAGTTTTAAACATACCGCTTTCTACAATGCCCAATAGACATGTCAAAGACGAGATTAGTGATGTTAAACATTCTAAAACAAATGTTGATGCTACCATTGGTGCTGTTAAAACCCCTTCTAGGCGCAGTCTCGCTCTGGCCCCTAAATTCTTAGAGTATGAGGCTTCAGGAACAACGGCCTCTGACAGCCGATCTCGGCGCAAGTCTAAATCAAGGCCAGAATCTCATAGAGGCTTGTGGTGGCATGATTGGAGCTAAATTTGTTATTTTAATTTCATTTATTTACTTATTTTTGTTTTAACATTTTTAACCCTTGTTAACATTGTGAATGTATTTCTGCTACAACCAATTTGTATACAATGTTTGTATTTTTTATTTTTTATTGTGAATGACTGTGAATGACTATGTTATTGTTTGACTAAAACCCCTTGCTTGACTAAATAAAAATGATTGTAATGATACATGAACTCTGATAATTTATTTGACCAACATTTTATTGACTTGCACAATCTTACACAATTGTCTGAACATGTTGAACACAACTAAACACATTATGAACACACACACACGGTTGCAACTTTTTCACAAAACGTGTTACCATTGTGTCATTTTTAAACAGATTAGAAGAATATTTAGATATCAACATATCATAGGTGATGCCTCTACACATGTGATTTAAGAAGTAGATACAGTGTTCACCACATGTGACCGATGTGACATCCTGAACTTGTTTGTCTGATAAATGTATCTCGTCACATGACATGTTTAAAAAGTCATAAATCGATTTAGGAAATATTGAATGATTTGGAGCATTTCCAAAACTGTCAAAAAACACCCAACTCTCTCCAATATATAAACTGCCAGCCAATGCTCTCCAGGCTGGTCAGAGGGGTGTGTGTTAATTATCATAGCACTAGGTCTTATTTGTAGAGGTTGCTGGGGCAGTTTATCACAAGCCAAAACACCTGGCTGTCAGTTCCACAGTATTCATGATGCTTAATAGTAATCAACTAAAACCTGTCTGCGATGGGACACTTCAATCATACTATCATATACCGCATAAATTATTAGATTGATGGTATTAGGCAGCGGGTTCCTGAAACGTGTCTCCAGGCGTATGTTACCACTCTTGATCAATGATAGATGCTGACTATTATCCTCGTCAGGTGTCAGATTAAATGCATAAAGAGTGTACCCTCTCAGGAAATCGTTTCGATCAATGGCCATAGCACTGTTCTTTAAATGTCTCCCTGTTGATAACACCAGTTGATAGAATTCACGAGTCACGCAACCATTAGGGAAGTCCGGTTGTAATGGTTTGGTGGGGAACTGGACACCGTCAACATATATTGCCAGATATTATAGATTATAATTCTTAAAATTGAATGGGTTCTTGCCATAGTCGCCCGTAAAAGAGTCATTATCAACCATCGCTACCACCACAGACTTGGGTAGGGTTCCTAGAAACAGATTTTCATGGTTTGACACTCTTGAGCCCGCTGGAATGGAAAAATTCTTAAGGGTGACACGGTCCAGGGGGTATTTGGCAGTGTTCGTTAGCAGTGTCTGTGTGCATGTCCTAAGCGTACGGCCGGTGACAATGAAACTTTCTTGACAAATAAGGACGCAGAGATAAGATTCACTTTGTACAACTCATTGTCCGCAGCATCACGCATCAGACAGAATGCATCCTTTGCTCTAGTCATACGGATTTTAATATCAACACCGTTCAGCATTAACTTTTCAAGTGTGTACAAACAACCTACTAGTCATTATGGAGAAAATGTATTTGGTGCCGCAAAGAGATGTGGACAAATTACGTGTTGGAGGTCCAACGACTATCAGACAGAGTGCTGAAAATAACATTGATGATTTGATGAGAACCATTTTGAATAGAAACGATTTAACTCCACATGACAAAGCACAGCATTACGCTGTGTTACTACAGAGATATTTAACATTGGTCAGACAGGGGGATAGTGATGTCAATACTTTAAAACTAATTGTGCCAAACAGCTCACCACTCGAGGATGAAGCGACCCCACAGCCAGTGGTGTCTTTTGCTACAGATAACACAGCTTTAGACGTCTTAAATAATTTACCCCTGAGGAGCAAGAAGAATGCCCAACATATTTTGGCCAAGATGTATAAATCAAGGGTATTAGAGTGGAACGAATCTGGGGAACTTGTGTTGAAAGGGGCAGTCGTGACCGGTTCACACATTTTAGATATTGTTAAACTAGCGACCATGATTCAAGCACCTAAAACAAGCGTCAGACCCCACGGTTGGAATGAGTTTGTGCAGGGTTTTTCAGTTTTAAACATACCGCTTTCTACAATACCCAATAGACATGTCAAAGACGAGATTAGTGATGTTAAACATTCTAAAACAAATGTTGATGCTACCATTGGTGCTGTTAAAACCCCTTCTAGGCGCAGTCTCGCTCTGGCCCCTAAATTCTTAGAGTATGAGGCTTCAGGAACAACGGCCTCTGACAGCCGATCTCGGCGCAAGTCTAAATCAAGGCCAGAATCTCATAGAGGCTTGTTGTGGCATGATTGGAGCTAGATTTGTTATTTTAATTTCATTTATTTACTTATTTTTGTTTTAACATTTTTAACCCTTGTTAACATTGTGAATGTATTTCTGCTACAACCAATTTGTATACAATGTTTGTATTTTTTTTTTTTATTGTGAATGACTGTGAATGACTATGTTATTGTTTGACTAAAACCCCTTGCTTGACTAAATAAAAATGATTGTAATGATACATGAACTCTGATAATTTATTTGACCAACATTTTATTGACTTGCACAATCTTACACAATTGTCTGAACATGTTGAACACAACTAAACACATTATGAACACACACACACGGTTGCAACTTTTTCACAAAACGTGTTACCATTGTGTCATTTTTAAACAGATAAGAAGAATATTTAGATATCAACATATCATAGGTGATGCCTCTACACATGTGATTTAAGAAGTAGATACAGTGTTCACCACATGTGACCGATGTGACATCCTGAACTTGTTTGTCTGATAAATGTATCTCGTCACATGACATGTTTAAAAAGTCATAAATCGATTTAGGAAATATTGAATGATTTGGAGCATTTCCAAAACTGTCAAAAAAACACCCAACTCTCTCCAATATATAAACTGCCAGCCAATGCTCTCCAGGCTGGTCAGAGGGGTGTGTGTTAATTATCATAGCACTAGGTCTTATTTGTAGAGGTTGCTGGGGCAGTTTATCACAAGCCAAAACACCTGGCTGTCAGTTCCACAGTATTCATGATGCTTAATAGTAATCAACTAAAACCTGTCTGCGATGGGACACTTCAATCATACTATCATATACCGCATAAATTATTAGATTGATGGTATTAGGCAGCGGGTTCCTGAAACGTGTCTCCAGGCATATGTTACCACTCTTGATCAATGATAGATGCTGACTATTATCCTCGTCAGGTGTCAGATTAAATGCATAAAGAGTGTACCCTCTCAGGAAATCGTTTCGATCAATGGCCATAGCACTGTTCTTTAAATGTCTCCCTGTTGATAACGCCAGTTGATAGAATTCACGAGTCACGCAACCATTAGGGAAGTCCGGTTGTAATGGTTTGGTGGGGAACTGGACACCGTCAACATATATTGCCAGATATTCTAGATTATAATTCTTAAAATTGAATGGGTTCTTGCCATAGTCGCCCGTAAAAGAGTCATTATCAACTATCGCTACCACCACAGACTTGGGTAGGGTTCCTAGAAACAGATTTTCATGGTTTGACACTCTTGAGCCCGCTGGAATGGAAACATTCTTAAGGGTGACACGGTCCAGGGGGTATTTGGCAGTGTTCGTTAGCAGTGTCTGTGTGCATGTCCTAAGCGTACGGCCGGTGACAATGAAACTTTCTTGACAAATAAGGACGCAGAGATAAGATTCACTTTGTACAAGTCATTGTCCGCAGCATCACGCATCAGACAGAATGCATCCTTTGCTCTAGTCATACGGATTTTAATATCAACACCGTTCAGCATTAACTTTTCAAGTGTGTACAAACAACCTACTAGTCATTATGGAGAAAATGTATTTGGTGCAGCAAAGAGATGTGGACAAATTACGTGTTGGAGGTCCAACGACTATCAGACAGAGTGCTGAAAATAACATTGATGATTTGATGAGAACAATTTTGAATAGAAACGATTTAACTCCACATGACAAAGCACAGCATTACGCTGTGTTACTACAGAGATATTTAACATTGATCAGACAGGGGGATAGTGATGTCAATACTTTAAAACTAATTGTGCCAAACAGCTCACCACTCGAGGATGAAGCTACCCCACAGCCAGTGGTGTCTACATCTTTTGCTACAGATAACACAGCTTTAGACGTCTTAAATAATTTACCCCTGAGGAGCAAGAAGAATGCCCAACATATTTTGGCCAAGATGTATAAATCAAGGGTATTAGAGTGGAACGAATCTGGGGAACTTGTGTTGAAAGGGGCAGTCGTGACCGGTTCACACATTTTAGATATTGTTAAACTAGCGACCATGATTCAAGCACCTAAAACAAGCGTCAGACCCCACGGTTGGGATGAGTTTGTGCAGGGTTTTTCAGTTTTAAACATACCGCTTTCTACAATGCCCAATAGACATGTCAAAGACGAGATTAGTGATGTTAAACATTCTAAAACAAATGTTGATGCTACCATTGGTGCTGTTAAAACCCCTTCTAGGCGCAGTCTCGCTCTGGCCCCTAAATTCTTAGAGTATGAGGCTTCAGGAACAACGGCCTCTGACAGCCGATCTCGGCGCAAGTCTAAATCAAGGCCAGAATCTCATAGAGGCTTGTGGTGGCATGATTGGAGCTAGATTTGTTATTTTAATTTCATTTATTTACTTATTTTTGTTTTAACATTTTTAACCCTTGTTAACATTGTGAATGTATTTCTGCTACAACCAATTTGTATACAATGTTTGTGTTTTTTATTTTTATTGTGAATCACTGTGAATGACTGTTATTGTTTGACTAAAACCCCTTGCTTGACTAAATAAAAATGATTGTAATGATACATGAACTCTGATAATTTATTTGACCAACATTTTATTGACTTGCACAATCTTACACAATTGTCTGAACATGTTGAACACAACTAAACACATTATGAACACACACACACGGTTGCAACTTTTTCACAAAACGTGTTACCATTGTGTCATTTTTAAACAGATTAGAAGAATATTTAGATATCAACATATCATAGGTGATGCCTCTACACATGTGATTTAAGAAGTAGATACAGTGTTCACCACATGTGACCGATGTGACATCCTGAACTTGTTTGTCTGATAAATGTATCTCGTCACATGACATGTTTAAAAAGTCATAAATCGATTTAGGAAATATTGAATGATTTGGAGCATTTCCAAATCTGTCAAAAAACACCCAACTCTCTCCAATATATAAACTGCCAGCCAATGCTCTCCAGGCTGGTCAGAGGGGTGTGTGTTAATTATCATAGCACTAGGTCTTATTTGTAGAGGTTGCTGGGGCAGTTTATCACAAGCCAAAACACCTGGCTGTCAGTTCCACAGTATTCATGATGCTTAATAGTAATCAACTAAAACCTGTCTGCGATGGGACACTTCAATCATACTATCATATACCGCATAAATTATTAGATTGATGGTATTAGGCAGCGGGTTCCTGAAACGTGTCTCCAGGCGTATGTTACCACTCTTGATCAATGATAGATGCTGACTATTATCCTCGTCAGGTGTCAGATTAAATGCATAAAGAGTGTACCCTCTCAGGAAATCGTTTCGATCAATGGCCATAGCACTGTTCTTTAAATGTCTCCCTGTTGATAACACCAGTTGATAGAATTCACGAGTCACGCAACCATTAGGGAAGTCCGGTTGTAATGGTTTGGTGGGGAACTGGACACCGTCAACATATATTGCCAGATATTCTAGATTATAATTCTTAAAATTGAATGGGTTCTTGCCATAGTCGCCCGTAAAAGAGTCATTATCAACCATCGCTACCACCACAGACTTGGGTAGGGTTCCTAGAAACAGATTTTCATGGTTTGACACTCTTGAGCCCGCTGGAATGGAAAAATTCTTAAGGGTGACACGGTCCAGGGGGTATTTGGCAGTGTTCGTTAGCAGTGTCTGTGTGCATGTCCTAAGCGTACGGCCGGTGACAATGAAACTTTCTTGACAAATAAGGACGCAGAGATAAGATTCACTTTGTACAACTCATTGTCCGCAGCATCACGCATCAGACAGAATGCATCCTTTGCTCTAGTCATACGGATTTTAATATCAACACCGTTCAGCATTAACTTTTCAAGTGTGTACAAACAACCTACTAGTCATTATGGAGAAAATGTATTTGGTGCCGCAAAGAGATGTGGACAAATTACGTGTTGGAGGTCCAACGACTATCAGACAGAGTGCTGAAAATAACATTGATGATTTGATGAGAACCATTTTGAATAGAAACGATTTAACTCCACATGACAAAGCACAGCATTACGCTGTGTTACTACAGAGATATTTAACATTGCTCAGACAGGGGGATAGTGATGTCAATACTTTAAAACTAATTGTGCCAAACAGCTCACCACTCGAGGATGAAGCGACCCCACAGCCAGTGGTGTCTACATCTTTTGCTACAGATAACACAGCTTTAGACGTCTTAAATAATTTACCCCTGAGGAGCAAGAAGAATGCCCAACATATTTTGGCCAAGATGTATAAATCAAGGGTATTAGAGTGGAACGAATCTGGGGAACTTGTGTTGAAAGGGGCAGTCGTGACCGGTTCACACATTTTAGATATTGTTAAACTAGCGACCATGATTCAAGCACCTAAAACAAGCGTCAGACCCCACGGTTGGGATGAGTTTGTGCAGGGTTTTTCAGTTTTAAACATACCGCTTTCTACAATACCCAATAGACATGTCAAAGACGAGATTAGTGATGTTAAACATTCTAAAACAAATGTTGATGCTACCATTGGTGCTGTTAAAACCCCTTCTAGGCGCAGTCTCGCTCTGGCCCCTAAATTCTTAGAGTATGAGGCTTCAGGAACAACGGCCTCTGACAGCCGATCTCGGCGCAAGTCTAAATCAAGGCCAGAATCTCATAGAGGCTTGTTGTGGCATGATTGGAGCTAGATTTGTTATTTTAATTTCATTTATTTACTTATTTTTGTTTTAACATTTTTAACCCTTGTTAACATTGTGAATGTATTTCTGCTACAACCAATTTGTATACAATGTTTGTATTTTTTTTTTATTGTGAATGACTGTGAATGACTATGTTATTGTTTGACTAAAACCCCTTGCTTGACTAAATAAAAATGATTGTAATGATACATGAACTCTGATAATTTATTTGACCAACATTTTATTGACTTGCACAATCTTACACAATTGTCTGAACATGTTGAACACAACTAAACACATTATGAACACACACACACGGTTGCAACTTTTTCACAAAACGTGTTACCATTGTGTCATTTTTAAACAGATAAGAAGAATATTTAGATATCAACATATCATAGGTGATGCCTCTACACATGTGATTTAAGAAGTAGATACAGTGTTCACCACATGTGACCGATGTGACATCCTGAACTTGTTTGTCTGATAAATGTATCTCGTCACATGACATGTTTAAAAAGTCATAAATCGATTTAGGAAATATTGAATGATTTGGAGCATTTCCAAAACTGTCAAAAAAACACCCAACTCTCTCCAATATATAAACTGCCAGCCAATGCTCTCCAGGCTGGTCAGAGGGGTGTGTGTTAATTATCATAGCACTAGGTCTTATTTGTAGAGGTTGCTGGGGCAGTTTATCACAAGCCAAAACACCTGGCTGTCAGTTCCACAGTATTCATGATGCTTAATAGTAATCAACTAAAACCTGTCTGCGATGGGACACTTCAATCATACTATCATATACCGCATAAATTATTAGATTGATGGTATTAGGCAGCGGGTTCCTGAAACGTGTCTCCAGGCATATGTTACCACTCTTGATCAATGATAGATGCTGACTATTATCCTCGTCAGGTGTCAGATTAAATGCATAAAGAGTGTACCCTCTCAGGAAATCGTTTCGATCAATGGCCATAGCACTGTTCTTTAAATGTCTCCCTGTTGATAACGCCAGTTGATAGAATTCACGAGTCACGCAACCATTAGGGAAGTCCGGTTGTAATGGTTTGGTGGGGAACTGGACACCGTCAACATATATTGCCAGATATTCTAGATTATAATTCTTAAAATTGAATGGGTTCTTGCCATAGTCGCCCGTAAAAGAGTCATTATCAACCATCGCTACCACCACAGACTTGGGTAGGGTTCCTAGAAACAGATTTTCATGGTTTGACACTCTTGAGCCCGCTGGAATGGAAACATTCTTAAGGGTGACACGGTCCAGGGGGTATTTGGCAGTGTTCGTTAGCAGTGTCTGTGTGCATGTCCTAAGCGTACGGCCGGTGACAATGAAACTTTCTTGACAAATAAGGACGCAGAGATAAGATTCACTTTGTACAAGTCATTGTCCGCAGCATCACGCATCAGACAGAATGCATCCTTTGCTCTAGTCATACGGATTTTAATATCAACACCGTTCAGCATTAACTTTTCAAGTGTGTACAAACAACCTACTAGTCATTATGGAGAAAATGAATTTGGTGCAGCAAAGAGATGTGGACAAATTACGTGTTGGAGGTCCAACGACTATCAGACAGAGTGCTGAAAATAACATTGATGATTTGATGAGAACAATTTTGAATAGAAACGATTTAACTCCACATGACAAAGCACAGCATTACGCTGTGTTACTACAGAGATATTTAACATTGATCAGACAGGGGGATAGTGATGTCAATACTTTAAAACTAATTGTGCCAAACAGCTCACCACTCGAGGATGAAGCTACCCCACAGCCAGTGGTGTCTACATCTTTTGCTACAGATAACACAGCTTTAGACGTCTTAAATAATTTACCCCTGAGGAGCAAGAAGAATGCCCAACATATTTTGGCCAAGATGTATAAATCAAGGGTATTAGAGTGGAACGAATCTGGGGAACTTGTGTTGAAAGGGGCAGTCGTGACCGGTTCACACATTTTAGATATTGTTAAACTAGCGACCATGATTCAAGCACCTAAAACAAGCGTCAGACCCCACGGTTGGGATGAGTTTGTGCAGGGTTTTTCAGTTTTAAACATACCGCTTTCTACAATGCCCAATAGACATGTCAAAGACGAGATTAGTGATGTTAAACATTCTAAAACAAATGTTGATGCTACCATTGGTGCTGTTAAAACCCCTTCTAGGCGCAGTCTCGCTCTGGCCCCTAAATTCTTAGAGTATGAGGCTTCAGGAACAACGGCCTCTGACAGCCGATCTCGGCGCAAGTCTAAATCAAGGCCAGAATCTCATAGAGGCTTGTGGTGGCATGATTGGAGCTAGATTTGTTATTTTAATTTCATTTATTTACTTATTTTTGTTTTAACATTTTTAACCCTTGTTAACATTGTGAATGTATTTCTGCTACAACCAATTTGTATACAATGTTTGTGTTTTTTATTTTTATTGTGAATCACTGTGAATGACTGTTATTGTTTGACTAAAACCCCTTGCTTGACTAAATAAAAATGATTGTAATGATACATGAACTCTGATAATTTATTTGACCAACATTTTATTGACTTGCACAATCTTACACAATTGTCTGAACATGTTGAACACAACTAAACACATTATGAACACACACACACGGTTGCAACTTTTTCACAAAACGTGTTACCATTGTGTCATTTTTAAACAGATTAGAAGAATATTTAGATATCAACATATCATAGGTGATGCCTCTACACATGTGATTTAAGAAGTAGATACAGTGTTCACCACATGTGACCGATGTGACATCCTGAACTTGTTTGTCTGATAAATGTATCTCGTCACATGACATGTTTAAAAAGTCATAAATCGATTTAGGAAATATTGAATGATTTGGAGCATTTCCAAAACTGTCAAAAAAAAACACCCAACTCTCTCCAATATATAAACTGCCAGCCAATGCTCTCCAGGCTGGTCAGAGGGGTGTGTGTTAATTATCATAGCACTAGGTCTTATTTGTAGAGGTTGCTGGGGCAGTTTATCACAAGCCAAAACACCTGGCTGTCAGTTCCACAGTATTCATGATGCTTAATAGTAATCAACTAAAACCTGTCTGCGATGGGACACTTCAATCATACTATCATATACCGCATAAATTATTAGATTGATGGTATTAGGCAGCGGGTTCCTGAAACGTGTCTCCAGGCGTATGTTACCACTCTTGATCAATGATAGATGCTGACTATTATCCTCGTCAGGTGTCAGATTAAATGCATAAAGAGTGTACCCTCTCAGGAAATCGTTTCGATCAATGGCCATAGCACTGTTCTTTAAATGTCTCCCTGTTGATAACACCAGTTGATAGAATTCACGAGTCACGCAACCATTAGGGAAGTCCGGTTGTAATGGTTTGGTGGGGAACTGGACACCGTCAACATATATTGCCAGATATTCTAGATTATAATTCTTAAAATTGAATGGGTTCTTGCCATAGTCGCCCGTAAAAGAGTCATTATCAACCATCGCTACCACCACAGACTTGGGTAGGGTTCCTAGAAACAGATTTTCATGGTTTGACACTCTTGAGCCCGCTGGAATGGAAAAATTCTTAAGGGTGACACGGTCCAGGGGGTATTTGGCAGTGTTCGTTAGCAGTGTCTGTGTGCATGTCCTAAGCGTACGGCCGGTGACAATGAAACTTTCTTGACAAATAAGGACGCAGAGATAAGATTCACTTTGTACAACTCATTGTCCGCAGCATCACGCATCAGACAGAATGCATCCTTTGCTCTAGTCATACGGATTTTAATATCAACACCGTTCAGCATTAACTTTTCAAGTGTGTACAAACAACCTACTAGTCATTATGGAGAAAATGTATTTGGTGCCGCAAAGAGATGTGGACAAATTACGTGTTGGAGGTCCAACGACTATCAGACAGAGTGCTGAAAATAACATTGATGATTTGATGAGAACCATTTTGAATAGAAACGATTTAACTCCACATGACAAAGCACAGCATTACGCTGTGTTACTACAGAGATATTTAACATTGGTCAGACAGGGGGATAGTGATGTCAATACTTTAAAACTAATTGTGCCAAACAGCTCACCACTCGAGGATGAAGCGACCCCACAGCCAGTGGTGTCTACATCTTTTGCTACAGATAACACAGCTTTAGACGTCTTAAATAATTTACCCCTGAGGAGCAAGAAGAATGCCCAACATATTTTGGCCAAGATGTATAAATCAAGGGTATTAGAGTGGAACGAATCTGGGGAACTTGTGTTGAAAGGGGCAGTCGTGACCGGTTCACACATTTTAGATATTGTTAAACTAGCGACCATGATTCAAGCACCTAAAACAAGCGTCAGACCCCACGGTTGGGATGAGTTTGTGCAGGGTTTTTCAGTTTTAAACATACCGCTTTCTACAATACACAATAGACATGTCAAAGACGAGATTAGTGATGTTAAACATTCTAAAACAAATGTTGATGCTACCATTGGTGCTGTTAAAACCCCTTCTAGGCGCAGTCTCGCTCTGGCCCCTAAATTCTTAGAGTATGAGGCTTCAGGAACAACGGCCTCTGACAGCCGATCTCGGCGCAAGTCTAAATCAAGGCCAGAATCTCATAGAGGCTTGTTGTGGCATGATTGGAGCTAGATTTGTTATTTTAATTTCATTTATTTACTTATTTTTGTTTTAACATTTTTAACCCTTGTTAACATTGTGAATGTATTTCTGCTACAACCAATTTGTATACAATGTTTGTATTTTTTATTTTTATTGTGAATGACTGTGACTATGACTATGACTGTGACTATGACTATGTTATTGTTTGACTAAAACCCCTTGCTTGACTAAATAAAAATTATTGTAATGATACATGAACTCTGATCATTTATTTGACCAACATTTTATTGACTTGCACAATCTTACACAATTGTCTGAACATGTTGAACACAACTAAACACATTATGAACACACACGGTTGCAACTTTTTCACAAAACGTGTTACCATTGTGTCATTTTTAAACAGATTAGAAGAATATTTAGATATCAACATATCATAGGTGATGCCTCTACACATGTGATTTAAGAAGTAGATACAGTGTTCACCACATGTGACCGATGTGACATCCTGAACTTGTTTGTCTGATAAATGTATCTCGTCACATGACATGTTTAAAAAGTCATAAATCGATTTAGGAAATATTGAATGATTTGGAGCATTTCCAAAACTGTCAAAAAAACACCCAACTCTCTCCAATATATAAACTGCCAGCCAATGCTCTCCAGGCTGGTCAGAGGGGTGTGTGTTAATTATCATAGCACTAGGTCTTATTTGTAGAGGTTGCTGGGGCAGTTTATCACAAGCCAAAACACCTGGCTGTCAGTTCCACAGTATTCATGATGCTTAATAGTAATCAACTAAAACCTGTCTGCGATGGGACACTTCAATCATACTATCATATACCGCATAAATTATTAGATTGATGGTATTAGGCAGCGGGTTCCTGAAACGTGTCTCCAGGCGTATGTTACCACTCTTGATCAATGATAGATGCTGACTATTATCCTCGTCAGGTGTCAGATTAAATGCATAAAGAGTGTACCCTCTCAGGAAATCGTTTCGATCAATGGCCATAGCACTGTTCTTTAAATGTCTCCCTGTTGATAACACCAGTTGATAGAATTCACGAGTCACGCAACCATTAGGGAAGTCCGGTTGTAATGGGTTGGTGGGGAACTGGACACCGTCAACATATATTGCCAGATATTCTAGATTATAATTCTTAAAATTGAATGGGTTCTTGCCATAGTCGCCCGTAAAAGAGTCATTATCAACCATCGCTACCACCACAGACTTGGGTAGGGTTCCTAGAAACAGATTTTCATGGTTTGACACTCTTGAGCCCGCTGGAATGGAAAAATTCTTAAGGGTGACACGGTCCAGGGGGTATTTGGCAGTGTTCGTTAGCAGTGTCTGTGTGCATGTCCTAAGCGTACGGCCGGTGACAATGAAACTTTCTTGACAAATAAGGACGCAGAGATAAGATTCACTTTGTACAACTCATTGTCCGCAGCATCACGCATCAGACAGAATGCATCCTTTGCTCTAGTCATACGGATTTTAATATCAACACCGTTCAGCATTAACTTTTCAAGTGTGTACAAACAACCTACTAGTCATTATGGAGAAAATGTATTTGGTGCCGCAAAGAGATGTGGACAAATTACGTGTTGGAGGTCCAACGACTATCAGACAGAGTGCTGAAAATTTGATGAGAACCATTTTGAATAGAAACGATTTAACTCCACATGACAAAGCACAGCATTACGCTGTGTTACTACAGAGATATTTAACATTGGTCAGACAGGGGGATAGTGATGTCAATACTTTAAAACTAATTGTGCCAAACAGCTCACCACTCGAGGATGAAGCGACCCCACAGCCAGTGGTGTCTACATCTTTTGCTACAGATAACACAGCTTTAGACGTCTTAAATAATTTACCCCTGAGGAGCAAGAAGAATGCCCAACATATTTTGGCCAAGATGTATAAATCAAGGGTATTAGAGTGGAACGAATCTGGGGAACTTGTGTTGAAAGGGGCAGTCGTGACCGGTTCACACATTTTAGATATTGTTAAACTAGCGACCATGATTCAAGCACCTAAAACAAGCGTCAGACCCCACGGTTGGGATGAGTTTGTGCAGGGTTTTTCAGTTTTAAACATACCGCTTTCTACAATGCCCAATAGACATGTCAAAGACGAGATTAGTGATGTTAAACATTCTAAAACAAATGTTGATGCTACCATTGGTGCTGTTAAAACCCCTTCTAGGCGCAGTCTCGCTCTGGCCCCTAAATTCTTAGAGTATGAGGCTTCAGGAACAACGGCCTCTGACAGCCGATCTCGGCGCAAGTCTAAATCAAGGCCAGAATCTCATAGAGGCTTGTGGTGGCATGATTGGAGCTAGATTTGTTATTTTAATTTCATTTATTTACTTATTTTTGTTTTAACATTTTTAACCCTTGTTAACATTGTGAATGTATTTCTGCTACAACCAATTTGTATACAATGTTTGTATTTTTTATTTTTTATTGTGAATGACTGTGAATGACTATGTTATTGTTTGACTAAAACCCCTTGCTTGACTAAATAAAAATTATTGTAATGATACATGAACTCTGATAATTTATTTGACCAACATTTTATTGACTTGCACAATCTTACACAATTGTCTGAACATGTTGAACACAACTAAACACATTATGAACACACACACACACACGGTTGCAACTTTTTCACAAAACGTGTTACCATTGTGTCATTTTTAAACAGATTAGAAGAATATTTAGATATCAACATATCATAGGTGATGCCTCTACACATGTGATTTAAGAAGTAGATACAGTGTTCACCACATGTGACCGATGTGACATCCTGAACTTGTTTGTCTGATAAATGTATCTCGTCACATGACATGTTTAAAAAGTCATAAATCGATTTAGGAAATATTGAATGATTTGGAGCATTTCCAAAACTGTCAAAAAAAAACACCCAACTCTCTCCAATATATAAACTGCCAGCCAATGCTCTCCAGGCTGGTCAGTGGGGTGTGTGTTAATTATCATAGCACTAGGTCTTATTTGTAGAGGTTGCTGGGGCAGTTTATCACAAGCCAAAACACCTGGCTGTCAGTTCCACAGTATTCATGATGCTTAATAGTAATCAACTAAAACCTGTCTGCGATGGGACACTTCAATCATACTATCATATACCGCATAAATTATTAGATTGATGGTATTAGGCAGCGGGTTCCTGAAACGTGTCTCCAGGCGTATGTTACCACTCTTGATCAATGATAGATGCTGACTATTATCCTCGTCAGGTGTCAGATTAAATGCATAAAGAGTGTACCCTCTCAGGAAATCGTTTCGATCAATGGCCATAGCACTGTTCTTTAAATGTCTCCCTGTTGATAACACCAGTTGATAGAATTCACGAGTTACGCAACCATTAGGGAAGTCCGGTTGTAATGGTTTGGTGGGGAACTGGACACCGTCAACATATATTGCCAGATATTCTAGATTATAATTCTTATTGAATGGGTTCTTGCCATAGTCGCCCGTAAAAGAGTCATTATCAACCATCGCTACCACCACAGACTTGGGTAGGGTTCCTAGAAACAGATTTTCATGGTTTGACACTCTTGAGCCCGCTGGAATGGAAAAATTCTTAAGGGTGACACGGTCCAGGGGGTATTTGGCAGTGTTCGTTAGCAGTGTCTGTGTGCATGTCCTAAGCGTACGGCCGGTGACAATGAAACTTTCTTGACAAATAAGGACGCAGAGATAAGATTCACTTTGTACAACTCATTGTCCGCAGCATCACGCATCAGACAGAATGCATCCTTTGCTCTAGTCATACGGATTTTAATATCAACACCGTTCAGCATTAACTTTTCAAGTGTGTACAAACAACCTACTAGTCATTATGGAGAAAATGTATTTGGTGCCGCAAAGAGATGTGGACAAATTACGTGTTGGAGGTCCAACGACTATCAGACAGAGTGCTGAAAATAACATTGATGATTTGATGAGAACAATTTTGAATAGAAACGATTTAACTCCACATGACAAAGCACAGCATTACGCTGTGTTACTACAGAGATATTTAACATTGATCAGACAGGGGGATAGTGATGTCAATACTTTAAAACTAATTGTGCCAAACAGCTCACCACTCGAGGATGAAGCGACCCCACAGCCAGTGGTGTCTACATCTTTTGCTACAGATAACACAGCTTTAGACGTCTTAAATAATTTACCCCTGAGGAGCAAGAAGAATGCCCAACATATTTTGGCCAAGATGTATAAATCAAGGGTATTAGAGTGGAACGAATCTGGGGAACTTGTGTTGAAAGGGGCAGTCGTGACCGGTTCACACATTTTAGATATTGTTAAACTAGCGACCATGATTCAAGCACCTAAAACAAGCGTCAGACCCCACGGTTGGGATGAGTTTGTGCAGGGTTTTTCAGTTTTAAACATACCGCTTTCTACAATGCCCAATAGACATGTCAAAGACGAGATTAGTGATGTTAAACATTCTAAAACAAATGTTGATGCTACCATTGGTGCTGTTAAAACCCCTTCTAGGCGCAGTCTCGCTCTGGCCCCTAAATTCTTAGAGTATGAGGCTTCAGGAACAACGGCCTCTGACAGCCGATCTCGGCGCAAGTCTAAATCAAGGCCAGAATCTCATAGAGGCTTGTGGTGGCATGATTGGAGCTAGATTTGTTATTTTAATTTCATTTATTTACTTATTTTTGTTTTAACATTTTTAACCCTTGTTAACATTGTGAATGTATTTCTGCTACAACCAATTTGTATACAATGTTTGTATTTTTTATTTTTTATTGTGAATGACTGTGAATGACTATGTTATTGTTTGACTAAAACCCCTTGCTTGACTAAATAAAAATTATTGTAATGATACATGAACTCTGATAATTTATTTGACCAACATTTTATTGACTTGCACAATCTTACACAATTGTCTGAACATGTTGAACACAACTAAACACATTATGAACACACACACACGGTTGCAACTTTTTCACAAAACGTGTTACCATTGTGTCATTTTTAAACAGATTAGAAGAATATTTAGATATCAACATATCATAGGTGATGCCTCTACACATGTGATTTAAGAAGTAGATACAGTGTTCACCACATGTGACCGATGTGACATCCTGAACTTGTTTGTCTGATAAATGTATCTCGTCACATGACATGTTTAAAAAGTCATAAATCGATTTAGGAAATATTGAATGATTTGGAGCATTTCCAAAACTGTCAAAAAAAAACACCCAACTCTCTCCAATATATAAACTGCCAGCCAATGCTCTCCAGGCTGGTCAGAGGGGTGTGTGTTAATTATCATAGCACTAGGTCTTATTTGTAGAGGTTGCTGGGGCAGTTTATCACAAGCCAAAACACCTGGCTGTCAGTTCCACAGTATTCATGATGCTTAATAGTAATCAACTAAAACCTGTCTGCGATGGGACACTTCAATCATACTATCATATACCGCATAAATTATTAGATTGATGGTATTAGGCAGCGGGTTCCTGAAACGTGTCTCCAGGCGTATGTTACCACTCTTGATCAATGATAGATGCTGACTATTATCCTCGTCAGGTGTCAGATTAAATGCATAAAGAGTGTACCCTCTCAGGAAATCGTTTCGATCAATGGCCATAGCACTGTTCTTTAAATGTCTCCCTGTTGATAACACCAGTTGATAGAATTCACGAGTCACGCAACCATTAGGGAAGTCCGGTTGTAATGGTTTGGTGGGGAACTGGACACCGTCAACATATATTGCCAGATATTCTAGATTATAATTCTTAAAATTGAATGGGTTCTTGCCATAGTCGCCCGTAAAAGAGTCATTATCAACCATCGCTACCACCACAGACTTGGGTAGGGTTCCTAGAAACAGATTTTCATGGTTTGACACTCTTGAACCCGCTGGAATGGAAAAATTCTTAAGGGTGACATGGTCCAGGGGGTATTTGGCAGTGTTCGTTAGCAGTGTCTGTGTGCATGTCCTAAGCGTACGGCCGGTGACAATGAAACTTTCTTGACAAATAAGGACGCAGAGATAAGATTCACTTTGTACAACTCATTGTCCGCAGCATCACGCATCAGACAGAATGCATCCTTTGCTCTAGTCATACGGATTTTAATATCAACACCGTTCAGCATTAACTTTTCAAGTGTGTACAAACAACCTACTAGTCATTATGGAGAAAATGTATTTGGTGCCGCAAAGAGATGTGGACAAATTACGTGTTGGAGGTCCAACGACTATCAGACAGAGTGCTGAAAATAACATTGATGATTTGATGAGAACAATTTTGAATAGAAACGATTTAACTCCACATGACAAAGCACAGCATTACGCTGTGTTACTACAGAGATATTTAACATTGATCAGACAGGGGGATAGTGATGTCAATACTTTAAAACTAATTGTGCCAAACAGCTCACCACTCGAGGATGAAGCGACCCCACAGCCAGTGGTGTCTACATCTTTTGCTACAGATAACACAGCTTTAGACGTCTTAAATAATTTACCCCTGAGGAGCAAGAAGAATGCCCAACATATTTTGGCCAAGATGTATAAATCAAGGGTATTAGAGTGGAACGAATCTGGGGAACTTGTGTTGAAAGGGGCAGTCGTGACCGGTTCACACATTTTAGATATTGTTAAACTAGCGACCATGATTCAAGCACCTAAAACAAGCGTCAGACCCCACGGTTGGGATGAGTTTGTGCAGGGTTTTTCAGTTTTAAACATACCGCTTTCTACAATGCCCAATAGACATGTCAAAGACGAGATTAGTGATGTTAAACATTCTAAAACAAATGTTGATGCTACCATTGGTGCTGTTAAAACCCCTTCTAGGCGCAGTCTCGCTCTGGCCCCTAAATTCTTAGAGTATGAGGCTTCAGGAACAACGGCCTCTGACAGCCGATCTCGGCGCAAGTCTAAATCAAGGCCAGAATCTCATAGAGGCTTGTGGTGGCATGATTGGAGCTAGATTTGTTATTTTAATTTCATTTATTTACTTATTTTTGTTTTAACATTTTTAACCCTTGTTAACATTGTGAATGTATTTCTGCTACAACCAATTTGTATACAATGTTTGTATTTTTTATTTTTTATTGTGAATGACTGTGAATGACTATGTTATTGTTTGACTAAAACCCCTTGCTTGACTAAATAAAAATTATTGTAATGATACATGAACTCTGATAATTTATTTGACCAACATTTTATTGACTTGCACAATCTTACACAATTGTCTGAACATGTTGAACACAACTAAACACATTATGAACACACACACACGGTTGCAACTTTTTCACAAAACGTGTTACCATTGTGTCATTTTTAAACAGATTAGAAGAATATTTAGATATCAACATATCATAGGTGATGCCTCTACACATGTGATTTAAGAAGTAGATACAGTGTTCACCACATGTGACCGATGTGACATCCTGAACTTGTTTGTCTGATAAATGTATCTCGTCACATGACATGTTTAAAAAGTCATAAATCGATTTAGGAAATATTGAATGATTTGGAGCATTTCCAAAACTGTCAAAAAAAAACACCCAACTCTCTCCAATATATAAACTGCCAGCCAATGCTCTCCAGGCTGGTCAGAGGGGTGTGTGTTAATTATCATAGCACTAGGTCTTATTTGTAGAGGTTGCTGGGGCAGTTTATCACAAGCCAAAACACCTGGCTGTCAGTTCCACAGTATTCATGATGCTTAATAGTAATCAACTAAAACCTGTCTGCGATGGGACACTTCAATCATACTATCATATACCGCATAAATTATTAGATTGATGGTATTAGGCAGCGGGTTCCTGAAACGTGTCTCCAGGCGTATGTTACCACTCTTGATCAATGATAGATGCTGACTATTATCCTCGTCAGGTGTCAGATTAAATGCATAAAGAGTGTACCCTCTCAGGAAATCGTTTCGATCAATGGCCATAGCACTGTTCTTTAAATGTCTCCCTGTTGATAACACCAGTTGATAGAATTCACGAGTCACGCAACCATTAGGGAAGTCCGGTTGTAATGGTTTGGTGGGGAACTGGACACCGTCAACATATATTGCCAGATATTCTAGATTATAATTCTTAAAATTGAATGGGTTCTTGCCATAGTCGCCCGTAAAAGAGTCATTATCAACCATCGCTACCACCACAGACTTGGGTAGGGTTCCTAGAAACAGATTTTCATGGTTTGACACTCTTGAACCCGCTGGAATGGAAAAATTCTTAAGGGTGACACGGTCCAGGGGGTATTTGGCAGTGTTCGTTAGCAGTGTCTGTGTGCATGTCCTAAGCGTACGGCCGGTGACAATGAAACTTTCTTGACAAATAAGGACGCAGAGATAAGATTCACTTTGTACAACTCATTGTCCGCAGCATCACGCATCAGACAGAATGCATCCTTTGCTCTAGTCATACGGATTTTAATATCAACACCGTTCAGCATTAACTTTTCAAGTGTGTACAAACAACCTACTAGTCATTATGGAGAAAATGTATTTGGTGCCGCAAAGAGATGTGGACAAATTACGTGTTGGAGGTCCAACGACTATCAGACAGAGTGCTGAAAATTTGATGAGAACCATTTTGAATAGAAACGATTTAACTCCACATGACAAAGCACAGCATTACGCTGTGTTACTACAGAGATATTTAACATTGGTCAGACAGGGGGATAGTGATGTCAATACTTTAAAACTAATTGTGCCAAACAGCTCACCACTCGAGGATGAAGCGACCCCACAGCCAGTGGTGTCTACATCTTTTGCTACAGATAACACAGCTTTAGACGTCTTAAATAATTTACCCCTGAGGAGCAAGAAGAATGCCCAACATATTTTGGCCAAGATGTATAAATCAAGGGTATTAGAGTGGAACGAATCTGGGGAACTTGTGTTGAAAGGGGCAGTCGTGACCGGTTCACACATTTTAGATATTGTTAAACTAGCGACCATGATTCAAGCACCTAAAACAAGCGTCAGACCCCACGGTTGGGATGAGTTTGTGCAGGGTTTTTCAGTTTTAAACATACCGCTTTCTACAATACCCAATAGTCATGTCAAAGACGAGATTAGTGATGTTAAACATTCTAAAACAAATGTTGATGCTACCATTGGTGCTGTTAAAACCCCTTCTAGGCGCAGTCTCGCTCTGGCCCCTAAATTCTTAGAGTATGAGGCTTCAGGAACAACGGCCTCTGACAGCCGATCTCGGCGCAAGTCTAAATCAAGGCCAGAATCTCATAGAGGCTTGTGGTGGCATGATTGGAGCTAGATTTGTTATTTTAATTTCATTTATTTACTTATTTTTGTTTTAACATTTTTAACCCTTGTTAACATTGTGAATGTATTTCTGCTACAACCAATTTGTATACAATGTTTGTATTTTTTATTTTTTATTGTGAATGACTGTGAATGACTATGTTATTGTTTGACTAAAACCCCTTGCTTGACTAAATAAAAATTATTGTAATGATACATGAACTCTGATAATTTATTTGACCAACATTTTATTGACTTGCACAATCTTACACAATTGTCTGAACATGTTGAACACAACTAAACACATTATGAACACACACACACGGTTGCAACTTTTTCACAAAACGTGTTACCATTGTGTCATTTTTAAACAGATTAGAAGAATATTTAGATATCAACATATCATAGGTGATGCCTCTACACATGTGATTTAAGAAGTAGATACAGTGTTCACCACATGTGACCGATGTGACATCCTGAACTTGTTTGTCTGATAAATGTATCTCGTCACATGACATGTTTAAAAAGTCATAAATCGATTTAGGAAATATTGAATGATTTGGAGCATTTCCAAAACTGTCAAAAAAAAACACCCAACTCTCTCCAATATATAAACTGCCAGCCAATGCTCTCCAGGCTGGTCAGTGGGGTGTGTGTTAATTATCATAGCACTAGGTCTTATTTGTAGAGGTTGCTGGGGCAGTTTATCACAAGCCAAAACACCTGGCTGTCAGTTCCACAGTATTCATGATGCTTAATAGTAATCAACTAAAACCTGTCTGCGATGGGACACTTCAATCATACTATCATATACCGCATAAATTATTAGATTGATGGTATTAGGCAGCGGGTTCCTGAAACGTGTCTCCAGGCGTATGTTACCACTCTTGATCAATGATAGATGCTGACTATTATCCTCGTCAGGTGTCAGATTAAATGCATAAAGAGTGTACCCTCTCAGGAAATCGTTTCGATCAATGGCCATAGCACTGTTCTTTAAATGTCTCCCTGTTGATAACACCAGTTGATAGAATTCACGAGTCACGCAACCATTAGGGAAGTCCGGTTGTAATGGTTTGGTGGGGAACTGGACACCGTCAACATATATTGCCAGATATTCTAGATTATAATTCTTATTGAATGGGTTCTTGCCATAGTCGCCCGTAAAAGAGTCATTATCAACCATCGCTACCACCACAGACTTGGGTAGGGTTCCTAGAAACAGATTTTCATGGTTTGACACTCTTGAGCCCGCTGGAATGGAAAAATTCTTAAGGGTGACACGGTCCAGGGGGTATTTGGCAGTGTTCGTTAGCAGTGTCTGTGTGCATGTCCTAAGCGTACGGCCGGTGACAATGAAACTTTCTTGACAAATAAGGACGCAGAGATAAGATTCACTTTGTACAACTCATTGTCCGCAGCATCACGCATCAGACAGAATGCATCCTTTGCTCTAGTCATACGGATTTTAATATCAACACCGTTCAGCATTAACTTTTCAAGTGTGTACAAACAACCTACTAGTCATTATGGAGAAAATGTATTTGGTGCCGCAAAGAGATGTGGACAAATTACGTGTTGGAGGTCCAACGACTATCAGACAGAGTGCTGAAAATAACATTGATGATTTGATGAGAACAATTTTGAATAGAAACGATTTAACTCCACATGACAAAGCACAGCATTACGCTGTGTTACTACAGAGATATTTAACATTGATCAGACAGGGGGATAGTGATGTCAATACTTTAAAACTAATTGTGCCAAACAGCTCACCACTCGAGGATGAAGCGACCCCACAGCCAGTGGTGTCTACATCTTTTGCTACAGATAACACAGCTTTAGACGTCTTAAATAATTTACCCCTGAGGAGCAAGAAGAATGCCCAACATATTTTGGCCAAGATGTATAAATCAAGGGTATTAGAGTGGAACGAATCTGGGGAACTTGTGTTGAAAGGGGCAGTCGTGACCGGTTCACACATTTTAGATATTGTTAAACTAGCGACCATGATTCAAGCACCTAAAACAAGCGTCAGACCCCACGGTTGGGATGAGTTTGTGCAGGGTTTTTCAGTTTTAAACATACCGCTTTCTACAATGCCCAATAGACATGTCAAAGACGAGATTAGTGATGTTAAACATTCTAAAACAAATGTTGATGCTACCATTGGTGCTGTTAAAACCCCTTCTAGGCGCAGTCTCGCTCTGGCCCCTAAATTCTTAGAGTATGAGGCTTCAGGAACAACGGCCTCTGACAGCCGATCTCGGCGCAAGTCTAAATCAAGGCCAGAATCTCATAGAGGCTTGTGGTGGCATGATTGGAGCTAGATTTGTTATTTTAATTTCATTTATTTACTTATTTTTGTTTTAACATTTTTAACCCTTGTTAACATTGTGAATGTATTTCTGCTACAACCAATTTGTATACAATGTTTGTATTTTTTATTTTTTATTGTGAATGACTGTGAATGACTATGTTATTGTTTGACTAAAACCCCTTGCTTGACTAAATAAAAATTATTGTAATGATACATGAACTCTGATAATTTATTTGACCAACATTTTATTGACTTGCACAATCTTACACAATTGTCTGAACATGTTGAACACAACTAAACACATTATGAACACACACACACGGTTGCAACTTTTTCACAAAACGTGTTACCATTGTGTCATTTTTAAACAGATTAGAAGAATATTTAGATATCAACATATCATAGGTGATGCCTCTACACATGTGATTTAAGAAGTAGATACAGTGTTCACCACATGTGACCGATGTGACATCCTGAACTTGTTTGTCTGATAAATGTATCTCGTCACATGACATGTTTAAAAAGTCATAAATCGATTTAGGAAATATTGAATGATTTGGAGCATTTCCAAAACTGTCAAAAAAAAACACCCAACTCTCTCCAATATATAAACTGCCAGCCAATGCTCTCCAGGCTGGTCAGAGGGGTGTGTGTTAATTATCATAGCACTAGGTCTTATTTGTAGAGGTTGCTGGGGCAGTTTATCACAAGCCAAAACACCTGGCTGTCAGTTCCACAGTATTCATGATGCTTAATAGTAATCAACTAAAACCTGTCTGCGATGGGACACTTCAATCATACTATCATATACCGCATAAATTATTAGATTGATGGTATTAGGCAGCGGGTTCCTGAAACGTGTCTCCAGGCGTATGTTACCACTCTTGATCAATGATAGATGCTGACTATTATCCTCGTCAGGTGTCAGATTAAATGCATAAAGAGTGTACCCTCTCAGGAAATCGTTTCGATCAATGGCCATAGCACTGTTCTTTAAATGTCTCCCTGTTGATAACACCAGTTGATAGAATTCACGAGTCACGCAACCATTAGGGAAGTCCGGTTGTAATGGTTTGGTGGGGAACTGGACACCGTCAACATATATTGCCAGATATTCTAGATTATAATTCTTAAAATTGAATGGGTTCTTGCCATAGTCGCCCGTAAAAGAGTCATTATCAACCATCGCTACCACCACAGACTTGGGTAGGGTTCCTAGAAACAGATTTTCATGGTTTGACACTCTTGAGCCCGCTGGAATGGAAAAATTCTTAAGGGTGACACGGTCCAGGGGGTATTTGGCAGTGTTCGTTAGCAGTGTCTGTGTGCATGTCCTAAGCGTACGGCCGGTGAGAATGAAACTTTCTTGACAAATAAGGACACAGAGATAAGATTCACTTTGTACAACTCATTGTCCGCAGCATCACGCATCAGACAGAATGCATCCTTTGCTCTAGTCATACGGATTTTAATATCAACACCGTTCAGCATTAACTTTTCAAGTGTGTACAAACAACCTACTAGTCATTATGGAGAAAATGTATTTGGTGCCGCAAAGAGATGTGGACAAATTACGTGTTGGAGGTCCAACGACTATCAGACAGAGTGCTGAAAATTTGATGAGAACCATTTTGAATAGAAACGATTTAACTCCACATGACAAAGCACAGCATTACGCTGTGTTACTACAGAGATATTTAACATTGGTCAGACAGGGGGATAGTGATGTCAATACTTTAAAACTAATTGTGCCAAACAGCTCACCACTCGAGGATGAAGCGACCCCACAGCCAGTGGTGTCTACATCTTTTGCTACAGATAACACAGCTTTAGACGTCTTAAATAATTTACCCCTGAGGAGCAAGAAGAATGCCCAACATATTTTGGCCAAGATGTATAAATCAAGGGTATTAGAGTGGAACGAATCTGGGGAACTTGTGTTGAAAGGGGCAGTCGTGACCGGTTCACACATTTTAGATATTGTTAAACTAGCGACCATGATTCAAGCACCTAAAACAAGCGTCAGACCCCACGGTTGGGATGAGTTTGTGCAGGGTTTTTCAGTTTTAAACATACCGCTTTCTACAATACCCAATAGTCATGTCAAAGACGAGATTAGTGATGTTAAACATTCTAAAACAAATGTTGATGCTACCATTGGTGCTGTTAAAACCCCTTCTAGGCGCAGTCTCGCTCTGGCCCCTAAATTCTTAGAGTATGAGGCTTCAGGAACAACGGCCTCTGACAGCCGATCTCGGCGCAAGTCTAAATCAAGGCCAGAATCTCATAGAGGCTTGTGGTGGCATGATTGGAGCTAGATTTGTTATTTTAATTTCATTTATTTACTTATTTTTGTTTTAACATTTTTAACCCTTGTTAACATTGTGAATGTATTTCTGCTACAACCAATTTGTATACAATGTTTGTGTTTTTTATTTTTATTGTGAATCACTGTGAATGACTGTTATTGTATGACTAAAACCCCTTGCTTGACTAAATAAAAATTATTGTAATGATACATGAAAAATGATAATTTATTTGACCAACATTTTATTGACTTGCACAATCTTACACAATTGTCTGAACATGTTGAACACAACTAAACACATTATGAACACACACACACGGTTGCAACTTTTTCACAAAACGTGTTACCATTGTGTCATTTTTAAACAGATTAGAAGAATATTTAGATATCAACATATCATAGGTGATGCCTCTACACATGTGATTTAAGAAGTAGATACAGTGTTCACCACATGTGACCGATGTGACATCCTGAACTTGTTTGTCTGATAAATGTATCTCGTCACATGACATGTTTAAAAAGTCATAAATCGATTTAGGAAATATTGAATGATTTGGAGCATTTCCAAAACTGTCAAAAAAACACCCAACTCTCTCCAATATATAAACTGCCAGCCAATGCTCTCCAGGCTGGTCAGAGGGGTGTGTGTTAATTATCATAGCACTAGGTCTTATTTGTAGAGGTTGCTGGGGCAGTTTATCACAAGCCAAAACACCTGGCTGTCAGTTCCACAGTATTCATGATGCTTAATAGTAATCAACTAAAACCTGTCTGCGATGGGACACTTAAATCATACTATCATATACCGCATAAATTATTAGATTGATGGTATTAGGCAGCGGGTTCCTGAAACGTGTCTCCAGGCGTATGTTACCACTCTTGATCAATGATAGATGCTGACTATTATCCTCGTCAGGTGTCAGATTAAATGCATAAAGAGTGTACCCTCTCAGGAAATCGTTTCGATCAATGGCCATAGCACTGTTCTTTAAATGTCTCCCTGTTGATAACACCAGTTGATAGAATTCACGAGTTACGCAACCATTAGGGAAGTCCGGTTGTAATGGTTTGGTGGGGAACTGGACACCGTCAACATATATTGCCAGATATTCTAGATTATAATTCTTAAAATTGAATGGGTTCTTGCCATAGTCGCCCGTAAAAGAGTCATTATCAACCATCGCTACCACCACAGACTTGGGTAGGGTTCCTAGAAACAGATTTTCATGGTTTGACACTCTTGAGCCCGCTGGAATGGAAAAATTCTTAAGGGTGACACGGTCCAGGGGGTATTTGGCAGTGTTCGTTAGCAGTGTCTGTGTGCATGTCCTAAGCGTACGGCCGGTGACAATGAAACTTTCTTGACAAATAAGGACGCAGAGATAAGATTCACTTTGTACAACTCATTGTCCGCAGCATCACGCATCAGACAGAATGCATCCTTTGCTCTAGTCATACGGATTTTAATATCAACACCGTTCAGCATTACATTTTCAAGTGTGTACAAACAACCTACTAGTCATTATCGAGAAAATGTATTTGGTGCCGCAAAGAGATGTGGACAAATTACGTGTTGGAGGTCCAACGACTATCAGACAGAGTGCTGAAAATAACATTGATGATTTGATGAGAACCATTTTGAATAGAAACGATTTAACTCCACATGACAAAGCACATCATTACGCTGTGTTACTACAGAGATATTTAACATTGGTCAGACAGGGGGATAGTGATGTCAATACTTTAAAACTAATTGTGCCAAACAGCTCACCACTCGAGGATGAAGCGACCCCACAGCCAGTGGTGTCTACATCTTTTGCTACAGATAACACAGCTTTAGACGTCTTAAATAATTTACCCCTGAGGAGCAAGAAGAATGCCCAACATATTTTGGCCAAGATGTATCAATCAAGGGTATTAGAGTGGAACGAATCTGGGGAACTTGTGTTGAAAGGGGCAGTCATGACCGGTTCACACATTTTAGATATTGTTAAACTAGCGACCATGATTCAAGCACCTAAAACAAGCGTCAGACCCCACGGTTGGGATGAGTTTGTGCAGGGTTTTTCAGTTTTAAACATACCGCTTTCTACAATGCCCAATAGACATGTCAAAGACGAGATTAGTGATGTTAAACATTCTAAAACAAATGTTGATGCTACCATTGGTGCTGTTAAAACCCCTTCTAGGCGCAGTCTCGCTCTGGCCCCTAAATTCTTAGAGTATGAGGCTTCAGGAACAACGGCCTCTGACAGCCGATCTCGGCGCAAGTCTAAATCAAGGCCAGAATCTCATAGAGGCTTGTGGTGGCATGATTGGAGCTAGATTTGTTATTTTAATTTCATTTATTTACTTATTTTTGTTTTAACATTTTTAACCCTTGTTAACATTGTGAATGTATTTCTGCTACAACCAATTTGTATACAATGTTTGTATTTTTTATTTTTTATTGTGAATGACTGTGAATGACTATGTTATTGTTTGACTAAAACCCCTTGCTTGACTAAATAAAAATTATTGTAATGATACATGAACTCTGATAATTTATTTGACCAACATTTTATTGACTTGCACAATCTTACACAATTGTCTGAACATGTTGAACACAACTAAACACATTATGAACACACACACACACACGGTTGCAACTTTTTCACAAAACGTGTTACCATTGTGTCATTTTTAAACAGATTAGAAGAATATTTAGATATCAACATATCATAGGTGATGCCTCTACACATGTGATTTAAGAAGTAGATACAGTGTTCACCACATGTGACCGATGTGACATCCTGAACTTGTTTGTCTGATAAATGTATCTCGTCACATGACATGTTTAAAAAGTCATAAATCGATTTAGGAAATATTGAATGATTTGGAGCATTTCCAAAACTGTCAAAAAAAAACACCCAACTCTCTCCAATATATAAACTGCCAGCCAATGCTCTCCAGGCTGGTCAGTGGGGTGTGTGTTAATTATCATAGCACTAGGTCTTATTTGTAGAGGTTGCTGGGGCAGTTTATCACAAGCCAAAACACCTGGCTGTCAGTTCCACAGTATTCATGATGCTTAATAGTAATCAACTAAAACCTGTCTGCGATGGGACACTTCAATCATACTATCATATACCGCATAAATTATTAGATTGATGGTATTAGGCAGCGGGTTCCTGAAACGTGTCTCCAGGCGTATGTTACCACTCTTGATCAATGATAGATGCTGACTATTATCCTCGTCAGGTGTCAGATTAAATGCATAAAGAGTGTACCCTCTCAGGAAATCGTTTCGATCAATGGCCATAGCACTGTTCTTTAAATGTCTCCCTGTTGATAACACCAGTTGATAGAATTCACGAGTTACGCAACCATTAGGGAAGTCCGGTTGTAATGGTTTGGTGGGGAACTGGACACCGTCAACATATATTGCCAGATATTCTAGATTATAATTCTTAAAATTGAATGGGTTCTTGCCATAGTCGCCCGTAAAAGAGTCATTATCAACCATCGCTACCACCACAGACTTGGGTAGGGTTCCTAGAAACAGATTTTCATGGTTTGACACTCTTGAGCCCGCTGGAATGGAAAAATTCTTAAGGGTGACACGGTCCAGGGGGTATTTGGCAGTGTTCGTTAGCAGTGTCTGTGTGCATGTCCTAAGCGTACGGCCGGTGACAATGAAACTTTCTTGACAAATAAGGACGCAGAGATAAGATTCACTTTGTACAACTCATTGTCCGCAGCATCACGCATCAGACAGAATGCATCCTTTGCTCTAGTCATACGGATTTTAATATCAACACCGTTCAGCATTAACTTTTCAAGTGTGTACAAACAACCTACTAGTCATTATGGAGAAAATGTATTTGGTGCCGCAAAGAGATGTGGACAAATTACGTGTTGGAGGTCCAACGACTATCAGACAGAGTGCTGAAAATAACATTGATGATTTGATGAGAACCATTTTGAATAGAAACGATTTAACTCCACATGACAAAGCACATCATTACGCTGTGTTACTACAGAGATATTTAACATTGGTCAGACAGGGGGATAGTGATGTCAATACTTTAAAACTAATTGTGCCAAACAGCTCACCACTCGAGGATGAAGCGACCCCACAGCCAGTGGTGTCTACATCTTTTGCTACAGATAACACAGCTTTAGACGTCTTAAATAATTTACCCCTGAGGAGCAAGAAGAATGCCCAACATATTTTGGCCAAGATGTATAAATCAAGGGTATTAGAGTGGAACGAATCTGGGGAACTTGTGTTGAAAGGGGCAGTCATGACCGGTTCACACATTTTAGATATTGTTAAACTAGCGACCATGATTCAAGCACCTAAAACAAGCGTCAGACCCCACGGTTGGGATGAGTTTGTGCAGGGTTTTTCAGTTTTAAACATACCGCTTTCTACAATGCCCAATAGACATGTCAAAGACGAGATTAGTGATGTTAAACATTCTAAAACAAATGTTGATGCTACCATTGGTGCTGTTAAAACCCCTTCTAGGCGCAGTCTCGCTCTGGCCCCTAAATTCTTAGAGTATGAGGCTTCAGGAACAACGGCCTCTGACAGCCGATCTCGGCGCAAGTCTAAATCAAGGCCAGAATCTCATAGAGGCTTGTGGTGGCATGATTGGAGCTAGATTTGTTATTTTAATTTCATTTATTTACTTATTTTTGTTTTAACATTTTTAACCCTTGTTAACATTGTGAATGTATTTCTGCTACAACCAATTTGTATACAATGTTTGTATTTTTTATTTTTTATTGTGAATGACTGTGAATGACTATGTTATTGTTTGACTAAAACCCCTTGCTTGACTAAATAAAAATTATTGTAATGATACATGAACTCTGATAATTTATTTGACCAACATTTTATTGACTTGCACAATCTTACACAATTGTCTGAACATGTTGAACACAACTAAACACATTATGAACACACACACACACACGGTTGCAACTTTTTCACAAAACGTGTTACCATTGTGTCATTTTTAAACAGATTAGAAGAATATTTAGATATCAACATATCATAGGTGATGCCTCTACACATGTGATTTAAGAAGTAGATACAGTGTTCACCACATGTGACCGATGTGACATCCTGAACTTGTTTGTCTGATAAATGTATCTCGTCACATGACATGTTTAAAAAGTCATAAATCGATTTAGGAAATATTGAATGATTTGGAGCATTTCCAAAACTGTCAAAAAAAAACACCCAACTCTCTCCAATATATAAACTGCCAGCCAATGCTCTCCAGGCTGGTCAGTGGGGTGTGTGTTAATTATCATAGCACTAGGTCTTATTTGTAGAGGTTGCTGGGGCAGTTTATCACAAGCCAAAACACCTGGCTGTCAGTTCCACAGTATTCATGATGCTTAATAGTAATCAACTAAAACCTGTCTGCGATGGGACACTTCAATCATACTATCATATACCGCATAAATTATTAGATTGATGGTATTAGGCAGCGGGTTCCTGAAACGTGTCTCCAGGCGTATGTTACCACTCTTGATCAATGATAGATGCTGACTATTATCCTCGTCAGGTGTCAGATTAAATGCATAAAGAGTGTACCCTCTCAGGAAATCGTTTCGATCAATGGCCATAGCACTGTTCTATATCGTGGAGCTCCGCCCCATAGGGGAGCTCTGCTCCTATTGGTTTACCCGCTACCTAAAGTAGCCAATGACTGAATTTTTCAATGCCTGCGCCCGCCTGGGGTGCTATATAAAGGGGTGTACTTCGCTCCCTCATTCTCCCAAAAAGTTCAGCACGGGTTTATATCTGAAGACTGAGAAGGACGACTACTAAGACTGGAGAACCCGCCAGACTTTTCCCTTCAAGATATGGATCGTCCGCCGCCTATGGAGAAGTTCCTCCGGGACGCCTGCCGCTGCGACTTCCGAGCAGCGGAGGATACTTTTCAGCGGAGGAGACTTTTCCCTTCAGCGATGGATCGTCCGCCGCCGACCACGAAGAAGTTCCTCCGGGACACCTGCCGCTGCGATTTCCTAGCAGCGGAGGACAAGCACGACTTCTGCCACGTCTGCCTCGGCCCCGAACATGCCGAGGCGGCGTTGGTCGCCTCCCCCAGCTGCCTCCCCTTCCACCTCCTTTCCGTCGCGGAAAGGCGAAAGGGGATGGCCTGGATCAAGGAGAGCGTTTTTCCCCTGGCGGGCGCTATCTCGGGGATGCTATCCGACTCGAATAGCTCTGCCGATGATGCGTCCGGACAGGCCCCAGAGCGGCGTTCTGGGCAGGCACCTCCCCAAGTAGGGATGGTCCCGCCCGCTCAGCCGGCCCTGACACCACGCCGCCCTCACCCAGCTGAGTGGTCGGTGCCGGTGTCAGAATCAGAAAGCTCTGATGAGCTCGGTGCGCAGGCGGCGGCGAATAACATCGCCGTGTTTAACGCCGCCATTGCGAAGATCACCACAGACCGACCCAACGGTCTGTCTGCAGCGGAGGCGGAGTTTCTGAGCAAACTCAGTGCCGCGACGACACTTACCCCTATCACGACACGAGGCGGTATTTACATCAAAAACCCCTCCATGTCTATTCAAGACCTGGCCCAGCTCATGAGTGTGCGGCCGGTTCTTTGATTATCAGGCATAATAAACCTGCGTCAATAAAGAGCATTGTTTCACATAACAAACACTCTTTACAGACGGTAAGTCAGACGGTAAATCCCTAAGGAGGATTTTCCATGGTATCTACCGGAGCGGAGACCCACCTGCCTTGTCAGAGTGTGGTCGAATCGCTACCGGTTAGAAACGAAGCGGAGACTAGCCCAGCTTACCGGCGTGTGGCCAGCTCTCTGCCTAGCAGACTTACCCCTATCACGACACGAGGCGTTATTACATCAAAAACCCCTCCATGTCTATCAAGACCTGGCCCAGCTCATGAGCGTGCGGCCGGTTCTTTGATTATCAGGCATAATAAACCTGCGTCAATAAAGAGCATTTGTTACACATAACAAACACTCTTTACAGACGGTAAGTCAGACGGTAAATCCCTAAGGAGGATTTTCCATGGTATCTACCAGAGCGGAGACCCACCTGCCTTGTCAGAGTGTGGTCGAATCGCTACCGGTTAGAAACGAAGCGGAGACTAGCCCAGCTTACCGGCGTGTGGCCAGCTCTCTGCCTAGCGGACTTACCCCTATCACGACACGAGGCGGTATTTACATCAAAAACCCCTCCATGTCTATTCAAGACCTGGCCCAGCTCATGAGTGTGCGGCCGGTTCTTTGATTATCAGGCATAATAAACCTGCGTCAATAAAGAGCATTGTTTCACATAACAAACACTCTTTACAGACGGTAAGTCAGACGGTAAATCCCTAAGGAGGATTTTCCATGGTATCTACCGGAGCGGAGACCCACCTGCCTTGTCAGAGTGTGGTCGAATCGCTACCGGTTAGAAACGAAGCGGAGACTAGCCCAGCTTACCGGCGTGTGGCCAGCTCTCTGCCTAGCAGACTTACCCCTATCACGACACGAGGCGGTATTTACATCAAAAACCCCTCCATGTCTATTCAAGACCTGGCCCAGCTCATGAGCGTGCGGCCGGTTCTTTGATTATCAGGCATAATAAACCTGCGTCAATAAAGAGCATTGTTACACATAACAAACACTCTTTACAGACGGTAAGTCAGACGGTAAATCCCTAAGGAGGATTTTCCATGGTATCTACCGGAGCGGAGACCCACCTGCCTTGTCAGAGTGTGGTCGAATCGCTACCAGTTAGAAACGAAGCGGAGACTAGCCCAGCTTACCGGCGTGTGGCCAGCTCTCTGCCTAGCGGACTTACCCCTATCACGACACGAGGCGTTATTTACATAAAAAAACCCCTCCATGTCTATCAAGACCTGGCCCAGCTCATGAGCGTGTGGCCGGTTCTTTGATTATCAGGCATAATAAACCTGCGTCAATAAAGAGCATTGTTACACATAACAAACACTCTTTACAGACGGCAGCCCATCCCTTTTCGAAATGACCCCACCTTGGGCTGTGCCATCTCCTCGGTGGGCAGCGGCGGCTGGGGTCATACAGAAATTCAAGCTTTTTCTGTCGACTGCACCACAACAGACGGCTCAGCCGCTGTCGTTGCTTTATGCAGAATAACTAGAAGGGACAGGTATTCTGTCGGGCTGGCTTGACAGGACATTGAGGAGGGGATATGCACTACAGTTCATTCAGCCTCCTCCGCCCTTCAGGGGCGTGAGAGAGACTGTTTTTTGTCCTGCCCGATAAAGACACGTGCGCTCCGGGAGGAGATTACGAATCTCCTAACAAAGGGCGCAGTGACATTGGTTCCGAGGGACCAGTGGGACATGAGATGGTACTCCCCGTATTTCCTTGTCCCAAAGAATTCGGGAGACATGAGACCCATACTAGATTTCAGGGTCCTCAACGAGAGAGTGGCGAAACGCCCCTTTCGTAGATACCTGAGGGTCGCGTATTTCGTGTGCCAATCACAGAGTGGCACAGGAAATTCCTACGTTTTGTTTTCCAAGGGAAGGTTTACGAGTACACGCGCCTGCCCTTCGGGTACGCGCTTGCTCCTCGTTTTTTCTCCAAATGCGTGCAGACAGCACTCGAACCACTGAGGCGTAACGAGATACGCATAATATGCGGATCTCGACGACCTACTGGTCTTGGCCCAATGCCCAAATCGAGCCATTCGGGACGCAACCTCACTGGTGCAGCGCCTCACTCAGCTGGGGTTAGCTGTAAACTGGACAGAGAGTGCTCCGTGGCCGGCTCAACAGTTTTCCTATCTAGGCATTCAGTTGGATACTGCCGAGATGAGGGCCAGTTTATCGGCACCACGGAGAGCGACACTGACGTCAGCTCCCTGGGTGTGTCGAGTGACAAATACAATCACCGCTCTGTCAAGGATGTCCTTACTAGGACTGAGGTCTGCAGCCCATGTAGTGGTCCCCTTAGGCCTGTTACACATGCGCAGACTGCAAAGGCGGTTCGCACGACTGCGACGGGTTCCAGTGAGAACGCCGTCGCAAGTTGATTGTAATACAGAGATCGGTCAAAACCGACCTGAGCTACTGGAGAGACCCGCGCGTCATCGCGCGCGGAGTCGCCTGAGTTCGCTGAAAGCTCTCCACATTCCAGGTCTGCTCAACGAAGGAGCAGATCTGTTATCACGGGGAGGCCCGAGGGACGACGACTGGAGGTTAGCACCCTCCATTGTGTCGCTGATTTGGGCACGGTTCGGGCAAGCAGAAGTGGTTCTGTTTGCGTCACGGACGAATGCGCAGTGTCGCCTTTGGTTCTTCCTGCGCGAACAGGACAACCCGCCATTGGGAGTCGATACATTCGCACACCACCCATGGCCGAGGGTCCTGTTATACGCGTTCCCACCCCTGACATCTATCCTCCCACTGTTGGCACGAGTGAGGTCAGAGAGGCTAGAGTTAATTCTTGTAGCCCCGGACCGTCCCGGAGCCCCGTGGTTTCCGGAACTGATGGAGATGTTGGTAGAGGGCCCATGGCCCATACCTCATCGACAAGATGCACTCTCTCAAGCCAGAGGCTTGGTGAGGGGGCCGCCTATGATGGGGGGCCCCCTCATGGCCTGGTTACTGAGAGGGATTTGTTAGAACGCAGGGGTCTGACAGACGCGGTCATTCAGACCATTCAGAGTGCGCGCACGCAATCCACTGCAAAGGGATATGCGGCGCGCTGGCGAGTGTTTACACAGTGTGAGGGACAGGACGTTGACCCAGTCTGCTGTCGGGTCGAAACGTTCTTGTGCTTCTTACAGTCGCTGTTTGACAAGGGATTGGCGGCGAGAACTATTAAAGTTTACGCGGCTGCCATCTCAGCTTGTCATGAGGGTTTTGCGACAACGACACTGTTCAGTCATTCGCTGGTTAAGCGTTTTTTGACTGGAGTGTGTAGGCTTAGACGCCCTCATAGGACTCTAATGCCAAAATGGGACCTGTCGATTGTGCTAGAGGCGCTGTGCGTGCCCCATTCGAACCCATTGACACTGTGTCGTTGCGTTTATTGTCTCTCAAGACGAGTCAGCTCCTCGCCTTGACTACGGCTAAGCGAGTGAGTTATTTATGTGCTCTCTCGACACGGGCAGATTGTTTGATCATATCTGATGACAAAACAAAAGCTGTGTTACGCCCTAACCCGGCTTTTATCCCTAAGGTTAATCGTGGGTTTAGGGTTCAGAGCTGTGCTCTGAGCGCCTTTTTTTCCTCCTCCTCACGACGGAGAGAGGGAGAGGCGTTTACATTGTCTATGTCCGGTGCGCGCGTTGGCACAATATGTGAAGCGCACGGCAGGACTGAGATCTTCTCCCCAGCTTCTGATCTGCTACGGCGGACAGAAAGCCGGGGCACCACTCTCGAAGCAGAGGCTGTCCCATTGGATTTGCGAGGCTATTAGCCTCGCATACGAATCGAAGGGGCAGCCCGTGCCGACTGGCATTCGGGCTCATTCCACCAGGGGCATGGCCACATCAGTGGCCATTCTCAGGGGAGTGGGAGTGGAGGAGATATGTGAGGCGGCGTCTTGGTCGTCGCCATCACTTTTTGTACGGTATTACTTGAAAGATATTCTTCCTCATCCTTTTCTCATTCTGTCCTCAGTTTTGCTGATGACTGATGTAGTGGGAAGGCACTTGGATTACCCTGGTCATGGGGATTCTATTCAAGTGTTGTCAGGATGAATACGGATGTGCCTGGGGAGGGGACCCTCCTCCAGGACATGTTCCGTTAGATCAACAACCCTACGTGCTCACGTAAGGGTTAGATCAGTGATATTTCTTCCGCATCCTTTTCTCATTCTGTCCTCAGTTTTGCTGATGACTGATGTAGTGGGGAAAGCACTTGGATCACCCTGGTTGGGGATTCTATTCAAGTGCTGTCAGGATGATTACGGATGTGCCTGGGGAGGGGACCCTCCTCCAGGACATGTTCCCTTAGATCTACAACCCTACGTGCTCACGTAAGGGTTAGGTCAGTGATATTCTTCCTCAATCCTTTCTCATTCTGTCCTCAGTTTTGCTGATGACTGATGTTGTGGGAAGGGCACTTGGATTACCCTGGTCATGGGGATTCTATTCAAGTGCTGTCAGGATGAATACGGATGTGCCTGGGGAGGGGACCCTCCTCCAGGACATGTCTGTTAGATCAACAACCCAACGTAAGGGTTAGGTAAGTGATATTTCTTCCTCATCCTTTTCTCACTCTGTCTTCAGTTTGCTGAGGACTGATGTAGTGGGGATGGCACTTGGATTACCCTGGTTGGGGATGCTATTCAAGTGCTGTCAGGATGATTACGGATGTGCCTGGGGAGGGGACCCTCCTCCAGGACATGTTCCGTTAGATCTACAACCCTGCGTGCTCACGTAAGGGCTAGATCAGTGGAGCAGACTCGTGTGGGTTGGGCCAACTTTTTAAGGTTGTCTTGAACCAACATCAGTGGTCAGCTCCGGGTGCCGCTGAGATTGTTTTACGGATTAATAGTCTCAGTGGGGGTACATTTGGCCTCGTTCGCTCCGCCTAAACCAATAGGAGCAGAGCTCCCCTATGGGGCGGAGCTCCACGATATAGAACGATAGTTATGGAGATAGACTCCAGTTCTATGAGTGGAGCGGAGCCCCATAGGGCTGCTGGCCCACTTCGACTCGTTCAAACCCGGCTGTTTTTGTATGTTTGGGAGAATGAGGGAGCGAAGTACACCCCTTTATATAGCACCCCAGGCGGGCGCAGGCATTGAAAAATTCAGTCATTGGCTACTTTAGGTAGCGGGTAAACCAATAGGAGCAGAGCTCCCCTATGGGGCTCCGCTCCACTCATAGAACTGGAGTCTATCTCCATAACTATCGTTCTTTAAATGTCTCCCTGTTGATAACACCAGTTGATAGAATTCACGAGTCACGCAACCATTAGGGAAGTCCGGTTGTAATGGTTTGGTGGGGAACTGGACACCGTCAACATATATTGCCAGATATTCTAGATTATAATTCTTAAAATTGAATGGGTTCTTGCCATAGTCGCCCGTAAAAGAGTCATTATCAACCATCGCTACCACCACAGACTTGGGTAGGGTTCCTAGAAACAGATTTTCATGGTTTGACACTCTTGAGCCCGCTGGAATGGAAAAATTCTTAAGGGTGACACGGTCCAGGGGGTATTTGGCAGTGTTCGTTAGCAGTGTCTGTGTGCATGTCCTAAGCGTACGGCCGGTGACAATGAAACTTTCTTGACAAATAAGGACGCAGAGATAAGATTCACTTTGTACAACTCATTGTCCGCAGCATCACGCATCAGACAGAATGCATCCTTTGCTCTAGTCATACGGATTTTAATATCAACACCGTTCAGCATTAACTTTTCAAGTGTGTACAAACAACCTACTAGTCATTATGGAGAAAATGTATTTGGTGCCGCAAAGAGATGTGGACAAATTACGTGTTGGAGGTCCAACGACTATCAGACAGAGTGCTGAAAATTTGATGAGAACCATTTTGAATAGAAACGATTTAACTCCACATGACAAAGCACAGCATTACGCTGTGTTACTACAGAGATATTTAACATTGGTCAGACAGGGGGATAGTGATGTCAATACTTTAAAACTAATTGTGCCAAACAGCTCACCACTCGAGGATGAAGCGACCCCACAGCCAGTGGTGTCTACATCTTTTGCTACAGATAACACAGCTTTAGACGTCTTAAATAATTTACCCCTGAGGAGCAAGAAGAATGCCCAACATATTTTGGCCAAGATGTATAAATCAAGGGTATTAGAGTGGAACGAATCTGGGGAACTTGTGTTGAAAGGGGCAGTCGTGACCGGTTCACACATTTTAGATATTGTTAAACTAGCGACCATGATTCAAGCACCTAAAACAAGCGTCAGACCCCACGGTTGGGATGAGTTTGTGCAGGGTTTTTCAGTTTTAAACATACCGCTTTCTACAATACCCAATAGACATGTCAAAGACGAGATTAGTGATGTTAAACATTCTAAAACAAATGTTGATGCTACCATTGGTGCTGTTAAAACCCCTTCTAGGCGCAGTCTCGCTCTGGCCCCTAAATTCTTAGAGTATGAGGCTTGAGGAACAACGGCCTCTGACAGCCGATCTCGGCGCAAGTCTAAATCAAGGCCAGAATCTCATAGAGGCTTGTGGTGGCATGATTGGAGCTAGATTTGTTATTTTAATTTCATTTATTTACTTATTTTTGTTTTAACATTTTTAACCCTTGTTAACATTGTGAATGTATTTCTGCTACAACCAATTTGTATACAATGTTTGTGTTTTTTATTTTTATTGTGAATCACTGTGAATGACTGTTATTGTTTGACTAAAACCCCTTGCTTGACTAAATAAAAATTATTGTAATGATACATGAACTCTGATAATTTATTTGACCAACATTTTATTGACTTGCACAATCTTACACAATTGTCTGAACATGTTGAACACAACTAAACACATTATGAACACACACACACGGTTGCAACTTTTTCACAAAACGTGTTACCATTGTGTCATTTTTAAACAGATTAGAAGAATATTTAGATATCAACATATCATAGGTGATGCCTCTACACATGTGATTTAAGAAGTAGATACAGTGTTCACCACATGTGACCGATGTGACATCCTGAACTTGTTTGTCTGATAAATGTATCTCGTCACATGACATGTTTAAAAAGTCATAAATCGATTTAGGAAATATTGAATGATTTGGAGCATTTCCAAAACTGTCAAAAAAAAACACCCAACTCTCTCCAATATATAAACTGCCAGCCAATGCTCTCCAGGCTGGTCAGTGGGGTGTGTGTTAATTATCATAGCACTAGGTCTTATTTGTAGAGGTTGCTGGGGCAGTTTATCACAAGCCAAAACACCTGGCTGTCAGTTCCACAGTATTCATGATGCTTAATAGTAATCAACTAAAACCTGTCTGCGATGGGACACTTCAATCATACTATCATATACCGCATAAATTATTAGATTGATGGTATTAGGCAGCGGGTTCCTGAAACGTGTCTCCAGGCGTATGTTACCACTCTTGATCAATGATAGATGCTGACTATTATCCTCGTCAGGTGTCAGATTAAATGCATAAAGAGTGTACCCTCTCAGGAAATCGTTTCGATCAATGGCCATAGCACTGTTCTTTAAATGTCTCCCTGTTGATAACACCAGTTGATAGAATTCACGAGTTACGCAACCATTAGGGAAGTCCGGTTGTAATGGTTTGGTGGGGAACTGGACACCGTCAACATATATTGCCAGATATTCTAGATTATAATTCTTAAAATTGAATGGGTTCTTGCCATAGTCGCCCGTAAAAGAGTCATTATCAACCATCGCTACCACCACAGACTTGGGTAGGGTTCCTAGAAACAGATTTTCATGGTTTGACACTCTTGAGCCCGCTGGAATGGAAAAATTCTTAAGGGTGACACGGTCCAGGGGGTATTTGGCAGTGTTCGTTAGCAGTGTCTGTGTGCATGTCCTAAGCGTACGGCCGGTGACAATGAAACTTTCTTGACAAATAAGGACGCAGAGATAAGATTCACTTTGTACAACTCATTGTCCGCAGCATCACGCATCAGACAGAATGCATCCTTTGCTCTAGTCATACGGATTTTAATATCAACACCGTTCAGCATTAACTTTTCAAGTGTGTACAAACAACCTACTAGTCATTATGGAGAAAATGTATTTGGTGCCGCAAAGAGATGTGGACAAATTACGTGTTGGAGGTCCAACGACTATCAGACAGAGTGCTGAAAATAACATTGATGATTTGATGAGAACCATTTTGAATAGAAACGATTTAACTCCACATGACAAAGCACAGCATTACGCTGTGTTACTACAGAGATATTTAACATTGGTCAGACAGGGGGATAGTGATGTCAATACTTTAAAACTAATTGTGCCAAACAGCTCACCACTCGAGGATGAAGCGACCCCACAGCCAGTGGTGTCTACATCTTTTGCTACAGATAACACAGCTTTAGACGTCTTAAATAATTTACCCCTGAGGAGCAAGAAGAATGCCCAACATATTTTGGCCAAGATGTATAAATCAAGGGTATTAGAGTGGAACGAATCTGGGGAACTTGTGTTGAAAGGGGCAGTCGTGACCGGTTCACACATTTTAGATATTGTTAAACTAGCGACCATGATTCAAGCACCTAAAACAAGCGTCAGACCCCACGGTTGGGATGAGTTTGTGCAGGGTTTTTCAGTTTTAAACATACCGCTTTCTACAATACCCAATAGACATGTCAAAGACGAGATTAGTGATGTTAAACATTCTAAAACAAATGTTGATGCTACCATTGGTGCTGTTAAAACCCCTTCTAGGCGCAGTCTCGCTCTGGCCCCTAAATTCTTAGAGTATGAGGCTTCAGGAACAACGGCCTCTGACAGCCGATCTCGGCGCAAGTCTAAATCAAGGCCAGAATCTCATAGAGGCTTGTGGTGGCATGATTGGAGCTAGATTTGTTATTTTAATTTCATTTATTTACTTATTTTTGTTTTAACATTTTTAACCCTTGTTAACATTGTGAATGTATTTCTGCTACAACCAATTTGTATACAATGTTTGTGTTTTTTATTTTTATTGTGAATCACTGTGAATGACTATGTTATTGTTTGACTAAAACCCCTTGCTTGACTAAATAAAAATTATTGTAATGATACATGAACTCTGATAATTTATTTGACCAACATTTTATTGACTTGCACAATCTTACACAATTGTCTGAACATGTTGAACACAACTAAACACATTATGAACACACACACACGGTTGCAACTTTTTCACAAAACGTGTTACCATTGTGTCATTTTTAAACAGATTAGAAGAATATTTAGATATCAACATATCATAGGTGATGCCTCTACACATGTGATTTAAGAAGTAGATACAGTGTTCACCACATGTGACCGATGTGACATCCTGAACTTGTTTGTCTGATAAATGTATCTCGTCACATGACATGTTTAAAAAGTCATAAATCGATTTAGGAAATATTGAATGATTTGGAGCATTTCCAAAACTGTCAAAAAAAAACACCCAACTCTCTCCAATATATAAACTGCCAGCCAATGCTCTCCAGGCTGGTCAGTGGGGTGTGTGTTAATTATCATAGCACTAGGTCTTATTTGTAGAGGTTGCTGGGGCAGTTTATCACAAGCCAAAACACCTGGCTGTCAGTTCCACAGTATTCATGATGCTTAATAGTAATCAACTAAAACCTGTCTGCGATGGGACACTTCAATCATACTATCATATACCGCATAAATTATTAGATTGATGGTATTAGGCAGCGGGTTCCTGAAACGTGTCTCCAGGCGTATGTTACCACTCTTGATCAATGATAGATGCTGACTATTATCCTCGTCAGGTGTCAGATTAAATGCATAAAGAGTGTACCCTCTCAGGAAATCGTTTCGATCAATGGCCATAGCACTGTTCTTTAAATGTCTCCCTGTTGATAACACCAGTTGATAGAATTCACGAGTCACGCAACCATTAGGGAAGTCCGGTTGTAATGGTTTGGTGGGGAACTGGACACCGTCAACATATATTGCCAGATATTCTAGATTATAATTCTTAAAATTGAATGGGTTCTTGCCATAGTCGCCCGTAAAAGAGTCATTATCAACCATCGCTACCACCACAGACTTGGGTAGGGTTCCTAGAAACAGATTTTCATGGTTTGACACTCTTGAGCCCGCTGGAATGGAAAAATTCTTAAGGGTGACACGGTCCAGGGGGTATTTGGCAGTGTTCGTTAGCAGTGTCTGTGTGCATGTCCTAAGCGTACGGCCGGTGACAATGAAACTTTCTTGACAAATAAGGACGCAGAGATAAGATTCACTTTGTACAACTCATTGTCCGCAGCATCACGCATCAGACAGAATGCATCCTTTGCTCTAGTCATACGGATTTTAATATCAACACCGTTCAGCATTAACTTTTCAAGTGTGTACAAACAACCTACTAGTCATTATGGAGAAAATGTATTTGGTGCCGCAAAGAGATGTGGACAAATTACGTGTTGGAGGTCCAACGACTATCAGACAGAGTGCTGAAAATAACATTGATGATTTGATGAGAACCATTTTGAATAGAAACGATTTAACTCCACATGACAAAGCACATCATTACGCTGTGTTACTACAGAGATATTTAACATTGGTCAGACAGGGGGATAGTGATGTCAATACTTTAAAACTAATTGTGCCAAACAGCTCACCACTCGAGGATGAAGCGACCCCACAGCCAGTGGTGTCTACATCTTTTGCTACAGATAACACAGCTTTAGACGTCTTAAATAATTTACCCCTGAGGAGCAAGAAGAATGCCCAACATATTTTGGCCAAGATGTATAAATCAAGGGTATTAGAGTGGAACGAATCTGGGGAACTTGTGTTGAAAGGGGCAGTCGTGACCGGTTCACACATTTTAGATATTGTTAAACTAGCGACCATGATTCAAGCACCTAAAACAAGCGTCAGACCCCACGGTTGGGATGAGTTTGTGCAGGGTTTTTCAGTTTTAAACATACCGCTTTCTACAATGCCCAATAGACATGTCAAAGACGAGATTAGTGATGTTAAACATTCTAAAACAAATGTTGATGCTACCATTGGTGCTGTTAAAACCCCTTCTAGGCGCAGTCTCGCTCTGGCCCCTAAATTCTTAGAGTATGAGGCTTCAGGAACAACGGCCTCTGACAGCCGATCTCGGCGCAAGTCTAAATCAAGGCCAGAATCTCATAGAGGCTTGTGGTGGCATGATTGGAGCTAGATTTGTTATTTTAATTTCATTTATTTACTTATTTTTGTTTTAACATTTTTAACCCTTGTTAACATTGTGAATGTATTTCTGCTACAACCAATTTGTATACAATGTTTGTATTTTTTATTTTTTATTGTGAATGACTGTGAATGACTATGTTATTGTTTGACTAAAACCCCTTGCTTGACTAAATAAAAATTATTGTAATGATACATGAACTCTGATAATTTATTTGACCAACATTTTATTGACTTGCACAATCTTACACAATTGTCTGAACATGTTGAACACAACTAAACACATTATGAACACACACACACGGTTGCAACTTTTTCACAAAACGTGTTACCATTGTGTCATTTTTAAACAGATTAGAAGAATATTTAGATATCAACATATCATAGGTGATGCCTCTACACATGTGATTTAAGAAGTAGATACAGTGTTCACCACATGTGACCGATGTGACATCCTGAACTTGTTTGTCTGATAAATGTATCTCGTCACATGACATGTTTAAAAAGTCATAAATCGATTTAGGAAATATTGAATGATTTGGAGCATTTCCAAAACTGTCAAAAAAAAACACCCAACTCTCTCCAATATATAAACTGCCAGCCAATGCTCTCCAGGCTGGTCAGAGGGGTGTGTGTTAATTATCATAGCACTAGGTCTTATTTGTAGAGGTTGCTGGGGCAGTTTATCACAAGCCAAAACACCTGGCTGTCAGTTCCACAGTATTCATGATGCTTAATAGTAATCAACTAAAACCTGTCTGCGATGGGACACTTCAATCATACTATCATATACCGCATAAATTATTAGATTGATGGTATTAGGCAGCGGGTTCCTGAAACGTGTCTCCAGGCGTATGTTACCACTCTTGATCAATGATAGATGCTGACTATTATCCTCGTCAGGTGTCAGATTAAATGCATAAAGAGTGTACCCTCTCAGGAAATCGTTTCGATCAATGGCCATAGCACTGTTCTTTAAATGTCTCCCTGTTGATAACACCAGTTGATAGAATTCACGAGTCACGCAACCATTAGGGAAGTCCGGTTGTAATGGTTTGGTGGGGAACTGGACACCGTCAACATATATTGCCAGATATTCTAGATTATAATTCTTAAAATTGAATGGGTTCTTGCCATAGTCGCCCGTAAAAGAGTCATTATCAACCATCGCTACCACCACAGACTTGGGTAGGGTTCCTAGAAACAGATTTTCATGGTTTGACACTCTTGAGCCCGCTGGAATGGAAAAATTCTTAAGGGTGACACGGTCCAGGGGGTATTTGGCAGTGTTCGTTAGCAGTGTCTGTGTGCATGTCCTAAGCGTACGGCCGGTGACAATGAAACTTTCTTGACAAATAAGGACGCAGAGATAAGATTCACTTTGTACAACTCATTGTCCGCAGCATCACGCATCAGACAGAATGCATCCTTTGCTCTAGTCATACGGATTTTAATATCAACACCGTTCAGCATTAACTTTTCAAGTGTGTACAAACAACCTACTAGTCATTATGGAGAAAATGTATTTGGTGCCGCAAAGAGATGTGGACAAATTACGTGTTGGAGGTCCAACGACTATCAGACAGAGTGCTGAAAATAACATTGATGATTTGATGAGAACAATTTTGAATAGAAACGATTTAACTCCACATGACAAAGCACAGCATTACGCTGTGTTACTACAGAGATATTTAACATTGCTCAGACAGGGGGATAGTGATGTCAATACTTTAAAACTAATTGTGCCAAACAGCTCACCACTCGAGGATGAAGCGACCCCACAGCCAGTGGTGTCTACATCTTTTGCTACAGATAACACAGCTTTAGACGTCTTAAATAATTTACCCCTGAGGAGCAAGAAGAATGCCCAACATATTTTGGCCAAGATGTATAAATCAAGGGTATTAGAGTGGAACGAATCTGGGGAACTTGTGTTGAAAGGGGCAGTCGTGACCGGTTCACACATTTTAGATATTGTTAAACTAGCGACCATGATTCAAGCACCTAAAACAAGCGTCAGACCCCACGGTTGGGATGAGTTTGTGCAGGGTTTTTCAGTTTTAAACATACCGCTTTCTACAATGCCCAATAGACATGTCAAAGACGAGATTAGTGATGTTAAACATTCTAAAACAAATGTTGATGCTACCATTGGTGCTGTTAAAACCCCTTCTAGGCGCAGTCTCGCTCTGGCCCCTAAATTCTTAGAGTATGAGGCTTCAGGAACAACGGCCTCTGACAGCCGATCTCGGCGCAAGTCTAAATCAAGGCCAGAATCTCATAGAGGCTTGTGGTGGCATGATTGGAGCTAGATTTGTTATTTTAATTTCATTTATTTACTTATTTTTGTTTTAACATTTTTAACCCTTGTTAACATTGTGAATGTATTTCTGCTACAACCAATTTGTATACAATGTTTGTATTTTTTATTTTTTATTGTGAATGACTGTGAATGACTATGTTATTGTTTGACTAAAACCCCTTGCTTGACTAAATAAAAATTATTGTAATGATACATGAACTCTGATAATTTATTTGACCAACATTTTATTGACTTGCACAATCTTACACAATTGTCTGAACATGTTGAACACAACTAAACACATTATGAACACACACACACGGTTGCAACTTTTTCACAAAACGTGTTACCATTGTGTCATTTTTAAACAGATTAGAAGAATATTTAGATATCAACATATCATAGGTGATGCCTCTACACATGTGATTTAAGAAGTAGATACAGTGTTCACCACATGTGACCGATGTGACATCCTGAACTTGTTTGTCTGATAAATGTATCTCGTCACATGACATGTTTAAAAAGTCATAAATCGATTTAGGAAATATTGAATGATTTGGAGCATTTCCAAAACTGTCAAAAAAAAACACCCAACTCTCTCCAATATATAAACTGCCAGCCAATGCTCTCCAGGCTGGTCAGAGGGGTGTGTGTTAATTATCATAGCACTAGGTCTTATTTGTAGAGGTTGCTGGGGCAGTTTATCACAAGCCAAAACACCTGGCTGTCAGTTCCACAGTATTCATGATGCTTAATAGTAATCAACTAAAACCTGTCTGCGATGGGACACTTCAATCATACTATCATATACCGCATAAATTATTAGATTGATGGTATTAGGCAGCGGGTTCCTGAAACGTGTCTCCAGGCGTATGTTACCACTCTTGATCAATGATAGATGCTGACTATTATCCTCGTCAGGTGTCAGATTAAATGCATAAAGAGTGTACCCTCTCAGGAAATCGTTTCGATCAATGGCCATAGCACTGTTCTTTAAATGTCTCCCTGTTGATAACACCAGTTGATAGAATTCACGAGTCACGCAACCATTAGGGAAGTCCGGTTGTAATGGTTTGGTGGGGAACTGGACACCGTCAACATATATTGCCAGATATTCTAGATTATAATTCTTAAAATTGAATGGGTTCTTGCCATAGTCGCCCGTAAAAGAGTCATTATCAACCATCGCTACCACCACAGACTTGGGTAGGGTTCCTAGAAACAGATTTTCATGGTTTGACACTCTTGAGCCCGCTGGAATGGAAAAATTCTTAAGGGTGACAAGGTCCAGGGGGTATTTGGCAGTGTTCGTTAGCAGTGTCTGTGTGCATGTCCTAAGCGTACGGCCGGTGACAATGAAACTTTCTTGACAAATAAGGACGCAGAGATAAGATTCACTTTGTACAACTCATTGTCCGCAGCATCACGCATCAGACAGAATGCATCCTTTGCTCTAGTCATACGGATTTTAATATCAACACCGTTCAGCATTAACTTTTCAAGTGTGTACAAACAACCTACTAGTCATTATGGAGAAAATGTATTTGGTGCCGCAAAGAGATGTGGACAAATTACGTGTTGGAGGTCCAACGACTATCAGACAGAGTGCTGAAAATTTGATGAGAACCATTTTGAATAGAAACGATTTAACTCCACATGACAAAGCACAGCATTACGCTGTGTTACTACAGAGATATTTAACATTGGTCAGACAGGGGGATAGTGATGTCAATACTTTAAAACTAATTGTGCCAAACAGCTCACCACTCGAGGATGAAGCGACCCCACAGCCAGTGGTGTCTACATCTTTTGCTACAGATAACACAGCTTTAGACGTCTTAAATAATTTACCCCTGAGGAGCAAGAAGAATGCCCAACATATTTTGGCCAAGATGTATAAATCAAGGGTATTAGAGTGGAACGAATCTGGGGAACTTGTGTTGAAAGGGGCAGTCGTGACCGGTTCACACATTTTAGATATTGTTAAACTAGCGACCATGATTCAAGCACCTAAAACAAGCGTCAGACCCCACGGTTGGGATGAGTTTGTGCAGGGTTTTTCAGTTTTAAACATACCGCTTTCTACAATGCCCAATAGACATGTCAAAGACGAGATTAGTGATGTTAAACATTCTAAAACAAATGTTGATGCTACCATTGGTGCTGTTAAAACCCCTTCTAGGCGCAGTCTCGCTCTGGCCCCTAAATTCTTAGAGTATGAGGCTTCAGGAACAACGGCCTCTGACAGCCGATCTCGGCGCAAGTCTAAATCAAGGCCAGAATCTCATAGAGGCTTGTGGTGGCATGATTGGAGCTAGATTTGTTATTTTAATTTCATTTATTTACTTATTTTTGTTTTAACATTTTTAACCCTTGTTAACATTGTGAATGTATTTCTGCTACAACCAATTTGTATACAATGTTTGTGTTTTTTATTTTTATTGTGAATCACTGTGAATGACTGTTATTGTTTGACTAAAACCCCTTGCTTGACTAAATAAAAATGATTGTAATGATACATGAACTCTGATAATTTATTTGACCAACATTTTATTGACTTGCACAATCTTACACAATTGTCTGAACATGTTGAACACAACTAAACACATTATGAACACACACACACGGTTGCAACTTTTTCACAAAACGTGTTACCATTGTGTCATTTTTAAACAGATTAGAAGAATATTTAGATATCAACATATCATAGGTGATGCCTCTACACATGTGATTTAAGAAGTAGATACAGTGTTCACCACATGTGACCGATGTGACATCCTGAACTTGTTTGTCTGATAAATGTATCTCGTCACATGACATGTTTAAAAAGTCATAAATCGATTTAGGAAATATTGAATGATTTGGAGCATTTCCAAAACTGTCAAAAAAACACCCAACTCTCTCCAATATATAAACTGCCAGCCAATGCTCTCCAGGCTGGTCAGAGGGGTGTGTGTTAATTATCATAGCACTAGGTCTTATTTGTAGAGGTTGCTGGGGCAGTTTATCACAAGCCAAAACACCTGGCTGTCAGTTCCACAGTATTCATGATGCTTAATAGTAATCAACTAAAACCTGTCTGCGATGGGACACTTCAATCATACTATCATATACCGCATAAATTATTAGATTGATGGTATTAGGCAGCGGGTTCCTGAAACGTGTCTCCAGGCGTATGTTACCACTCTTGATCAATGATAGATGCTGACTATTATCCTCGTCAGGTGTCAGATTAAATGCATAAAGAGTGTACCCTCTCAGGAAATCGTTTCGATCAATGGCCATAGCACTGTTCTTTAAATGTCTCCCTGTTGATAACACCAGTTGATAGAATTCACGAGTTACGCAACCATTAGGGAAGTCCGGTTGTAATGGTTTGGTGGGGAACTGGACACCGTCAACATATATTGCCAGATATTCTAGATTATAATTCTTAAAATTGAATGGGTTCTTGCCATAGTCGCCCGTAAAAGAGTCATTATCAACCATCGCTACAACCACAGACTTGGGTAGGGTTCCTAGAAACAGATTTTCATGGTTTGACACTCTTGAGCCCGCTGGAATGGAAAAATTCTTAAGGGTGACACGGTCCAGGGGGTATTTGGCAGTGTTCGTTAGCAGTGTCTGTGTGCATGTCCTAAGCGTACGGCCGGTGACAATGAAACTTTCTTGACAAATAAGGACGCAGAGATAAGATTCACTTTGTACAACTCATTGTCCGCAGCATCACGCATCAGACAGAATGCATCCTTTGCTCTAGTCATACGGATTTTAATATCAACGCCGTTCAGCATTACATTTTCAAGTGTGTACAAACAACCTACTAGTCATTATGGAGAAAATGTATTTGGTGCCGCAAAGAGATGTGGACAAATTACGTGTTGGAGGTCCAACGACTATCAGACAGAGTGCTGAAAATAACATTGATGATTTGATGAGAACCATTTTGAATAGAAATGATTTAACTCCACATGACAAAGCACATCATTACGCTGTGTTACTACAGAGATATTTAACATTGGTCAGACAGGGGGATAGTGATGTCAATACTTTAAAACTAATTGTGCCAAACAGCTCACCACTCGAGGATGAAGCGACCCCACAGCCAGTGGTGTCTACATCTTTTGCTACAGATAACACAGCTTTAGACGTCTTAAATAATTTACCCCTGAGGAGCAAGAAGAATGCCCAACATATTTTGGCCAAGATGTATAAATCAAGGGTATTAGAGTGGAACGAATCTGGGGAACTTGTGTTGAAAGGGGCAGTCGTGACCGGTTCACACATTTTAGATATTGTTAAACTAGCGACCATGATTCAAGCACCTAAAACAAGCGTCAGACCCCACGGTTGGGATGAGTTTGTGCAGGGTTTTTCAGTTTTAAACATACCGCTTTCTACAATGCCCAATAGACATGTCAAAGACGAGATTAGTGATGTTAAACATTCTAAAACAAATGTTGATGCTACCATTGGTGCTGTTAAAACCCCTTCTAGGCGCAGTCTCGCTCTGGCCCCTAAATTCTTAGAGTATGAGGCTTCAGGAACAACGGCCTCTGACAGCCGATCTCGGCGCAAGTCTAAATCAAGGCCAGAATCTCATAGAGGCTTGTGGTGGCATGATTGGAGCTAGATTTGTTATTTTAATTTCATTTATTTACTTATTTTTGTTTTAACATTTTTAACCCTTGTTAACATTGTGAATGTATTTCTGCTACAACCAATTTGTATACAATGTTTGTATTTTTTTATTTTTTATTGTGAATGACTGTGAATGACTATGTTATTGTTTGACTAAAACCCCTTGCTTGACTAAATAAAAATTATTGTAATGATACATGAACTCTGATAATTTATTTGACCAACATTTTATTGACTTGCACAATCTTACACAATTGTCTGAACATGTTGAACACAACTAAACACATTATGAACACACACACACGGTTGCAACTTTTTCACAAAACGTGTTACCATTGTGTCATTTTTAAACAGATTAGAAGAATATTTAGATATCAACATATCATAGGTGATGCCTCTACACATGTGATTTAAGAAGTAGATACAGTGTTCACCACATGTGACCGATGTGACATCCTGAACTTGTTTGTCTGATAAATGTATCTCGTCACATGACATGTTTAAAAAGTCATAAATCGATTTAGGAAATATTGAATGATTTGGAGCATTTCCAAAACGGTCAAAAAAAAACACCCAACTCTCTCCAATATATAAACTGCCAGCCAATGCTCTCCAGGCTGGTCAGAGGGGTGTGTGTTAATTATCATAGCACTAGGTCTTATTTGTAGAGGTTGCTGGGGCAGTTTATCACAAGCCAAAACACCTGGCTGTCAGTTCCACAGTATTCATGATGCTTAATAGTAATCAACTAAAACCTGTCTGCGATGGGACACTTCAATCATACTATCATATACCGCATAAATTATTAGATTGATGGTATTAGGCAGCGGGTTCCTGAAACGTGTCTCCAGGCGTATGTTACCACTCTTGATCAATGATAGATGCTGACTATTATCCTCGTCAGGTGTCAGATTAAATGCATAAAGAGTGTACCCTCTCAGGAAATCGTTTCGATCAATGGCCATAGCACTGTTCTTTAAATGTCTCCCTGTTGATAACACCAGTTGATAGAATTCACGAGTCACGCAACCATTAGGGAAGTCCGGTTGTAATGGTTTGGTGGGGAACTGGACACCGTCAACATATATTGCCAGATATTCTAGATTATAATTCTTAAAATTGAATGGGTTCTTGCCATAGTCGCCCGTAAAAGAGTCATTATCAACCATCGCTACCACCACAGACTTGGGTAGGGTTCCTAGAAACAGATTTTCATGGTTTGACACTCTTGAGCCCGCTGGAATGGAAAAATTCTTAAGGGTGACACGGTCCAGGGGGTATTTGGCAGTGTTCGTTAGCAGTGTCTGTGTGCATGTCCTAAGCGTACGGCCGGTGACAATGAAACTTTCTTGACAAATAAGGACGCAGAGATAAGATTCACTTTGTACAACTCATTGTCCGCAGCATCACGCATCAGACAGAATGCATCCTTTGCTCTAGTCATACGGATTTTAATATCAACACCGTTCAGCATTAACTTTTCAAGTGTGTACAAACAACCTACTAGTCATTATGGAGAAAATGTATTTGGTGCCGCAAAGAGATGTGGACAAATTACGTGTTGGAGGTCCAACGACTATCAGACAGAGTGCTGAAAATTTGATGAGAACCATTTTGAATAGAAACGATTTAACTCCACATGACAAAGCACAGCATTACGCTGTGTTACTACAGAGATATTTAACATTGGTCAGACAGGGGGATAGTGATGTCAATACTTTAAAACTAATTGTGCCAAACAGCTCACCACTCGAGGATGAAGCGACCCCACAGCCAGTGGTGTCTACATCTTTTGCTACAGATAACACAGCTTTAGACGTCTTAAATAATTTACCCCTGAGGAGCAAGAAGAATGCCCAACATATTTTGGCCAAGATGTATAAATCAAGGGTATTAGAGTGGAACGAATCTGGGGAACTTGTGTTGAAAGGGGCAGTCGTGACCGGTTCACACATTTTAGATATTGTTAAACTAGCGACCATGATTCAAGCACCTAAAACAAGCGTCAGACCCCACGGTTGGGATGAGTTTGTGCAGGGTTTTTCAGTTTTAAACATACCGCTTTCTACAATGCCCAATAGACATGTCAAAGACGAGATTAGTGATGTTAAACATTCTAAAACAAATGTTGATGCTACCATTGGTGCTGTTAAAACCCCTTCTAGGCGCAGTCTCGCTCTGGCCCCTAAATTCTTAGAGTATGAGGCTTCAGGAACAACGGCCTCTGACAGCCGATCTCGGCGCAAGTCTAAATCAAGGCCAGAATCTCATAGAGGCTTGTGGTGGCATGATTGGAGCTAGATTTGTTATTTTAATTTCATTTATTTACTTATTTTTGTTTTAACATTTTTAACCCTTGTTAACATTGTGAATGTATTTCTGCTACAACCAATTTGTATACAATGTTTGTGTTTTTTATTTTTATTGTGAATCACTGTGAATGACTGTTATTGTTTGACTAAAACCCCTTGCTTGACTAAATAAAAATGATTGTAATGATACATGAACTCTGATAATTTATTTGACCAACATTTTATTGACTTGCACAATCTTACACAATTGTCTGAACATGTTGAACACAACTAAACACATTATGAACACACACACACGGTTGCAACTTTTTCACAAAACGTGTTACCATTGTGTCATTTTTAAACAGATTAGAAGAATATTTAGATATCAACATATCATAGGTGATGCCTCTACACATGTGATTTAAGAAGTAGATACAGTGTTCACCACATGTGACCGATGTGACATCCTGAACTTGTTTGTCTGATAAATGTATCTCGTCACATGACATGTTTAAAAAGTCATAAATCGATTTAGGAAATATTGAATGATTTGGAGCATTTCCAAAACTGTCAAAAAAACACCCAACTCTCTCCAATATATAAACTGCCAGCCAATGCTCTCCAGGCTGGTCAGAGGGGTGTGTGTTAATTATCATAGCACTAGGTCTTATTTGTAGAGGTTGCTGGGGCAGTTTATCACAAGCCAAAACACCTGGCTGTCAGTTCCACAGTATTCATGATGCTTAATAGTAATCAACTAAAACCTGTCTGCGATGGGACACTTCAATCATACTATCATATACCGCATAAATTATTAGATTGATGGTATTAGGCAGCGGGTTCCTGAAACGTGTCTCCAGGCGTATGTTACCACTCTTGATCAATGATAGATGCTGACTATTATCCTCGTCAGGTGTCAGATTAAATGCATAAAGAGTGTACCCTCTCAGGAAATCGTTTCGATCAATGGCCATAGCACTGTTCTTTAAATGTCTCCCTGTTGATAACACCAGTTGATAGAATTCACGAGTCACGCAACCATTAGGGAAGTCCGGTTGTAATGGTTTGGTGGGGAACTGGACACCGTCAACATATATTGCCAGATATTCTAGATTATAATTCTTAAAATTGAATGGGTTCTTGCCATAGTCGCCCGTAAAAGAGTCATTATCAACCATCGCTACCACCACAGACTTGGGTAGGGTTCCTAGAAACAGATTTTCATGGTTTGACACTCTTGAGCCCGCTGGAATGGAAAAATTCTTAAGGGTGACACGGTCCAGGGGGTATTTGGCAGTGTTCGTTAGCAGTGTCTGTGTGCATGTCCTAAGCGTACGGCCGGTGACAATGAAACTTTCTTGACAAATAAGGACGCAGAGATAAGATTCACTTTGTACAACTCATTGTCCGCAGCATCACGCATCAGACAGAATGCATCCTTTGCTCTAGTCATACGGATTTTAATATCAACACCGTTCAGCATTAACTTTTCAAGTGTGTACAAACAACCTACTAGTCATTATGGAGAAAATGTATTTGGTGCCGCAAAGAGATGTGGACAAATTACGTGTTGGAGGTCCAACGACTATCAGACAGAGTGCTGAAAATAACATTGATGATTTGATGAGAACAATTTTGAATAGAAACGATTTAACTCCACATGACAAAGCACAGCATTACGCTGTGTTACTACAGAGATATTTAACATTGATCAGACAGGGGGATAGTGATGTCAATACTTTAAAACTAATTGTGCCAAACAGCTCACCACTCGAGGATGAAGCGACCCCACAGCCAGTGGTGTCTACATCTTTTGCTACAGATAACACAGCTTTAGACGTCTTAAATAATTTACCCCTGAGGAGCAAGAAGAATGCCCAACATATTTTGGCCAAGATGTATAAATCAAGGGTATTAGAGTGGAACGAATCTGGGGAACTTGTGTTGAAAGGGGCAGTCGTGACCGGTTCACACATTTTAGATATTGTTAAACTAGCGACCATGATTCAAGCACCTAAAACAAGCGTCAGACCCCACGGTTGGGATGAGTTTGTGCAGGGTTTTTCAGTTTTAAACATACCGCTTTCTACAATGCCCAATAGACATGTCAAAGACGAGATTAGTGATGTTAAACATTCTAAAACAAATGTTGATGCTACCATTGGTGCTGTTAAAACCCCTTCTAGGCGCAGTCTCGCTCTGGCCCCTAAATTCTTAGAGTATGAGGCTTCAGGAACAACGGCCTCTGACAGCCGATCTCGGCGCAAGTCTAAATCAAGGCCAGAATCTCATAGAGGCTTGTGGTGGCATGATTGGAGCTAGATTTGTTATTTTAATTTCATTTATTTACTTATTTTTGTTTTAACATTTTTAACCCTTGTTAACATTGTGAATGTATTTCTGCTACAACCAATTTGTATACAATGTTTGTGTTTTTTATTTTTATTGTGAATCACTGTGAATGACTGTTATTGTTTGACTAAAACCCCTTGCTTGACTAAATAAAAATGATTGTAATGATACATGAACTCTGATAATTTATTTGACCAACATTTTATTGACTTGCACAATCTTACACAATTGTCTGAACATGTTGAACACAACTAAACACATTATGAACACACACACACGGTTGCAACTTTTTCACAAAACGTGTTACCATTGTGTCATTTTTAAACAGATTAGAAGAATATTTAGATATCAACATATCATAGGTGATGCCTCTACACATGTGATTTAAGAAGTAGATACGGTGTTCACCACATGTGACCGATGTGACATCCTGAACTTGTTTGTCTGATAAATGTATCTCGTCACATGACATGTTTAAAAAGTCATAAATCGATTTAGGAAATATTGAATGATTTGGAGCATTTCCAAAACTGTCAAAAAAACACCCAACTCTCTCCAATATATAAACTGCCAGCCAATGCTCTCCAGGCTGGTCAGAGGGGTGTGTGTTAATTATCATAGCACTAGGTCTTATTTGTAGAGGTTGCTGGGGCAGTTTATCACAAGCCAAAACACCTGGCTGTCAGTTCCACAGTATTCATGATGCTTAATAGTAATCAACTAAAACCTGTCTGCGATGGGACACTTCAATCATACTATCATATACCGCATAAATTATTAGATTGATGGTATTAGGCAGCGGGTTCCTGAAACGTGTCTCCAGGCGTATGTTACCACTCTTGATCAATGATAGATGCTGACTATTATCCTCGTCAGGTGTCAGATTAAATGCATAAAGAGTGTACCCTCTCAGGAAATCGTTTCGATCAATGGCCATAGCACTGTTCTTTAAATGTCTCCCTGTTGATAACACCAGTTGATAGAATTCACGAGTCACGCAACCATTAGGGAAGTCCGGTTGTAATGGTTTGGTGGGGAACTGGACACCGTCAACATATATTGCCAGATATTCTAGATTATAATTCTTAAAATTGAATGGGTTCTTGCCATAGTCGCCCGTAAAAGAGTCATTATCAACCATCGCTACCACCACAGACTTGGGTAGGGTTCCTAGAAACAGATTTTCATGGTTTGACACTCTTGAGCCCGCTGGAATGGAAAAATTCTTAAGGGTGACACGGTCCAGGGGGTATTTGGCAGTGTTCGTTAGCAGTGTCTGTGTGCATGTCCTAAGCGTACGGCCGGTGACAATGAAACTTTCTTGACAAATAAGGACGCAGAGATAAGATTCACTTTGTACAACTCATTGTCCGCAGCATCACGCATCAGACAGAATGCATCCTTTGCTCTAGTCATACGGATTTTAATATCAACACCGTTCAGCATTAACTTTTCAAGTGTGTACAAACAACCTACTAGTCATTATGGAGAAAATGTATTTGGTGCCGCAAAGAGATGTGGACAAATTACGTGTTGGAGGTCCAACGACTATCAGACAGAGTGCTGAAAATTTGATGAGAACCATTTTGAATAGAAACGATTTAACTCCACATGACAAAGCACAGCATTACGCTGTGTTACTACAGAGATATTTAACATTGGTCAGACAGGGGGATAGTGATGTCAATACTTTAAAACTAATTGTGCCAAACAGCTCACCACTCGAGGATGAAGCGACCCCACAGCCAGTGGTGTCTACATCTTTTGCTACAGATAACACAGCTTTAGACGTCTTAAATAATTTACCCCTGAGGAGCAAGAAGAATGCCCAACATATTTTGGCCAAGATGTATAAATCAAGGGTATTAGAGTGGAACGAATCTGGGGAACTTGTGTTGAAAGGGGCAGTCGTGACCGGTTCACACATTTTAGATATTGTTAAACTAGCGACCATGATTCAAGCACCTAAAACAAGCGTCAGACCCCACGGTTGGGATGAGTTTGTGCAGGGTTTTTCAGTTTTAAACATACCGCTTTCTACAATACCCAATAGACATGTCAAAGACGAGATTAGTGATGTTAAACATTCTAAAACAAATGTTGATGCTACCATTGGTGCTGTTAAAACCCCTTCTAGGCGCAGTCTCGCTCTGGCCCCTAAATTCTTAGAGTATGAGGCTTCAGGAACAACGGCCTCTGACAGCCGATCTCGGCGCAAGTCTAAATCAAGGCCAGAATCTCATAGAGGCTTGTGGTGGCATGATTGGAGCTAGATTTGTTATTTTAATTTCATTTATTTACTTATTTTTGTTTTAACATTTTTAACCCTTGTTAACATTGTGAATGTATTTCTGCTACAACCAATTTGTATACAATGTTTGTGTTTTTTATTTTTATTGTGAATCACTGTGAATGACTGTTATTGTTTGACTAAAACCCCTTGCTTGACTAAATAAAAATTATTGTAATGATACATGAACTCTGATAATTTATTTGACCAACATTTTATTGACTTGCACAATCTTACACAATTGTCTGAACATGTTGAACACAACTAAACACATTATGAACACACACACGGTTGCAACTTTTTCACAAAACGTGTTACCATTGTGTCATTTTTAAACAGATTAGAAGAATATTTAGATATCAACATATCATAGGTGATGCCTCTACACATGTGATTTAAGAAGTAGATACAGTGTTCACCACATGTGACCGATGTGACATCCTGAACTTGTTTGTCTGATAAATGTATCTCGTCACATGACATGTTTAAAAAGTCATAAATCGATTTAGGAAATATTGAATGATTTGGAGCATTTCCAAAACTGTCAAAAAAACACCCAACTCTCTCCAATATATAAACTGCCAGCCAATGCTCTCCAGGCTGGTCAGAGGGGTGTGTGTTAATTATCATAGCACTAGGTCTTATTTGTAGAGGTTGCTGGGGCAGTTTATCACAAGCCAAAACACCTGGCTGTCAGTTCCACAGTATTCATGATGCTTAATAGTAATCAACTAAAACCTGTCTGCGATGGGACACTTCAATCATACTATCATATACCGCATAAATTATTAGATTGATGGTATTAGGCAGCGGGTTCCTGAAACATGTCTCCAGGCGTATGTTACCACTCTTGATCAATGATAGATGCTGACTATTATCCTCGTCAGGTGTCAGATTAAATGCATAAAGAGTGTACCCTCTCAGGAAATCGTTTCGATCAATGGCCATAGCACTGTTCTTTAAATGTCTCCCTGTTGATAACACCAGTTGATAGAATTCACGAGTTACGCAACCATTAGGGAAGTCCGGTTGTAATGGTTTGGTGGGGAACTGGACACCGTCAACATATATTGCCAGATATTCTAGATTATAATTCTTAAAATTGAATGGGTTCTTGCCATAGTCGCCCGTAAAAGAGTCATTATCAACCATCGCTACCACCACAGACTTGGGTAGGGTTCCTAGAAACAGATTTTCATGGTTTGACACTCTTGAGCCCGCTGGAATGGAAAAATTCTTAAGGGTGACACGGTCCAGGGGGTATTTGGCAGTGTTCGTTAGCAGTGTCTGTGTGCATGTCCTAAGCGTACGGCCGGTGACAATGAAACTTTCTTGACAAATAAGGACGCAGAGATAAGATTCACTTTGTACAACTCATTGTCCGCAGCATCACGCATCAGACAGAATGCATCCTTTGCTCTAGTCATACGGATTTTAATATCAACGCCGTTCAGCATTACATTTTCAAGTGTGTACAAACAACCTACTAGTCATTATGGAGAAAATGTATTTGGTGCCGCAAAGAGATGTGGACAAATTACGTGTTGGAGGTCCAACGACTATCAGACAGAGTGCTGAAAATAACATTGATGATTTGATGAGAACCATTTTGAATAGAAACGATTTAACTCCACATGACAAAGCACATCATTACGCTGTGTTACTACAGAGATATTTAACATTGGTCAGACAGGGGGATAGTGATGTCAATACTTTAAAACGAATTGTGCCAAACAGCTCACCACTCGAGGATGAAGCGACCCCACAGCCAGTGGTGTCTACATCTTTTGCTACAGATAACACAGCTTTAGACGTCTTAAATAATTTACCCCTGAGGAGCAAGAAGAATGCCCAACATATTTTGGCCAAGATGTATAAATCAAGGGTATTAGAGTGGAACGAATCTGGGGAACTTGTGTTGAAAGGGGCAGTCGTGACCGGTTCACACATTTTAGATATTGTTAAAATAGCGACCATGATTCAAGCACCTAAAACAAGCGTCAGACCCCACGGTTGGGATGAGTTTGTGCAGGGTTTTTCAGTTTTAAACATACCGCTTTCTACAATACCCAATAGACATGTCAAAGACGAGATTAGTGATGTTAAACATTCTAAAACAAATGTTGATGCTACCATTGGTGCTGTTAAAACCCCTTCTAGGCGCAGTCTCGCTCTGGCCCCTAAATTCTTAGAGTATGAGGCTTCAGGAACAACGGCCTCTGACAGCCGATCTCGGCGCAAGTCTAAATCAAGGCCAGAATCTCATAGAGGCTTGTGGTGGCATGATTGGAGCTAGATTTGTTATTTTAATTTCATTTATTTACTTATTTTTGTTTTAACATTTTTAACCCTTGTTAACATTGTGAATGTATTTCTGCTACAACCAATTTGTATACAATGTTTGTGTTTTTTATTTTTATTGTGAATCACTGTGAATGACTGTTATTGTTTGACTAAAACCCCTTGCTTGACTAAATAAAAATGATTGTAATGATACATGAACTCTGATAATTTATTTGACCAACATTTTATTGACTTGCACAATCTTACACAATTGTCTGAACATGTTGAACACAACTAAACACATTATGAACACACACACACGGTTGCAACTTTTTCACAAAACGTGTTACCATTGTGTCATTTTTAAACAGATTAGAAGAATATTTAGATATCAACATATCATAGGTGATGCCTCTACACATGTTATTTAAGAAGTAGATACAGTGTTCACCACATGTGACCGATGTGACATCCTGAACTTGTTTGTCTGATAAATGTATCTCGTCACATGACATGTTTAAAAAGTCATAAATCAATTTAGGAAATATTGAATGATTTGGAGCATTTCCAAAACTGTCAAAAAAAAACACCCAACTCTCTCCAATATATAAACTGCCAGCCAATGCTCTCCAGGCTGGTCAGAGGGGTGTGTGTTAATTATCATAGCACTAGGTCTTATTTGTAGAGGTTGCTGGGGCAGTTTATCACAAGCCAAAACACCTGGCTGTCAGTTCCACAGTATTCATGATGCTTAATAGTAATCAACTAAAACCTGTCTGCGATGGGACACTTCAATCATACTATCATATACCGCATAAATTATTAGATTGATGGTATTAGGCAGCGGGTTCCTGAAACGTGTCTCCAGGCGTATGTTACCACTCTTGATCAATGATAGATGCTGACTATTATCCTCGTCAGGTGTCAGATTAAATGCATAAAGAGTGTACCCTCTCAGGAAATCGTTTCGATCAATGGCCATAGCACTGTTCTTTAAATGTCTCCCTGTTGATAACACCAGTTGAAAGCAGAAAACAACACTGATAGAACTTGAGAACGAATGCAAAAAACAGTCCACTCTCAGAACAGGCCGCTTGGACACTTTCAGAACAGCTCTGTTAATGACTGAAAACAGCTCTCGAAGAGATTGTCAAAAGAGACTCTGAAAACGAAACGTTGATCACTTTTGAGCAAAAGGCTGCACACACGCAATTCAAGTTGCTCTGATTGTCATTTAGAGTTACATTATAGGAGCATTCAGCAACAAGTCAAAATGTGCTCCAGAAAAGCAGAAAACAACACTGATAGAACTTGAGAACGAATGCAAAAAACAGTCCACTCTCAGAACAGGCCGCTTGGACACTTTCAGAACAGCTCTGTTAGTGACTGAAAACAGCTCTCGAAGAGATTGTCAAAAGAGACTCTGAAAACGAAACGTTGATCACTTTTGAGCAAAAGGCTGCACACACGCAATTCAAGTTGCTCTGATTGTCATTTAGAGTTACATTATAGGAGCATTCAACAACAAGTCAAAATGTGCTCGAGAAAGGCAGAAAACAACACTTTGATATAACTTGAGAACGAATGCAAAAAACAGTCCACTCTCAGAACAGGCTGCTTGGACACTTTCAGAACAGCTCTGTTAATGACTGAAATCAGCTCTTTAAGAGATTGTCAAAAGAGACTCTGAAAACGAAACATTGATAACTTTTGAGCAAAAGGCTGCACACACGTAATTCAACATACTCTGATTGTCATTTAGAGTTACATTATAGGAGCATTCAGCAACAAGTCAAAATGTGCTCCAGAAAAGCAGAAAACAACACTGATAGAACTTGAGAACGAATGCAAAAAACAGTCCACTCTCAGAACAGGCCGCTTGGACACTTTCAGAACAGCTCTGTTAGTGACTGAAAACAGCTCTCGAAGAGATTGTCAAAAGAGACTCTGAAAACGAAACGTTGATCACTTTTGAGCAAAAGGCTGCACACACGCAATTCAAGTTGCTCTGATTGTCATTTAGAGTTACATTATAGGAGCATTCAACAACAAGTCAAAATGTGCTCGAGAAAGGCAGAAAACAACACTTTGATATAACTTGAGAACGAATGCAAAAAACAGTCCACTCTCAGAACAGGCTGCTTGGACACTTTCAGAACAGCTCTGTTAATGACTGAAAACAGCTCTCGAAGAGATTGTCAAAAGAGACTCTGAAAACGAAACGTAGATAACTTCTGAGCAAAAGGCTGCACAAACGTAATTCAAGTTGCTCTGATTGTCATTTAGAGTTACATTATAGGAGCATTCAACAACAAGTCAAAATGTGCTCCAGAAAGGCAGTAACACAGTAGCTTGTCAATATTAGTAACACAGTAGCATGTCTATGTTAGTAACACAGTAGCGTGTCTATGTTAACACAGGTGCTTGTTTATGTTAGTAACAAGGTAGCTTGTCTATGTTAACACAGTATTTTGTTTATGTTAATAACACAGTAGCTTGTCTATGTTAACACAGGTGCTTGTTTATGTTAATAACACAGTAGCTTGTCTATGTTAATAACACAGTAGCTTAGTAACACAGTAGCGTGTCTATGTTAACACAGGTGCTTGTTTATGTTAGTAACACAGTAGCTTTTCTATGTTAACACAGGTCCTTGTTTATCTTAATAACACAGTAGCTTGTCTATGTTAACACAGGTGCTTGTTTATGTGAGCAACACGGTAGCTTGTCTATGTTAACACAGGTTCTTGTTTATGTTAGTAACACAGTAGCTTGTCAATATTAGTAACACAGTAGCATGTCTATGTTAACACAGGTGCTTGTTTATGTTAGTAACACAGTAGCTTGTCTATATTAACACAGGTGCTTGTTTATGTTAGTAACACAGTAGATTGTCTATATCCGCTTGTTAAGTCTGACGTCAAAAGTGACGTTTAGCCATTTCCGAGTCCAAATTAGAAATTCTCAGCACCGGAGTACCTGTGAACTACAGCGGTAGAATGACAGTTTAATCGTTTTTTAGACTCGGATCTATTCATACAACAAGGGACACAGCACTTTACCGTTTTCTCCATATTGTCAGGGTATTTGAGCCTCGGAAAAGCGCTATATAAATATAATTAATTATTATTATTATTTCGGCATCTCGAAGACAGCGCCTCAGCCAACGTTGGCCCCGGAAATACGTCACGACTTAACAAGCGGATTAGTAACACAGTAGCTTGTCTATATTAACACAGGTGCTTGTTTATGTTAGTAACACAAGTAGCTTGTCCACTGAAAACGAAACGTTGATAACTTTTGAGCAAAAGGCTGCACACACGTAATTCAAGTTGCTCTGATTGTCATTTAGAGTTACATTATAGGAGCATTCAGCAACAAGTCAAAATGTACTCCAGAAAGGCAGAAAACAACACTTTGATATAACTTGAGAACGAATGCAAAAAACAGTCCACTCTTTTAGAACAGGCTGCTTGGACACTTTCAGAACAGCTCTGTTAATGACTGAAATCAGCTCTTTAAGAGATTGTCAAAAGAGACTCTGAAAACGAAACATTGATAACTTTTGAGCAAAAGGCTGCACACACGTAATTCAACATACTCTGATTGTCATTTAGAGTTACAATATAGGAGCATTCAACAACAAGTCAAAATGTGCTCCAGAAAGGCAGAAAACAACACTTTGATAGTTTGATATAACTTGAGAACGAATGCAAAAAACAGTCCACTCTCAGAACAGGCCGCTTGGACACTTTCAGAACAGCTCTGTTAATGACTGAAAACAGCTCTCGAAGAGATTGTCAAAAGAGACTCTGAAAACGAAACGTTGATAACTTTTGAGCAAAAGGCTGCACAAACGTAATTCAAGTTGCTCTGATTGTCATTTAGAGTTACATTATAGGAGCATTCAACAACAAGTCAAAATGTGCTCCAGAAAGGCAGTAACACAGTAGCTTGTCAATATTAGTAACACAGTAGCATGTCTATGTTAGTAACACAGTAGCGTGTCTATGTTAACACAGGTGCTTGTTTATGTTAGTAACAAGGTAGCTTGTCTATGTTAACACAGTAGCTTGTTTATGTTAATAACACAGTAGCTTGTCTATGTTAACACAGGTGCTTGTTTATGTTAATAACACAGTAGCTTGTCTATGTTAATAACACAGTAGCTTAGTAACACAGTAGCGTGTCTATGTTAACACAGGTGCTTGTTTATGTTAGTAACACAGTAGCTTTTCTATGTTAACACAGGTCCTTGTTTATGTTAATAACACAGTAGCTTGTCTATGTTAACACAGGTGCTTGTTTATGTGAGTAACACAGTAGCTTGTCTATGTTAACACAGGTGCTTGTTTATGTTAGTAACACAGTAGCTTGTCAATATTAGTAACACAGTAGCATGTCTATGTTAACACAGGTGCTTGTTTATGTTAGTAACACAGTAGCTTGTCTATATTAACACAGGTGCTTGTTTATGTTAGTAACACAGTAGATTGTCTACATCCGCTTGTTAAGTCTGACGTCAAAAGTGACGTTTAGCCATTTCCGAGTCCAAATTAGAAATTCTCCGCACCGGAGTACCTGTGAACTACAGCGGTAGAATGACAGTTTAATCGTTTTTTAGACTCGGATCTATTCATACAACAAGGGACACAGCACTTTACCGTTTTCTCCATATTGTCAGGGTATTTGAGCCTCGGAAAAGCGCTATATAAATATAATTAATTATTATTATTATTATTTCGGCATCTCGAAGACAGCGCCTCAGCCAACGTTGGCCCCGGAAATACGTCACGACTTAACAAGCGGATTAGTAACACAGTAGCTTGTCTATATTAACACAGGTGCTTGTTTATGTTAGTAACACAAGTAGCTTGTCCACTGAAAACGAAACGTTGATAACTTTTGAGCAAAAGGCTGCACACACGTAATTCAAGTTGCTCTGATTGTCATTTAGAGTTACATTATAGGAGCATTCAGCAACAAGTCAAAATGTACTCCAGAAAGGCAGAAAACAACACTTTGATATAACTTGAGAACGAATGCAAAAAACAGTCCACTCTTTTAGAACAGGCTGCTTGGACACTTTCAGAACAGCTCTGTTAATGACTGAAATCAGCTCTTTAAGAGATTGTCAAAAGAGACTCTGAAAACGAAACATTGATAACTTTTGAGCAAAAGGCTGCACACACGTAATTCAACATACTCTGATTGTCATTTAGAGTTACAATATAGGAGCATTCAACAACAAGTCAAAATGTGCTCCAGAAAGGCAGAAAACAACACTTTGATAGTTTGATATAACTTGAGAACGAATGCAAAAAACAGTCCACTCTCAGAACAGGCCGCTTGGACACTTTCAGAACAGCTCTGTTAATGACTGAAAACAGCTCTCGAAGAGATTGTCAAAAGAGACTCTGAAAACGAAACGTAGATAACTTCTGAGCAAAAGGCTGCACAAACGTAATTCAAGTTGCTCTGATTGTCATTTAGAGTTACATTATAGGAGCATTCAACAACAAGTCAAAATGTGCTCCAGAAAGGCAGTAACACAGTAGCTTGTCAATATTAGTAACACAGTAGCATGTCTATGTTAGTAACACAGTAGCGTGTCTATGTTAACACAGGTGCTTGTTTATGTTAGTAACAAGGTAGCTTGTCTATGTTAACACAGTAGCTTGTTTATGTTAATAACACAGTAGCTTGTCTATGTTAACACAGGTGCTTGTTTATGTTAATAACACAGTAGCTTGTCTATGTTAATAACACAGTAGCTTAGTAACACAGTAGCGTGTCTATGTTAACACAGGTGCTTGTTTATGTTAGTAACACAGTAGCTTTTCTATGTTAACACAGGTCCTTGTTTATGTTAATAACACAGTAGCTTGTCTATGTTAACACAGGTGCTTGTTTATGTGAGTAACACAGTAGCTTGTCTATGTTAACACAGGTTCTTGTTTATGTTAGTAACACAGTAGCTTGTCAATATTAGTAACACAGTAGCATGTCTATGTTAACACAGGTGCTTGTTTATATTAGTAACACAGTAGCATGTCTATGTTAACACAGGTGCTTGTTTATGTTAGTAACACAGTAGCTTGTCTATATTAACACAGGTGCTTGTTTATGTTAGTAACACAGTAGATTGTCTATATCCGCTTGTTAAGTCTGACGTCAAAAGTGACGTTTAGCCATTTCCGAGTCCAAATTAGAAATTCTCCGCACCGGAGTACCTGTGAACTACAGCGGTAGAATGACAGTTTAATCGTTTTTTAGACTCGGATCTATTCATACAACAAGGGACACAGCACTTTACCGTTTTCTCCATATTGTCAGGGTATTTGAGCCTCGGAAAAGCGCTATATAAATATAATTAATTATTATTATTATTTCGGCATCTCGAAGACAGCGCCTCAGCCAACGTTGGCCCCGGAAATACGTCACGACTTAACAAGCGGATTAGTAACACAGTAGCTTGTCTATATTAACACAGGTGCTTGTTTATGTTAGTAAAACAAGTAGCTTGTCCACTGAAAACGAAACGTTGATAACTTTTGAGCAAAAGGCTGCACACACGTAATTCAAGTTGCTCTGATTGTCATTTAGAGTTACATTATAGGAGCATTCAGCAACAAGTCAAAATGTACTCCAGAAAGGCAGAAAACAACACTTTGATATAACTTGAGAACGAATGCAAAAAACAGTCCACTCTTTTAGAACAGGCTGCTTGGACACTTTCAGAACAGCTCTGTTAATGACTGAAATCAGCTCTTTAAGAGATTGTCAAAAGAGACTCTGAAAACGAAACATTGATAACTTCTGAGCAAAAGGCTGCACAAACGTAATTCAAGTTGCTCTGATTGTCATTTAGAGTTACATTATAGGAGCATTCAACAACAAGTCAAAATGTGCTCCAGAAAGGCAGTAACACAGTAGCTTGTCAATATTAGTAACACAGTAGCATGTCTATGTTAGTAACACAGTAGCTTGTCTATGTTAACACAGGTGCTTGTTTATGTTAGTAACAAGGTAGCTTGTCTATGTTAACACAGTAGCTTGTTTATGTTAATAACACAGTAGCTTGTCTATGTTAACACAGGTGCTTGTTTATGTTAATAACACAGTAGCTTGTCTATGTTAATAACACAGTAGCTTAGTAACACAGTAGCGTGTCTATGTTAACACAGGTGCTTGTTTATGTTAGTAACACAGTAGCTTTTCTATGTTAACACAGGTCCTTGTTTATGTTAATAACACAGTAGCTTGTCTATGTTAACACAGGTGCTTGTTTATGTGAGTAACACAGTAGCTTGTCTATGTTAACACAGGTTCTTGTTTATGTTAGTTGAAGAAGACTCCTCAATGTCTGTTTATAATATTTATTTAGACAAAGATGTCAACACCCTGTGGGTGAGAATACAGTGTATGAGTAAATACAATTACCATAACAAGACATACATAACAAGATATAAACAAACATGAACGATTACTGTTCACCAAAATCGGATAACAAGATACATATAACTAATAACAGACTTACGTATAACAGGCAAACACGTCCTAACGAGAGAGGAGAAACACCGTGTATCCTCGGACCACCTGGCATCCACAATGGCCGCCACAACTTCTCCTAACTCTAACCTCTTAACAGAGAGTACTAAACACATAACCCGATACTATCGCCCCCTAGCGGTCGGGAGTACACTCCACCCTGCATCCCCCCCAGACCGGGGAGCCACGAATCCACGTGGGTCCACGGGCTCAAATCCATTGGCCAGACTCAGCTTCATATCGCTTAGGTGGCCTCCTAGCACGGGCCGGCCGGGCGGGCCGCAGTGGCGACGGCGCAGGAAGAGGTGTAGCGGGAGCCACACCAGCGGGAACTAGGGGCGCGGGGAGAGACGACGCCCCGCCTGAAGGCCCTAGCAGAGAGGGGCCCAGAACAGCAACACGGGGCCCATCCGTCCCAAGCCGGGCGTCACCCTGGGGCACCACTGGACCAGAGGGGGTAGCTAGGGGCAGATAGTCCAGGGAGGGAGGAGGCAGGGGAGGCGGCGACGGCAGCCGCTGGGTACATGGGGCGACTGGCGTGTAGCCACGGAGGAACCGCCGGTTGCGCAACGTCAGGCGTCCTGAGCCATCAACTCTCACCCGATACTGATCGTGGCCAAGCGACTCCACCACCACCCCAGACCTGTCCCACTTATTGGGGCTCGGGCCCTGCTGATTCTGGATAAACACCCTCTCACCGAGTGCCAGAGGGCGAAGTGGTCTTGAATGAACCCCCAGAGACTCGGTGGTACGGGACATCCGCGTACGAAGGGCATCCTCCTTCACAGCCCATGCCTGACGCCAGAGAGGACGGATATGCGGGTTCGAAAACTTCTCCAGCCTGTTAACGAAGGAGAGCGAACCTCGAAGGGGGTGACCGAAAATGATCTGTGCTGGTGAGAGGTTGCAGTCTGGGTCGGGTGTATTACGCAACTGTATCATCGCGCGCAAGAAGCGATCCTGGTCGAGACTGCCCGCCGGGCCACTGTTGGACATCAGAAGCCGCTTCGCAGTCTTAACAGCGACCTCCGCTCTCCCGTTAGACTGTGGGAAACTGACGGAGGACACACGATGCCTGATCTGCCATAGGCGGAGGAAGTCCTGAGTGTGGCTTGCCATAAATTCCGGGCCGCCATCGCTTGAAAGCTCCTCAGGCACCCCAAAGGTCCGAAAGAATGAGCGGAGGTGGCGAACAAGGCCAGCTGCGCCTCCAGCATCAGTCCCGGCCGCAGCGCCCAGGACCTCCACCCAGCCTGAGAGCCGATCCCCGACGACCAGGTAGTGGCGGCCCCCGTAATCAAAGAAGTCAGCAAACACTGCCTCGAACGGGGTGGACGGTGGCGGAGATGACAGAGGGGGCGTAGCTGCCTGTGATGGAGCATTGCGGTTGCAGTCCGCGCACCCGGACCTGACAGTGCGGATATCCCCAGACATCCCAGGCCAGTAGACTATGGCCTGGGCGTGCTGCTCCATCGCCGAAACCCCCTGGTGGGCAGCATGAAGGTGTCGAAGGACTCTCTCGCGGAGGGATAGGGGAATCACGACGCGATCCTGATACAGCAAGACCCCGTCCTGCGCATAGATGGAGTCACAGACCGGCGACAAACTCACCACGGCAGGGTCATGCGCGTCCACTCCGTCCCCGTGCTCAATCATGTCCAGCAGGCGGCCGAGGCATGCGTCAGCCGCTGTCTCTTGCGCGAGGAGGGGCCAGGAGACGGCGCCGAGCTCCTGAGCATCGATGCAGATGGAAGCCATGAGTGCCAACTCGACAGTGTCAGGCACGCCTGGCGGTTCCAGGGAGAGGCCGCTAGCCGAGCCCGAGGGGGAAGGGTGCCTTGAGGCAGCGTCAGCGGCATGGTTGCTCACGCCAGGGAGGTAAACAATCTCGAAACGCCATGGGAGGGTACGCTGTTTGAGCCTGAACAAGCGTGAGTTTGTGATCTCGTCGAGTGTGCGGTCCCCGAAGATCTTCACCAGGGGCTTGTGGTCGGTGACCACGACGAGATCGTCGCATCCCTGCGTGAAGTATCGTGCCTGCTCCAGACCCCAGGCCACGGCCAGGGCCTCCCCTTCGATAGCCGCATAACGCTGCTCCGCGGAGGACAGGAAGCGAGACCCAGCGAGTGTGATTCTCCAACCTCCCGGGCAGCAGTCCGGCACGCCCGAGGCACAGCTGCAATGCTGTTGGAGAAGGAAGTAGCCAATGCCTCGCCTGGACCAGTCGGGGCGGAGGCAGGTGCGCTTCTGCATGTCAAAGATCTCTACACCTTTGCGAATGGCCCCAATTATGGCATGCTTAGACGCCTGGAAGGCCTCCTCCAGCTCGGTTGACCATGCGAACTTGCAGCGTGGGCTGAGGAAGGGCTTGAAAGGAGCCATAGTATCGCGCAACTGGGCGTAGTTAGTCACTTGATTGACAAGGCCGAACCAGCTTCTGATATCTGTCGTGGAGACCGGGCTGGGGAAGTCCCGGATGGCGTCCAGGTATTTGGGAAGTGGCTCGATGGTAGCGTCCGACACCCTGAAGCCAGCGAAGTCCACGCTCCTCTGCGCAAACTGAAACTTGCCCGGGTTCAACACGACGCCTGACCGCCCGACACGTGTCAGGAAATCGATGGTCCTCCACCAGTGCTGCTCCAAGTCGGTGTCGTAGTGGACCGTGTCATCCACACACCGTTCCTTGCGTTCAAAGTCTGAGAGGATGGCGTCAAAACGGCGGTTGTAGCCATCACCCGACGAGAGGAAACCCTGTGGTGCCCTGGTGTAACGCCACCGGCCAAAGGGAGTGATGAAAGTTGTCAGATGACGGTCAGACTCGCGCAGTGGCACACTGTGATAACCATTCCAAGCGTCCGTGACTGTCTTCCAGGTGCCCTTCGGGACACGACGTGCGAGGTGGAATGGGGACTCAGTGGCGAACGTCTCACGCTGGCAGAACTTATTGAGAGGGGAAAGGTCCACGGTCCTGCGGGGGGACCCGTCGTGCTTCCGGGTAACCACCATCCGGTGGCACCATGTAACCGGTTCGCCGTACGGCACACGCTCGATGACACCAAGGGCCTCGTCCCGGAGAAGGTCGTCGTGGACCTTCTGCTGCCAGTGGAGAGGCACACCGGCTGCGGTGTGGCACGCTTTCGGCGCGGCAGCAGGGTCCACATGCATCTCGACGGGCGGCCCCTCCATGCAAGGCAATGCCCGATGGGGGCACGTGTTAAATGTAGATGAGGCATACCTCTCAATCAACCACCCCTTCATCCGGCTATTGTTCTCAGGCTCGCAAGAGAATGGCAGCGCCGCGGGGCGTGACGGAGGGACTGCACGCTGTGGACACGAGCACCTGGCGTCATGGGGGTCGCTCGGGCCGTTGCAGCCGCAGTTGGCGGACTTCAATGCATTAACAGACAAGGGCCGATCCGGCGAGGAAGGGGGGGCAGGATCGTGCGTGTCCCTGGGTCGCCCCGCACCACCTGTTGGGAAGTCCTTAGGCAGGAGGCTGAGGTTGAGCAGCGACTCATAGGAGAGGTACATTCCCCGGACTGAGCTGCTCACATACACCATTGAGCGGCAGGACGACACCTCGCCGCCGTTGGAGACCGCCGAGAGTGTAGCAAAGAATGCGCCATCAATGGCTATGGGGGAGCGATTTGCAGCCGAGAGGCTGAGGCTAACAGGGCGCAGGTCGTCACGCGAGAATCCGCAGGACAGGTACTCCTCTAACGACCAAATGTCCGACTGCGCACCTGTGTCTGCGATGGCGGACACCTCCACCATGTTCCCCGAGGGCCGACAGCTGGCGCCGCCCCCCTGACCCACCGGATTGTCAATCGAGACGGAGATCAGTGCCCGGGGGTGTTCCCTCAGCCTGGCCCGCCTCCATTCGCCCTTGGAGAAGATATGGTGCTCGAGTCTGAGTGGTGCCGTTGTGCGGCGCCGACGATGGTTCCCGTAGTGTCGATCTGGGCGCGCCTCAGACTGAATGACCGAGAGCTGGGAGATTGGCTCCGACTCCAGGGCGGCCTGCTGACCGTTAGACGGCGTCCGCAACCACACCTCGGATCCCATGGTAGCCTGCTGACCGTCAAATGGTGGCAGCAGCCGCTTGCGTCGACGGGCCTTGAAGCAGTCGACACAGAGCTGGTGAGGCCTGATGTTCCATCCGCGAGACCCCTCTGTAAAGACATGGAACGTATTCTGACACCCTGGGCACACGGCTCGTTTTGCCACATCAGCTGGACTCGGGGCCAAGGAGGGGCTCCGCTGTGGGCTTGGCTGTGAGTCCTTCCTCAAGCGCTGGAATGAGGAGACAGCCGACAGGGCGGATGATGGAAGGGCGTTACGAGCCATCTCCTTGCCCTCGACGAGCGCGACCACATCATTAACGGGCTTCAGAAGAATGTCAGGCGTCCCTAACACCTCGCGGCGTATGTCCGGGTCGTAGATCCCATTAACAAGGACATCGCGGATGATGTGATCAGTGTAGCTCACACTCTTGCCACACTCGCAGGCAGCCACGTAAGAGCACGTCTCCGCCTTCCCACGCACTCTGGCAGTAAAGGCGCGGAATGTCTCATCGCGTTCCTGGCGCAGCTGAAGCAGCTCTGTGCGCAGGACGCATGTGGCGACCGGGACAACGGCCAGCAAGCGCATAGCAGCAAGTAGTTCCTCTAGAATCCCAGAGGCGACGTCCGGGTCCGCTTTCAACAGGCTGTCTCCAAGTTCAATCCCCGCGCACTGAAACAGCTGGAACGGGGCCTGGGCCGCTCCAATGCCCGACCCCGCCCGGAAGACCTCCCACCGCCGGACGAACACGTTCCACTCCTCCGTTGAGATGCCGGTGTCAACCCTAGGCCGCTCCATCCTCGGGCCTCGGGGAGCTGGGGTCTGAACCGCCGCACCTCGATGGAAATGTCCATGGTTTGTCAGCAAGACGATGGCGAGTGCTTCGGACACGTCTCTGGTAGGGGCATTCTACCTTCATGGTGTTGACATGAAGAAGACTCCTCAATGTCTGTTTATAATATTTATTTAGACAAAGATGTCAACACCCTGTGGGTGAGAATACAGTGTATGAGTAAATACAATTACCATAACAAGACATACATAACAAGATATAAACAAACATGAACGATTACTGTTCACCAAAATCGGATAACAAGATACATATAACTAATAACAGACTTACGTATAACAGGCAAACACGTCCTAACGAGAGAGGAGAAACACCGTGTATCCTCGGACCACCTGGCATCCACAATGGCCGCCACAACTTCTCCTAACTCTAACCTCTTAACAGAGAGTACTAAACACATAACCCGATACTATCGCCCCCTAGCGGTCGGGAGTACACTCCACCCTGCATTAGTAACACAGTAGCTTGTCAATATTAGTAACACAGTAGCATGTCTATGTTAACACAGGTGCTTGTTTATGTTAGTAACACAGTAGCTTGTCTATATTAACACAGGTGCTTGTTTATGTTAGTAACACAGTAGATTGTCTATATCCGCTTGTTAAGTCTGACGTCAAAAGTGACGTTTAGCCATTTCCGAGTCCAAATTAGAAATTCTCCGCACCGGAGTACCTGTGAACTACAGCGGTAGAATGACAGTTTAATCGTTTTTTAGACTCGGATCTATTCATACAACAAGGGACACAGCACTTTACCGTTTTCTCCATATTGTCAGGGTATTTGAGCCTCGGAAAAGCGCTATATAAATATAATTAATTATTATTATTATTTCGGCATCTCGAAGACAGCGCCTCAGCCAACGTTGGCCCCGGAAATACGTCACGACTTAACAAGCGGATTAGTAACACAGTAGCTTGTCTATATTAACACAGGTGCTTGTTTATGTTAGTAAAACAAGTAGCTTGTCCACTGAAAACGAAACGTTGATAACTTTTGAGCAAAAGGCTGCACACACGTAATTCAAGTTGCTCTGATTGTCATTTAGAGTTACATTATAGGAGCATTCAGCAACAAGTCAAAATGTACTCCAGAAAGGCAGAAAACAACACTTTGATATAACTTGAGAACGAATGCAAAAAACAGTCCACTCTTTTAGAACAGGCTGCTTGGACACTTTCAGAACAGCTCTGTTAATGACTGAAATCAGCTCTTTAAGAGATTGTCAAAAGAGACTCTGAAAACGAAACATTGATAACTTTTGAGCAAAAGGCTGCACACACGTAATTCAACATACTCTGATTGTCATTTAGAGTTACAATATAGGAGCATTCAACAACAAGTCAAAATGTGCTCCAGAAAGGCAGAAAACAACACTTTGATAGTTTGATATAACTTGAGAACGAATGCAAAAAACAGTCCACTCTCAGAACAGGCCGCTTGGACACTTTCAGAACAGCTCTGTTAATGACTGAAAACAGCTCTCGAAGAGATTGTCAAAAGAGACTCTGAAAACGAAACGTTGATAACTTTTGAGCAAAAGGCTGCACAAACGTAATTCAAGTTGCTCTGATTGTCATTTAGAGTTACATTATAGGAGCATTCAACAACAAGTCAAAATGTGCTCCAGAAAGGCAGTAACACAGTAGCTTGTCAATATTAGTAACACAGTAGCATGTCTATGTTAGTAACACAGTAACTTGTCTTTGTTAGTAACACAGTAGCGTGTCTATGTTAACACAGGTGCTTGTTTATGTTAGTAACACAGTAGCTTGTCTATGTTAACACAGTAGCTTGTTTATGTTAATAACACAGTAGCTTGTCTATGTTAACACAGGTGCTTGTTTATGTTAATAACACAGTAGCTTGTCTATGTTAATAACACAGTAGCTTTGTAACACAGTAGCGTGTCTATGTTAACACAGGTGCTTGTTTATGTTAGTAACACAGTAGCTTGTCTATGTTAACACAGGTCCTTGTTTATGTTAATAACACAGTAGCTTGTCTATGTTAACACAGGTGCTTGTTTATGTGAGTAACACAGTAGCTTGTCTATGTTAACACAGGTGCTTGTTTATGTTAGTAACACAGTAGCTTGTCAATATTAGTAACACAGTAGCATGTCTATGTTAACACAGGTGCTTGTTTATGTTAGTAACACAGTAGCTTGTCTATATTAACACAGGTGCTTGTTTATGTTAGTAACACAGTAGATTGTCTATATCCGCTTGTTAAGTCTGACGTCAAAAGTGACGTTTAGCCATTTCCGAGTCCAAATCAGAAATTCTCCGCACCGGAGTACCTGTGAACTACAGCGGTAGAATGACAGTTTAATCGTTTTTTAGACTCGGATCTATTCATACAACAAGGGACACAGCACTTTACCGTTTTCTCCATATTGTCAGGGTATTTGAGCCTCGGAAAAGCGCTATATAAATATAATTTATTATTATTATTATTTCGGCATCTCGAAGACAGCGCCTCAGCCAACGTTGGCCCCGGAAATACGTCACGACTTAACAAGCGGATTAGTAACACAGTAGCTTGTCTATATTAACACAGGTGCTTGTTTATGTTAGTAACACAGTAGCTTGTCCACTGAAAACGAAACGTTGATAACTTTTGATCAAAAGGCTGCACACACGTAATTCAAGTTGCTCTGATTGTCATTTAGAGTTACATTATAGGAGCATTCAGCAACAAGTCAAAATGTACTCCAGAAAGGCAGAAAACAACACTTTGATATAACTTGAGAACGAATGCAAAAAACAGTCCACTCTTTTAGAACAGGCTGCTTGGACACTTTCAGAACAGCCCTGTTAATGACTGAAATCAGCTCTTTAAGAGATTGTCAAAAGAGACTCTGAAAACGAAACATTGATAACTTTTGAGCAAAAGGCTGCACACACGTAATTCAACATACTCTGATTGTCATTTAGAGTTACAATATAGGAGCATTCAACAACAAGTCAAAATGTGCTCCAGAAAGGCAGAAAACAACACTTTGATAGTTTGATATAACTTGAGAACGAATGCAAAAAACAGTCCACTCTCAGAACAGGCCGCTTGGACACTTTCAGAACAGCTCTGTTAATGACTGAAAACAGCTCTCGAAGAGATTGTCAAAAGAGACTCTGAAAACGAAACGTTGATAACTTTTGAGCAAAAGGCTGCACAAACGTAATTCAAGTTGCTCTGATTGTCATTTAGAGTTACATTATAGGAGCATTCAACAACAAGTCAAAATGTGCTCCAGAAAGGCAGTAACACAGTAGCTTGTCAATATTAGTAACACAGTAGCATGTCTATGTTAGTAACACAGTAGCGTGTCTATGTTAACACAGGTGCTTGTTTATGTTAGTAACAAGGTAGCTTGTCTATGTTAACACAGTAGCTTGTTTATGTTAATAACACAGTAGCTTGTCTATGTTAACACAGGTGCTTGTTTATGTTAATAACACAGTAGCTTGTCTATGTTAATAACACAGTAGCTTAGTAACACAGTAGCGTGTCTATGTTAACACAGGTGCTTGTTTATGTTAGTAACACAGTAGCTTTTCTATGTTAACACAGGTCCTTGTTTATGTTAATAACACAGTAGCTTGTCTATGTTAACACAGGTGCTTGTTTATGTGAGTAACACAGTAGCTTGTCTATGTTAACACAGGTGCTTGTTTATGTTAGTAACACAGTAGCTTGTCAATATTAGTAACACAGTAGCATGTCTATGTTAACACAGGTGCTTGTTTATGTTAGTAACACAGTAGCTTGTCTATATTAACACAGGTGCTTGTTTATGTTAGTAACACAGTAGATTGTCTATATCTGCTTGTTAAGGCTGACGTCAAAAGTGACGTTTAGCCATTTCCGAGTCCAAATCAGAAATTCTCCGCACCGGAGTACCTGTGAACTACAGCGGTAGAATGACAGTTTAATCGTTTTTTAGACTCGGATCTATTCATACAACAAGGGACACAGCACTTTACCGTTTTCTCCATATTGTCAGGGTATTTGAGCCTCGGAAAAGCGCTATATAAATATAATTAATTATTATTATTATTTCGGCATCTCGAAGACAGCGCCTCAGCCAACGTTGGCCCCGGAAATACGTCACGACTTAACAAGCGGATTAGTAACACAGTAGCTTGTCTATATTAACACAGGTGCTTGTTTATGTTAGTAACACAAGTAGCTTGTCCACTGAAAACGAAACGTTGATAACTTTTGAGCAAAAGGCTGCACACACGTAATTCAAGTTGCTCATTGTCATTTAGAGTTACATTATAGGAGCATTCAGCAACAAGTCAAAATGTACTCCAGAAAGGCAGAAAACAACACTTTGATATAACTTGAGAACGAATGCAAAAAACAGTCCACTCTTTTAGAACAGGCTGCTTGGACACTTTCAGAACAGCTCTGTTAATGACTGAAATCAGCTCTTTAAGAGATTGTCAAAAGAGACTCTGAAAACGAAACATTGATAACTTTTGAGCAAAAGGCTGCACACACGTAATTCAACATACTCTGATTGTCATTTAGAGTTACAATATAGGAGCATTCAACAACAAGTCAAAATGTGCTCCAGAAAGGCAGAAAACAACACTTTGATAGTTTGATATAACTTGAGAACGAATGCAAAAAACAGTCCACTCTCAGAACAGGCCGCTTGGACACTTTCAGAACAGCTCTGTTAATGACTGAAAACAGCTCTCGAAGAGATTGTCAAAAGAGACTCTGAAAACGAAACGTTGATAACTTCTGAGCAAAAGGCTGCACAAACGTAATTCAAGTTGCTCTGATTGTCATTTAGAGTTACATTATAGGAGCATTCAACAACAAGTCAAAATGTGCTCCAGAAAGACAGTAACACAGTAGCTTGTCAATATTAGTAACACAGTAGCATGTCTATGTTAGTAACACAGTAGCGTGTCTATGTTAACACAGGTGCTTGTTTATGTTAGTAACAAGGTAGCTTGTCTATGTTAACACAGTAGCTTGTTTATGTTAATAACACAGTAGCTTGTCTATGTTAACCCTTGTGTGGTGTTCACTTTTTGGACCCTTTCGTACTCTTCGGGTCAAGTTGACCCGGGACATCATTGGGGTTTTGAAAGCACTTTTCCTGACACGGTGCTCCTAGTCCCAATGGTGACCCGTACAAGGGAGTATGCTCAGGGTGCAAGATAGCCCCAAAATAGCCCATAATATTAAAGAGCGCCTCCTGTGGGCACAAACAGGTACTGTACCCATTAATGCACAATAGGTACTGTGTTCACATTCAAAAGTGTATATTTTGTTCTGGTGGACCTAGGGGGCTGCCCTTTGGAGGGGCTGGAGCAGAGGGTGCCTAATTATAACCCTCAAAGTGTCAGACCCCTGGGAATAGGTGGGGCCGAACGGCAGCATGATGAGTGGAGGCGTTTTTACGCACATGATGCTCCTAACTTCCACTAAACAAAATCCACTATAATAAAGACTTGGTTGTCATAAATCATACTTATCTAGGAAAAATGTAAATGAAACAATGTTTTTATTGATGTTTATTATTTTGAACTTATATTCTCAATTGATTTTCAAAGCATTATAATCAAAGCTGTAAAAAATACAGGTGATGAACAAGAATAATGCTACAAATGCTGAAACACAAAACATGTGGAAGGTACACTGTTTTAGTCACTGAAATAACACTGGTTACAATTGTGTGTGCATGGGCATGTCTGTCTACACAACACATGAAGTACAGCATTTGACAGTATGTGTACCACAAATGTACTTTTTGCAGTTGCTGCATGTGGTCCCTGTCTTTGTGTCCTTTGAGGGTCCACACACCTCGCAGCGCTTCCTCTTTTTGCCATCGGCTGCAGTCTAGAATAATGAAAAGACTTAGTTCAGGATTTTTTTTCCCACCACGTCTCCTAATACTCTAAATCACTCACACACACACACACACACGCACACACGCACACACACACACACACACACACACACACACACACACACACACACACACACACATATTTACATTTACATTGAAAATGTTGGCATTTAGCAGACGCCTTATTTCAAAGCGACTTACATTTACCAAAGCGATCAATACATTTGACTAAGCAAGTGAATCAACACAGACACACACACACACACACACACAAACAACCGCAACAGGACACTTACCTCAGGCACTGGAGATTGTGGTTGTGTGGGTTGTGCAGGTGGAGCATCTGTAATCCTCCTCACTATGGCTAGAGAAGTTGGGGTCCTGGGCATATGTTGTCTCCTTTGGATATGCGGTGTCACCAGTGCCATACCTAGCTCCTCAAGGAAAAGACGTCGTCTTTGGAGCTTCCTTTGGTTCCAGTCTGGGTTGACTGCCATCCAGATTGAAAATGCATTGTAGGCTGAAACATCCAGGATGTTGAAGAAGATCACGAGAGGCCACCGTAGAGTTCTTCTTTGGCAGCTGTAGCAGGCCAGCAGCTTGTCCAGGTTGTCTACTCCACCTTTGGTGGCGTTGTAGTCAAGTATGACCTCTGGCTTACGGTCCTCCCGGCCACTGATTCTTCCATCCCTATGTAGAGTGCTCATGAGCATCACATTCTTGCCCTTTTTTGGTATGTAAGACACCAGGGTAGTGTTGGCTGTAAACACAAAGTTGGAGGAATGGACTGGCCTGTTCTTCACATTTAGAAACTGGGGTGGGAGCTCCGTCTTGTTTTTTCGGACTGTTCCAACCATTGTCACCTTTCGTTTGAGAAGTTCCTGTCCCAGGCTGTAGGATGTAAAGAAATGATCACAGGTGATGTTATGGCCACTGAGGCCCTGTGACATATCCAACACCACTCGTGTCCCCTTGTTTCTCTCAGGGGCTCCTCCCTCTGGCTTCCCTGTATAAATTTGCATGTTCCATGCATACGATGAAACGGCATCACAGGCAACCCAGATTTTTATTCCGTACCTTGCTGGTTTGGAGGGCATATACTGCCTGAAGGGGCAACGACCTCTAAACCCCACAAGCCGTTCATCCACAGTTAGATTGGGCCCAGGGTTGTAAAGAAGTGGAAGCCGGTCCACACACTTGTCCCACACCGTGCGGATTGCAGCCAACTTGTCCCTACGCCGTCTAACAGGTCTTGATTCCCGGTCATCAAACCTGATGACCCTCGAGTAGATATGGAAGCTCTTCAGAGACATTGTGGCTCTAAAAATTGCTCTCCCTGTCTCCACATCCCACAGACTTTCAGTCGACTCCCCTCTTGACCTATAGACACCTGCTAGGATGAGGATCCCAAAATAGGCCTGTAAGTGTGTGTTGTCCATTTCTTTCCACTCCTCCCCGAAAACACGTCTCCCCTCAAGGTTGGTCATATCAAGAATTATTTTCTGAATTGAATCAGTAATCAGCAGCTCAAAGGATGACTTGATATCGTCAACGTGAGTCACTGCCAATCGTGTGGGCCCTGGTACCATCCTTATAATGTTAGCAGCTGAGCGGGGGGGCTCTCTCATTGGGGATGAAGACCATTCAATTTGGCCATTCTTGGACAAATATGTGTGGGCTCCTGCAGTGGCTGGCTGTGGGACTCCTGCAGTGGCTGGCTGTGGGGCTCCTGCAGTGGCTGGCTGTGGGGCTCCTGCAGTGGCTGGCTGTGGGGCTCCTGCAGTGGCTGGCTGCGGGGCTCTTCCAGTGGCTGGCTGCGGGGCTCTTCCAGTGGCTGGCTGCGGGGCTCTTCCAGTGGCTGGCTGTGGGGCTCCTGCAGTGGCTGGCTGTGGGGCTCCTGCAGTGGCTGGCTGTGGGGCTCTTCCAGTGGCTGGCTGTGGGGCTCTTCCAGTGGCTGGCTGTGGGGATCCTTCTGCTGCATGCTCAGAGTGAAACTCATCTCCAAATTCACTTTCAGAATCAGAATACTCTGAATTAATTTCTACATTATCCTCATCTGAAACATCCTCCCCCCCTTCAACTTCACTATGTTGCTCACTCTCTTCAAATAGTATCTCCACGGCCCTCTGAACACTGAATCTTTTCTTCATGTTGCTGGTGGAGGATTGTAGTTGAAATGACCTATACACTGGGATGGAGAGCTATTTCTCTCTTTTATCCCTCCCATGATGTGCAGGTGCAGTACAATGTTATTATACATTTTTTTACAACATTGCAATTCAAAGGGTAAAAAGTGCGAGAGCAGACAGCTTCTCGGCGCGGGAAAGCCAGAGCAGACGGCTTCTTGTGCAGGTGTGAGGAGTCCAGTACAATATTATTCTTTATTATTATTATACAATGTTGCATTTCAAAGGGTAAAGAGTGCGAGAGCAGACGGCTTCTCGGCACGGGAAAGACAGAGCAGAGGTGTGTGAGTGAGTGAGTGAGTGTCAGTGTGAGTGTGTGTATGTTTCTGTGTCTCTGTGTATCCGGGTCAAAATGACCCGAACACCTTATGAAGGACATAAATGTGTTGGGGTATTGTAGGATGTGTAAAAAAATAAAATTATTTTTGTTTTTTGTTTTTCATATAAAATGAGCCAAGGCCATGGAGTTTCAGATTGATAAAATGTATTCTTGTACCATTTCTCTTTAAGTAAAAATTGAAAACGGGTCAAGTTGACCCGAACACCACACAAGGGTTAACACAGGTGCTTGTTTATGTTAATAACACAGTAGCTTGTCTATGTTAATAACACAGTAGCTTAGTAACACAGTAGCGTGTCTATGTTAACACAGGTGCTTGTTTATGTTAGTAACACAGTAGCTTTTCTATGTTAACACAGGTCCTTGTTTATGTTAATAACACAGTAGCTTGTCTATGTTAACACAGGTGCTTGTTTATGTGAGTAACACAGTAGCTTGTCTATGTTAACACGGTTCTTGTTTATGTTAGTAACACAGTAGCTTGTCAATATTAGTAACACAGTAGCATGTCTATGTTAACACAGGTGCTTGTTTATGTTAGTAACACAGTAGCTTGTCTATATTAACACAGGTGCTTGTTTATGTTAGTAACACAGTAGATTGTCTATATCCGCTTGTTAAGTCTGACGTCAAAAGTGACGTTTAGCCATTTCCGAGTCCAAATTAGAAATTCTCCGCACCGGAGTACCTGTGAACTACAGCGGTAGAATGACAGTTTAATCGTTTTTTAGACTCGGATCTATTCATACAACAAGGGACACAGCACTTTACCGTTTTCTCCATATTGTCAGGGTATTTGAGCCTCGGAAAAGCGCTATATAAATATAATTAATTATTATTATTATTATTTCGGCATCTCGAAGACAGCGCCTCAGCCAACGTTGGCCTCGGAAATACGTCACGACTTAACAAGCAGATTAGTAACACAGTAGCTTGTCTATATTAACACAGGTGCTTGTTTATGTTAGTAACACAGTAGCTTGTCCACTGAAAACGAAACGTTGATAACTTTTGAGCAAAAGGCTGCACACACGTAATTCAAGTTGCTCTGATTGTCATTTAGAGTTACATTATAGGAGCATTCAGCAACAAGTCAAAATGTACTCCAGAAAGGCAGAAAACAACACTTTGATATAACTTGAGAACGAATGCAAAAAACAGTCCACTCTTTTAGAACAGGCTGCTTGGACACTTTCAGAACAGCTCTGTTAATGACTGAAATCAGCTCTTTAAGAGATTGTCAAAAGAGACTCTGAAAACGAAACATTGATAACTTTTGAGCAAAAGGCTGCACACACGTAATTCAACATACTCTGATTGTCATTTAGAGTTACAATATAGGAGCATTCAACAACAAGTCAAAATGTGCTCCAGAAAGGCAGAAAACAACACTTTGATAGTATGATATAACTTGAGAACGAATGCAAAAACCAGTCCACTCTCAGAACAGGCCGCTTGGACACTTTCAGAACAGCTCTGTTAATGACTGAAAACAGCTCTCGAAGAGATTGTCAAAAGAGACTCTGAAAACGAAACGTTGATAACTTTTGAGCAAAAGGCTGCACAAACGTAATTCAAGTTGCTCTGATTGTCATTTAGAGTTACATTATAGGAGCATTCAACAACAAGTCAAAATGTGCTCCAGAAAGGCAGTAACACAGTAGCTTGTCAATATTAGTAACACAGTAGCATGTCTATGATAGTAACACAGTAACTTGTCTTTGTTAGTAACACAGTAGCGTGTCTATGTTAACACAGGTGCTTGTTTATGTTAGTAACAAGGTAGCTTGTCTATGTTAACACAGTAGCTTGTTTATGTTAATAACACAGTAGCTTGTCTATGTTAACACAGGTGCTTGTTTATGTTAATAACACAGTAGCTTGTCTATGTTAATAACACAGTAGCTTAGTAACACAGTAGCGTGTCTATGTTAACACAGATGCTTGTTTATGTTAGTAACACAGTAGCTTTTCTATGTTAACACAGGTCCTTGTTTATGTTAATAACACAGTAGCTTGTCTATGTTAACACAGGTGCTTGTTTATGTGAGTAAAACAGTAGCTTGTCTATGTTAACACAGGTGCTTGTTTATGTTAGTAACACAGTAGCTTGTCAATATTAGTAACACAGTAGCATGTCTATGTTAACACAGGTGCTTGTTTATGTTAGTAACACAGTAGCTTGTCTTTATTAACACAGGTGCTTGTTTATGTTAGTAACACAGTAGATTGTCTATATTAACACAGGTGCTTGTTTATGTTAGTAACACAGTAGCTTGTCCACTGAAAACGAAACGTTGATAACTTTTGAGCAAAAGGCTGCACACACGTAATTCAAGTTGCTCTGATTGTCATTTAGAGTTACATTATAGGAGCATTCAGCAACAAGTCAAAATGTACTCCAGAAAGGCAGAAAACAACACTTTGATATAACTTGAGAACGAATGCAAAAAACAGTCCACTCTTTTAGAACAGGCTGCTTGGACACTTTCAGAACAGCTCTGTTAATGACTGAAATCAGCTCTTTAAGAGATTGTCAAAAGAGACTCTGAAAACGAAACATTGATCACTTTTGAGCAAAAGGCTGCACACACGTAATTCAACATACTCTGATTGTCATTTAGAGTTACATTATAGGAGCATTCAACAACAAGTCAAAATGTGCTCCAGAAAGGCAGAAAACAACACTTTGATAGTTTGATATAACTTGAGAACGAATGCAAAAAACAGTCCACTCTCAGAACAGGCCGCTTGGACACTTTCAGAACAGCTCTGTTAATGACTGAAAACAGCTCTCGAAGAGATTGTCAAAAGAGACTCTGAAAACGAAACGTTGATAACTTTTGAGCAAAAGGCTGCACAAACGTAATTCAAGTTGCTCTGATTGTCATTTAGAGTTACATTATAGGAGCATTCAACAACAAGTCAAAATGTGCTCCAGAAAGGCAGTAACACAGTAGCTTGTCAATATTAGTAACACAGTAGCATGTCTATGTTAGTAACACAGTAACTTGTCTTTGTTAGTAACACAGTAGCGTATCTATGTTAACACAGGTGCTTGTTTATGTTAGTAACAAGGTAGCTTGTCTATGTTAACACAGTAGCTTGTTTATGTTAATAACACAGTAGCTTGTCTATGTTAACACAGGTGCTTGTTTATGTTAATAACACAGTAGCTTGTCTATGTTAATAACACAGTAGCTTAGTAACACAGTAGCGTGTCTATGTTAACACAGGTGCTTGTTTATGTTAGTAACACAGTAGCTTTTCTATGTTAACACAGGTCCTTGTTTATGTTAATAACACAGTAGCTTGTCTATGTTAACACAGGTGCTTGTTTATGTGAGTAACACAGTAGCTTGTCTATGTTAACACAGGTGCTTGTTTATGTTAGTAACACAGTAGCTTGTCAATATTAGTAACACAGTAGCATGTCTATGTTAACACAGGTGCTTGTTTATGTTAGTAACACAGTAGCTTGTCTATATTAACACAGGTGCTTGTTTATGTTAGTAACACAGTAGATTGTCTATATCCGCTTGTTAAGTCTGACGTCAAAAGTGACGTTTAGCCATTTCCGAGTCCAAATCCGAAATTCTCCGCACCGGAGTACCTGTGAACTACAGCGGTAGAATGACAGTTTAATCGTTTTTTAGACTCGGATCTATTCATACAACAAGGGACACAGCACTTTACCGTTTTCTCCATATTGTCAGGGTATTTGAGCCTCGGAAAAGCGCTATATAAATATAATTAATTATTATTATTATTTCGGCATCTTGAAGACAGCGCCTCAGCCAACGTTGGCCCCGGAAATACGTCACGATTTAACAAGCGGATTAGTAACACAGTAGCTTGTCTACATTAACACAGGTGCTTGTTTATGTTAGTAACACAGTAGCTTGTCCACTGAAAACGAAACGTTGATAACTTTTGATCAAAAGGCTGCACACACGTAATTCAAGTTGCTCTGATTGTCATTTAGAGTTACATTATAGGAGCATTAAGCAACAAGTCAAAATGTACTCCAGAAAGGCAGAAAACAACACTTTGATATAACTTGAGAACGAATGCAAAAAACAGTCCACTCTTTTAGAACAGGCTGCTTGGACACTTTCAGAACAGCTCTGTTAATGACTGAAATCAGCTCTTTAAGAGATTGTCAAAAGAGACTCTGAAAACGAAACATTGATAACTTTTGAGCAAAAGGCTGCACACACGTAATTCAACATACTCTGATTGTCATTTAGAGTTACAATATAGGAGCATTCAACAACAAGTCAAAATGTGCTCCAGAAAGGCAGAAAACAACACTTTGATAGTTTGATATAACTTGAGAACGAATGCAAAAAACAGTCCACTCTCAGAACAGGCCGCTTGGACACTTTCAGAACAGCTCTGTTAATGACTGAAAACAGCTCTCGAAGAGATTGTCAAAAGAGACTCTGAAAACGAAACGTTGATAACTTTTGAGCAAAAGGCTGCACAAACGTAATTCAAGTTGCTCTGATTGTCATTTAGACTACATTATAGGAGCATTCAACAACAAGTCAAAATGTGCTCCAGAAAGGCAGTAACACAGTAGCTTGTCAATATTAGTAACACAGTAGCGTGTCTATGTTAACACAGGTGCTTGTTTATGTTAGTAACACAGTAGCGTGTCTATGTTAACACAGGTGCTTGTTTATGTTAGTAACACAGTAGCGTGTCTATGTTAACACAGGTGCTTGTTTATGTTAGTAACACAGTAGCTTGTCTATGTTAACACAGGTCCTTGTTTATGTTAATAACACAGTAGCTTGTCTATGTTAACACAGGTGCTTGTTTATGTGAGTAACACAGTAGCTTGTCTATGTTAACACAGGTGCTTGTTTATGTTAGTAACACAGTAGCTTGTCAATATTAGTAACACAGTAGCATGTCTATGTTAACACAGGTGCTTGTTTATGTTAGTAACACAGTAGCTTGTCTATATTAACACAGGTGCTTGTTTATGTTAGTAACACAGTAGATTGTCTATATCCGCCTGTTAAGTCTGACGTCAAAAGTGACGTTTAGCCATTTCCGAGTCCAAATCAGAAATTCTCCGCACCGGAGTACCTGTGAACTACAGCGGTAGAATGACAGTTTAATCGTTTTTTAGACTCGGATCTATTCATACAACAAGGGACACAGCACTTTACCGTTTTCTCCATATTGTCAGGGTATTTGAGCCTCGGAAAAGCGCTATATAAATATAATTAATTATTATTATTATTTCGGCATCTCGAAGACAGCGCCTCAGCCAACGTTGGCCCCGGAAATACGTCACGACTTAACAAGCGGATTAGTAACACAGTAGCTTGTCTATATTAACACAGGTGCTTGTTTATGTTAGTAACACAGTAGCTTGTCCACTGAAAACGAAACGTTGATAACTTTTGAGCAAAAGGCTGCACAAACGTAATTCAAGTTGCTCTGATTGTCATTTAGAGTTACATTATAGGAGCATTCAACAACAAGTCAAAATGTGCTCCAGAAAGGCAGTAACACAGTAGCTTGCACAGTAGCGTGTCTATGTTTAACACAGGTGCTTGTTTATGTTAGTAACAAGGTAGCTTGTCTATGTTAACACAGTAGCTTGTTTATGTTAATAACACAGTAGCTTGTCTATGTTAACACAGGTGCTTGTTTATGTTAATAACACAGTAGCTTGTCTATGTTAATAACACAGTAGCTTAGTAACACAGTAGCGTGTCTATGTAAACACAGGTGCTTGTTTATGTTAGTAACACAGTAGCTTTTCTATGTTAACAAAGGTCCTTGTTTATGTTAATAACACAGTAGCTTGTCTATGTTAACACAGGTGCTTGTTTATGTGAGTAACACAGTAGCTTGTCTATGTTAACACAGGTGCTTGTTTATGTTAGTAACACAGTAGCTTGTCAATATTAGTAACACAGTGTGTTGTTCGTGTCGTTCAATGAGAAACAGGATCTTTTTAAACTTTTATTAACGTGCTCCGTGTACATCCAACTCCATCTACCTGGTATCTCTCAGTTCCTGTGCCCTCGCCACCACTACATCATCTCCGGTCCTGTCCTATCACAAGGACCTCTACTGACACCTAGTGGTAGGAGTATCCAATCGTCACATCCTCCTTTCTTTGAGGTAATAAAAATAACAAACAGCTAACAGTTCAAGTTACACAAATTACAGGTATCAGCTACAATCTTAACTGCAGCTATGTCCTTAAAGCATTTTACTGAAACACACAACCAAACATGTTTACTATGAACTAACCCTTAAACTTTCTTTTATATGTATAACATATCAACTCAAAACATTAAACACATTCTTACACATTCATGCTTATTGTCTTTTCTTCTTTTTTTTTCTTTCTTTTTTTTTACAAGTTCAGTCTATCAGGCTTTGTGATGTGTCTTGTGGATCTTCTTATCACAGGTTCACTTGACATGTGTGTGTTAGTGTGTGGTTCAGTATATCTGTCTGTGTTACAGTCACTTGGAAGTAGACGGATGGGCTCACGTCTGACGTCACTGAGGGCTCACTGAGCTCTGGAACAGCTTCTGGAGTTTTTAGGAGACTGCGGCGATTGCGTCTGAAGATTTGTCCTTCTTCTGTTCTCACCGTGAATGACCGTGGAGCGACTTCGTCAAGAACAGTGGCTTTTGTCTTCCATCCATCAGGACCTTGAATCCTGACTGTGTCGTCGCTTGAGAGTGGTGGAAGCTGCTTGGCTGTTCTGTCATAGAATGACTTCTGCTTCATCTTCTGTATCTGTAGCTTTTGTTTCAGCTTTGGACGTCTTCTTTGCTGTGAGTAACTCGGCAGTGTGGTACGAAGCTTTCTCTTCATGAGCAACTCAGCAGGTGACAGTCCACACTCAAGAGGTGATGCTCTGTAGCTGAGTAGAGCAAGGTATGGATCTGAGTCACTGTCAGCAGCTTTCTTCAGGAGTTGCTTGAGAATGTGGACTCCTTTCTCAGCCTTTCCATTAGACTGTGCATAGAGAGGACTGGAGGTCACATGATTGAAGTCGTACTGTTCTGCAAACTCTCTCCACTCTCCGCTACTGAAGCATGGTCCGTTATCAGACACAACGGTATGTGGTATGCCATGTCTGGCAAAGATCGATTTTGTGTGTGTTATGACACAGGCTGATGACATGTTTGCTAGCAGTGCCATTTCAGGGAAGTTGGAATAATAGTCAATGACTACTACATAGTCTCTTCCTTTGAGATGAAACAAGTCCATTCCTACCTTGTGCCACGGTGCTGCTGGCACATCAGCTACTATCATGGGCTCTTTGGTTTGCTTGTTCCTATGCTCCTGACATGTTTGACACCTGCTTATCAGTCTCTCTATGTCTTTGTTGATTCCAGGCCAGTAGACAGTATCTCTCGCCCTTCTTTTACACTTTGCGACACCGAGATGACCTTCATGGATCCTCCGTAGCATGTCCTGCCTCAGAGCTCTTGGGATGATGATTCTGTCGTGTTTTAGCAACAGCAGCCCATAGACTACACTCAGCTCACCTCTGACATGGAAGAACTGTGGACAGGAACCTGGAGGCCATCCATTTTGCATGTTGTCGATGACTTGTTGCAGCTCTGTGTCTTTCGCTGTTTCCTCAGCTATCTGTCTGGACTTGGAGTCTGATACAGGAAGCACAGCAGACACCATGTTCACATGCCTCTGAACATCCTCTTCAGTTGTACTGACACTGTTCCCTGTTGGTGCTCGCGAGAGTGCGTCAGCGAGTACGAGATGCTTTCCTGGTGTGTAGATCAGTCCAAAGTCGTATCTTTGCAATCTCATCATCATTCGCTGTATTCTTGGTGACATCTCATTCAGATTCTTTTTGATTACAGCGACTAATGGACGATGGTCTGTCTCTACAGTGAAACAGGGGAGGCCATATACGTAGCTGTGGAACCTCTCTAGCCCAAACACTAGCCCTAAACACTCCTTTTCTATTTGAGCGTAACGACACTCAGTTTCTGTCATAGACCTAGATGCATAGGCTACTGGTTTCCAGTGTTCACCCTCAGCCTGAAGGAGTACTGCACCAATCCCATCTTTTGATGCATCTGTGGACACTTTGATCCTCTTTGTGTGGTCGAAGAATGTTAGCACAGGTGCAGTGGTTAGTGCTCTCTGGAGCACTTGCCATTCATGCTCATGTTTGGAGGTCCACTTGAACTCACTCTCATTGTGCAGGAGCCCACGGATGCAGGATGTTTTCGCTGATAGGTTGGGGATAAATTTACCTATGAAGTTGACCATCCCCATGATGCGTAGCACCCCTGTTTTGTCTGTGGGCCTCGGCATGTCGAGTATGGCGTTGATTTTCTCCTGGTCGGGTTGGACACCTTGTGCTGAGAGCTTGTCTCCAAGGAAGACTATTTCCTGAGCTCCAAACTGGCATTTGCTCCTGTTGAGCTTCAGTCCATTCTTCCGTATGCTCTCCAGCACCTTTGTGAGCCTCTCATTGTGTTCTTGGATTGTGGAGCCCCAGACAATGATGTCGTCCACATAGGCTCGAACTCCATCCAGCCCCTCGATTATGTGTTCCACTGCTCTATGAAATATTTCAGACGCAGAGATTATTCCAAATGGAAGTCTGAGGAAGCAGTATCGACCAAAAGGAGTGTTGAAGGTGCAATATTTGGTGCTGCTCTCTTCTAATTTGAGTTGCCAGAACCCTTGTGATGCATCAAGCTTTGTGAAGTATCTTGCACCCGCCATTTCACAGGTGATTTCCTCACGCTTGGGTATCTGGTAGTGTTCACGCCTGATGTTCTCGTTTAGATCTTTTGGGTCCATGCATATTCTTAGGTCACCGTTTTTCTTTTTCACACACACCATTGAATTGACCCAGTCTGTTGGTTCTTCAATCTTCCTTATTACACCCAGTGTTGTCATCCTGTTTAGTTCCTCCTTTAGACGGTCTCTCAATGGTGCTGGGACCCTTCGTGCAGCAATGCACAACTGGCTGTGCATTTTCTTTGAGCTGGATTTTATAGGTGAATGGCAGTTCACCAAAGCCCTTGAACACATCTGAATAGCTCTGCACTATGGATTCAACAGAGTCACTAGATGTGCTCACAGTTGTGTTGATGCAGTACACTCTTTTCACCAGCTCTAAATCTTCGCATGCTTTATCACCTATCAGTGAGTCTAGTCCTTCAGCTACCACAGAGAAGAGTAAGTGGTGCACTTTCCTTTTCACTGTTACTTTCAGCTTGCATGTGCCTAAACAGTCAATTCTCTGTCCATTATAGTCCTTAAGCTCAAGCATTTTTCTTTGAATTTTTGGCTTTTCTTTCATTGCTTTGATGTCAGACATGCTGATTAGATTTGCTTTTGCACCAGTGTCTAGTTTCAGAGTGACTATAGTCCCATTTATTTGCAGTGGTGCTATCCATTTATCTTGCTTGACAGCATTTATCTGCTTCTGTGGCTCTACTTCACAGCCCACCATGCCAACACAATATGGGTCACTGTCTTCCCCCACTATATTTACAGATTTTCCCATCCTTTTCTCTTTCCCTTTAGAGAAGCACTGTTTGGCAAAGTGGTTATTTCCTTTACAATGAGAGCATTGCTTACCAAAAGCTGGACACTCCCTTGGCTTGTGCTGCGAGCCACAGCGTTTGCAGTTGAACGTCTCACCGTCTGTCCGTTGCGTTTGTGCGCGTTGTTTTCCTTTGTAGAAGACCGCGCCAACTGTCACATCATCACTCACTTTCATGGAGCCCGCTGCCATCTCGCCGAACGTCCTCACGTGAATCCGGGACAGCTCACTCGCATGACAGATCTTGATTGCCCCCTCTAATGTCAACTCAGCTTCCCTCAGCAGCCTTTCCCTGACCTTTTTATCCTCCACACCAACTACGATCTGGTCCCTGATCATGGAGTCCTTTAGAGTAGCAAAGTTACATGACTGTGCTTTTAGCTTTAGGTCAGTCAGAAAACTATCGAAAGGCTCGCCCTGCTGCTGGATTCTAGAACGGAACACATATCTCTCGTACGTCTCGTTCTTTTTGGGAGAGCAATGGGCATCAAATTTCTCGAGCACTTTATCCAGCATCTCGTTATCATCTCTTTCCTCAAACACGAACGTGTTATACACTTCTATGGCTTGTGGGCCTGCTATTGTTAGTAAGAGTGCTACTTTCCTGGTGTCCGGCTTCGTTTCCAATCCCAACGCTGTAATGTAGAGTAGAAACTGTTGTTTAAAAGTGCGCCAATTGCTGTCGACATTCCCCGTCAGCTGCAGACTCGTCGGTGGCTTTACTGAATCCATGTCGCATTTCACAGTTGTATCTTGCACTGTTTTACTCCTGGTACCATGTGTTGTTCGTGTCGTTCAATGAGAAACAGGATCTTTTTATAACTTTTATTAACGTGCTCCGTGTACATCCAACTCCATCTACCTGGTATCTCTCAGTTCCTGTGCCCTCGCCACCACTACATCATCTCCGGTCCTGTCCTATCACAAGGACCTCTACTGACACCTAGTGGTAGGAGTATCCAATCGTCACACACAGTAGCATGTCTATGTTAACACAGGTGCTTGTTTATGTTAGTAACACAGTAGCTTGTCTATATTAACACAGGTGCTTGTTTATGTTAGTAACACAGTAGATTGTCTATATCCGCTTGTTAAGTCTGACGTCAAAAGTGACGTTTAGCCATTTCCGAGTCCAAATCAGAAATTCTCCGCACCGGAGTACCTGTGAACTACAGCGGTAGAATGACAGTTTAATCGTTTTTTAGACTCGGATCTATTCATACAACAAGGGACACAGCACTTTACCGTTTTCTCCATATTGTCAGGGTATTTGAGCCTCGGAAAAGCGCTATATAAATATAATTAATTATTATTATTATTTCGGCATCTCGAAGACAGCGCCTCAGCCAACGTTGGCCCCGGAAATACGTCACGACTTAACAAGCGGATTAGTAACACAGTAGCTTGTCTATTTTAACACAGGTGCTTGTTTATGTTAGTAACACAGTAGCTTGTCCACTGAAAACGAAACGTTGATAACTTTTGAGCAAAAGGCTGCACACACGTAATTCAAGTTGCTCTGATTGTCATTTAGAGTTACATTATAGGAGCATTCAGCAACAAGTCAAAATGTACTCCAGAAAGGCAGAAAACAACACTTTGATATAACTTGAGAACGAATGCAAAAAACAGTCCACTCTTTTAGAACAGGCTGCTTGGACACTTTCAGAACAGCTCTGTTAATGACTGAAATCAGCTCTTTAAGAGATTGTCAAAAGAGACTCTGAAAACGAAACATTGATAACTTTTGAGCAAAAGGCTGCACACACGTAATTCAACATACTCTGATTGTCATTTAGAGTTACATTATAGGAGCATTCAACAACAAGTCAAAATGTGCTCCAGAAAGGCAGAAAACAACACTTTGATAGTTTGATATAACTTGAGAACGAATGCAAAAAACAGTCCACTCTCAGAACAGGCCGCTTGGACACTTTCAGAACAGCTCTGTTAATGACTGAAAACAGCTCTCGAAGAGATTGTCAAAAGAGACTCTGAAAACGAAACGTTGATAACTTTTGAGCAAAAGGCTGCACAAACGTAATTCAAGTTGCTCTGATTGTCATTTAGAGTTACATTATAGGAGCATTCAACAACAAGTCAAAATGTGCTCCAGAAAGGCAGTAACACAGTAGCTTGTCAATATTAGTAACACAGTAGCATGTCTATGTTAGTAACACAGTAACTTGTCTTTGTTAGTAACACAGTAGCGTATCTATGTTAACACAGGTGCTTGTTTATGTTAGTAACAAGGTAGCTTGTCTATGTTAACACAGTAGCTTGTTTATGTTAATAACACAGTAGCTTGTCTATGTTAACACAGGTGCTTGTTTATGTTAATAACACAGTAGCTTGTCTATGTTAATAACACAGTAGCTTAGTAACACAGTAGCGTGTCTATGTTAACACAGGTGCTTGTTTATGTTAGTAACACAGTAGCTTTTCTATGTTAACACAGGTCCTTGTTTATGTTAATAACACAGTAGCTTGTCTATGTTAACACAGGTGCTTGTTTATGTGAGTAACACAGTAGCTTGTCTATGTTAACACAGGTGCTTGTTTATGTTAGTAACACAGTAGCTTGTCAATATTAGTAACACAGTAGCATGTCTATGTTAACACAGGTGCTTGTTTATGTTAGTAACACAGTAGCTTGTCTATATTAACACAGGTGCTTGTTTATGTTAGTAACACAGTAGATTGTCTATATCCGCTTGTTAAGTCTGACGTCAAAAGTGACGTTTAGCCATTTCCGAGTCCAAATCCGAAATTCTCCGCACCGGAGTACCTGTGAACTACAGCGGTAGAATGACAGTTTAATCGTTTTTTAGACTCGGATCTATTCATACAACAAGGGACACAGCACTTTACCGTTTTCTCCATATTGTCAGGGTATTTGAGCCTCGGAAAAGCGCTATATAAATATAATTAATTATTATTATTATTTCGGCATCTTGAAGACAGCGCCTCAGCCAACGTTGGCCCCGGAAATACGTCACGACTTAACAAGCGGATTAGTAACACAGTAGCTTGTCTACATTAACACAGGTGCTTGTTTATGTTAGTAACACAGTAGCTTGTCCACTGAAAACGAAACGTTGATAACTTTTGATCAAAAGGCTGCACACACGTAATTCAAGTTGCTCTGATTGTCATTTAGAGTTACATTATAGGAGCATTCAGCAACAAGTCAAAATGTACTCCAGAAAGGCAGAAAACAACACTTTGATATAACTTGAGAACGAATGCAAAAAACAGTCCACTCTTTTAGAACAGGCTGCTTGGACACTTTCAGAACAGCTCTGTTAATGACTGAAATCAGCTCTTTAAGAGATTGTCAAAAGAGACTCTGAAAACGAAACATTGATAACTTTTGAGCAAAAGGCTGCACACACGTAATTCAAGATACTCTGATTGTCATTTAGAGTTACATTATAGGAGCATTCAACAACAAGTCAAAATGTGCTCCAGAAAGGCAGAAAACAACACTTTGATAGTTTGATATAACTTGAGAACGAATGCAAAAAACAGTCCACTCTCAGAACAGGCCGCTTGGACACTTTCAGAACAGCTCTGTTAATGACTGAAAACAGCTCTCGAAGAGATTGTCAAAAGAGACTCTGAAAACGAAACGTTGATAACTTTTGAGCAAAAGGCTGCACAAACGTAATTCAAGTTGCTCTGATTGTCATTTAGAGTTACATTATAGGAGCATTCAACAACAAGTCAAAATGTGCTCCAGAAAGGCAGTAACACAGTAGCTTGTCAATATTAGTAACACAGTAGCATGTCTATGTTAGTAACACAGTAACTTGTCTTTGTTAGTAACACAGTAGCGTATCTATGTTAACACAGGTGCTTGTTTATGTTAGTAACAAGGTAGCTTGTCTATGTTAACACAGTAGCTTGTTTATGTTAATAACACAGTAGCTTGTCTATGTTAACACAGGTGCTTGTTTATGTTAATAACACAGTAGCTTGTCTATGTTAATAACACAGTAGCTTAGTAACACAGTAGCGTGTCTATGTTAACACAGGTGCTTGTTTATGTTAGTAACACAGTAGCTTTTCTATGTTAACACAGGTCCTTGTTTATGTTAATAACACAGTAGCTTGTCTATGTTAACACAGGTGCTTGTTTATGTGAGTAACACAGTAGCTTGTCTATGTTAACACAGGTGCTTGTTTATGTTAGTAACACAGTAGCTTGTCAATATTAGTAACACAGTAGCATGTCTATGTTAACACAGGTGCTTGTTTATGTTAGTAACACAGTAGCTTGTCTATATTAACACAGGTGCTTGTTTATGTTAGTAACACAGTAGATTGTCTATATCCGCTTGTTAAGTCTGACGTCAAAAGTGACGTTTAGCCATTTCCGAGTCCAAATCCGAAATTCTCCGCACCGGAGTACCTGTGAACTACAGCGGTAGAATGACAGTTTAATCGTTTTTTAGACTCGGATCTATTCATACAACAAGGGACACAGCACTTTACCGTTTTCTCCATATTGTCAGGGTATTTGAGCCTCGGAAAAGCGCTATATAAATATAATTAATTATTATTATTATTTCGGCATCTTGAAGACAGCGCCTCAGCCAACGTTGGCCCCGGAAATACGTCACGACTTAACAAGCGGATTAGTAACACAGTAGCTTGTCTATATTAACACAGGTGCTTGTTTATGTTAGTAACACAGTAGCTTGTCCACTGAAAACGAAACGTTGATAACTTTTGATCAAAAGGCTGCACACACGTAATTCAAGTTGCTCTGATTGTCATTTAGAGTTACATTATAGGAGCATTCAACAACAAGTCAAAATGTGCTCCAGAAAGGCAGTAACACAGTAGCTTGTCAATATTAGTAACACAGTAGCGTGTCTATGTTAACACAGGTGCTTGTTTATGTTAGTAACACAGTAGCTTGTCTATGTTAACACAGTAGCTTGTTTATGTTAATAACACAGTAGCTTGTCTATGTTAACACAGGTGCTTGTTTATGTTAATAACACAGTAGCTTGTCTATGTTAATAACACAGTAGCTTTGTAACACAGTAGCGTGTCTATGTTAACACAGGTGCTTGTTTATGTTAGTAACACAGTAGCTTGTCTATGTTAACACAGGTCCTTGTTTATGTTAATAACACAGTAGCTTGTCTATGTTAACACAGGTGCTTGTTTATGTGAGTAACACAGTAGCTTGTCTATGTTAACACAGGTGCTTGTTTATGTTAGTAACACAGTAGCTTGTCAATATTAGTAACACAGTAGCATGTCTATGTTAACACAGGTGCTTGTTTATGTTAGTAACACAGTAGCTTGTCTATGTTAACACAGGTCCTTGTTTATGTTAATAACACAGTAGCTTGTCTATGTTAACACAGGTGCTTGTTTATGTGAGTAACACAGTAGCTTGTCTATGTTAACACAGGTGCTTAACATAGACACAGTAGCTTGTCTATATTAACACAGGTGCTTGTTAGTAACACAGTAGCTTGTCAATATTAGTAACACAGTAGCATGTCTATGTTAACACAGGTGCTTGTTTATGTTAGTAACACAGTAGCTTGTCTATATTAACACAGGTGCTTGTTTATGTTAGTAACACAGTAGATTGTCTATATCCGCTTGTTAAGTCTGACGTCAAAAGTGACGTTTAGCCATTTCCGAGTCCAAATTAGAAATTCTCCGCACCGGAGTACCTGTGAACTACAGCGGTAGAATGACAGTTTAATCGTTTTTTAGACTCGGATCTATTCATACAACAAGGGACACAGCACTTTACCGTTTTCTCCATATTGTCAGGGTATTTGAGCCTCGGAAAAGCGCTATATAAATATAATTAATTATTATTATTATTTCGGCATCTCGAAGACAGCGCCTCAGCCAACGTTGGCCCCGGAAATACGTCACGACTTAACAAGCGGATTAGTAACACAGTAGCTTGTCTATATTAACACAGGTGCTTGTTTATGTTAGTAAAACAAGTAGCTTGTCCACTGAAAACGAAACGTTGATAACTTTTGAGCAAAAGGCTGCACACACGTAATTCAAGTTGCTCTGATTGTCATTTAGAGTTACATTATAGGAGCATTCAGCAACAAGTCAAAATGTACTCCAGAAAGGCAGAAAACAACACTTTGATATAACTTGAGAACGAATGCAAAAAACAGTCCACTCTTTTAGAACAGGCTGCTTGGACACTTTCAGAACAGCTCTGTTAATGACTGAAATCAGCTCTTTAAGAGATTGTCAAAAGAGACTCTGAAAACGAAACATTGATAACTTTTGAGCAAAAGGCTGCACACACGTAATTCAACATACTCTGATTGTCATTTAGAGTTACAATATAGGAGCATTCAACAACAAGTCAAAATGTGCTCCAGAAAGGCAGAAAACAACACTTTGATAGTTTGATATAACTTGAGAACGAATGCAAAAAACAGTCCACTCTCAGAACAGGCCGCTTGGACACTTTCAGAACAGCTCTGTTAATGACTGAAAACAGCTCTCGAAGAGATTGTCAAAAGAGACTCTGAAAACGAAACGTTGATAACTTTTGAGCAAAAGGCTGCACAAACGTAATTCAAGTTGCTCTGATTGTCATTTAGAGTTACATTATAGGAGCATTCAACAACAAGTCAAAATGTGCTCCAGAAAGGCAGTAACACAGTAGCTTGTCAATATTAGTAACACAGTAGCATGTCTATGTTAGTAACACAGTAGCGTGTCTATGTTAACACAGGTGCTTGTTTATGTTAGTAACAAGGTAGCTTGTCTATGTTAACACAGGTGCTTGTTTATGTTAATAACACAGTAGCTTGTCTATGTTAATAACACAGTAGCTTAGTAACACAGTAGCGTGTCTATGTTAACACAGGTGCTTGTTTGTGTTAGTAACACAGTAGCTTTTCTATGTTAACACAGGTCCTTGTTTATGTTAATAACACAGTAGCTTGTCTATGTTAACACAGGTGCTTGTTTATGAGTAAAACAGTAGCTTGTCTATGTTAACACAGGTGCTTGTTTATGTTAGTAACACAGTAGCTTGTCAATATTAGTAACACAGTAGCATGTCTATGTTAACACAGGTGCTTGTTTATGTTAGTAACACAGTAGCTTGTCTATATTAACACAGGTGCTTGTTTATGTTAGTAACACAGTAGATTGTCTATATTAACACAGGTGCTTGTTTATGTTAGTAACACAGTAGCTTGTCCACTGAAAACGAAACGTTGATAACTTTTGAGCAAAAGGCTGCACACACGTAATTCAAGTTGCTCTGATTGTAATTTAGAGTTACATTATAGGAGCATTCAGCAACAAGTCAAAATGTAGTCCAGAAAGGCAGAAAACAACACTTTGATATAACTTGAGAACGAATGCAAAAAACAGTCCACTCTTTTAGAACAGGCTGCTTGGACACTTTCAGAACAGCTCTGTTAATGACTGAAATCAGCTCTTTAAGAGATTGTCAAAAGAGACTCTGAAAACGAAACATTGATAACTTTTGAGCAAAAGGCTGCACACACGTAATTCAACATACTCTGATTGTCATTTAGAGTTACAATATAGGAGCATTCAACAACAAGTCAAAATGTGCTCCAGAAAGGCAGTAACACAGTAGCTTGTCAATATTAGTAACACAGTAGCATGTCTATGTTAGTAACATAGTAGCGTGTCTATGTTAACACAGGTGCTTGTTTATGTTAGTAACAAGGTAGCTTGTCTATGTTAACACAGTAGCTTGTTTATGTTAATAACACAGTAGCTTGTCTATGTTAACACAGGTGCTTGTTTATGTTAATAACACAGTAGCTTGTCTATGTTAATAACACATTAGCTAAGTAACACAGTAGCGTGTCTATGTTAACACAGGTGCTTGTTTATGTTAGTAACACAGTAGCTTTTCTATGTTAACACAGGTCCTTGTTTATGTTAATAACACAGTAGCTTGTCTATGTTAACACAGGTGCTTGTTTATGTGAGTAACACAGTAGCTTGTCTATGTTAACACAGGTGCTTGTTTATGTTAGTAACACAGTAGCTTGTCAATATTAGTAACACAGTAGCATGTCTATGTTAACACAGGTGCTTGTTTATGTTAGTAACACAGTAGCTTGTCTATATCCGCTTGTTAAGTCTGAAGTCAAAAGTGACGTTTAGCCATTTCCGAGTCCAAATCAGAAATTCTCCGCACCGGAGTACCTGTGAACTACAGCGGTAGAATGACAGTTTAATCGTTTTTTAGACTCGGATCTATTCATACAACAAGGGACACAGCACTTTACCGTTTTCTCCATAATCAGGGTATTTGAGCCTCGGAAAAGCGCTATATAAATATAATTAATTATTATTATTATTTCGGCATCTCGAAGACAGCGCCTCAGCCAACGTTGGCCCCGGAAATACGTCACGACTTAACAAGCGGATTAGTAACACAGTAGCTTGTCTATATTAACACAGGTGCTTGTTTATGTTAGTAACACAGTAGCTTGTCCACTGAAAACGAAACGTTGATAACTTTTGAGCAAAAGGCTGCACACACGTAATTCAACATACTCTGATTGTCATTTAGAGTTACATTATAGGAGCATTCAACAACAAGTCAAAATGTGCTCCAGAAAGGCAGAAAACAACACTTTGATAGTTTGATATAACTTGAGAACGAATGCAAAAAACAGTCCACTCTCAGAACAGGCCGCTTGGACACTTTCAGACTTTCTCTGTTAATGACTGAAAACAGCTCTCGAAGAGATTGTCAAAAGAGACTCTGAAAACGAAACGTTGATAACTTTTGAGCAAAAGGCTGCACAAACGTAATTCAAGTTGCTCTGATTGTCATTTAGAGTTACATTATAGGAGCATTCAACAACAAGTCAAAATGTGCTCCAGAAAGGCAGTAACACAGTAGCTTTGTCAATATTAGTAACACAGTAGCATGTCTATGTTAGTAACACAGTAACTTGTCTTTGTTAGTAACACAGTAGCGTGTCTATGTTAACACAGGTGCTTGTTTATGTTAGTAACACAGTAGCTTGTCTATGTTAACACAGTAGCTTGTTTATGTTAATAACACAGTAGCTTGTCTATGTTAACACAGGTGCTTGTTTATGTTAATAAACACAGTAGCTTGTCTATGTTAATAACACAGTAGCTTAGTAACACAGTAGCGTGTCTATGTTAACACAGGTGCTTGTTTATGTTAGTAACACAGTAGCTTGTCTATGTTAACACAGGTCCTTGTTTATGTTAATAACACAGTAGCTTGTCTATGTTAACACAGGTGCTTGTTTATGTGAGTAACACAGTAGCTTGTCTATGTTAACACAGGTGCTTGTTTATGTTAGTAACACAGTAGCTTGTCAATATTAGTAACACAGTAGCATGTCTATGTTAACACAGGTGCTTGTTTATGTTAGTAACACAGTAGCTTGTCTATATTAACACAGGTGCTTGTTTATTTTAGTAACACAGTAGATTGTCTATATCCGCTTGTTAAGTCTGACGTCAAAAGTGACGTTTAGCCATTTCCGAGTCCAAATCAGAAATTCTCCGCACCGGAGTACCTGTGAACTACAGCGGTAGAATGACAGTTTAATCGTTTTTTAGACTCGGATCTATTCATACAACAAGGGACACAGCACTTTACCGTTTTCTCAATATTGTCAGGGTATTTGAGCCTCGGAAAAGCGCTATATAAATATAATTAATTATTATTATTATTTCGGCATCTCGAAGACAGCGCCTCAGCCAACGTTGGCCCCGGAAATACGTCACGACTTAACAAGCGGATTAGTAACACAGTAGCTTGTCTATATTAACACAGGTGCTTGTTTATGTTAGTAACACAGTAGCTTGTCCACTGAAAACGAAACGTTGATAACTTTTGAGCAAAAGGCTGCACACACGTAATTCAAGTTGCTCTGATTGTCATTTAGAGTTACATTATAGGAGCATTCAGCAACAAGTCAAAATGTACTCCAGAAAGGCAGAAAACAACACTTTGATATAACTTGAGAACGAATGCAAAAAACAGTCCACTCTTTTAGAACAGGCTGCTTGGACACTTTCAGAACAGCTCTGTTAATGACTGAAATCAGCTCTTTAAGAGATTGTCAAAAGAGACTCTGAAAACGAAACATTGATAACTTTTGAGCAAAAGGCTGCACACACGTAATTCAACATACTCTGATTGTCATTTAGAGTTACATTATAGGAGCATTCAACAACAAGTCAAAATGTGCTCCAGAAAGGCAGAAAACAACACTTTGATAGTTTGATATAACTTGAGAACGAATGCAAAAAACAGTCCACTCTCAGAACAGGCCGCTTGGACACTTTCAGAACAGCTCTGTTAATGACTGAAAACAGCTCTCGAAGAGATTGTCAAAAGAGACTCTGAAAACGAAACGTTGATAACTTTTGAGCAAAAGGCTGCACAAACGTAATTCAAGTTGCTCTGATTGTCATTTAGAGTTACATTATAGGAGCATTCAACAACAAGTCAAAATGTGCTCCAGAAAGGCAGTAACACAGTAGCTTTGTCAATATTAGTAACACAGTAGCATGTCTATGTTAGTAACACAGTAACTTGTCTTTGTTAGTAACACAGTAGCGTGTCTATGTTAACACAGGTGCTTGTTTATGTTAGTAACACAGTAGCTTGTCTATGTTAACACAGTAGCTTGTTTATGTTAATAACACAGTAGCTTGTCTATGTTAACACAGGTGCTTGTTTATGTTAATAAACACAGTAGCTTGTCTATGTTAATAACACAGTAGCTTAGTAACACAGTAGCGTGTCTATGTTAACACAGGTGCTTGTTTATGTTAGTAACACAGTAGCTTGTCTATGTTAACACAGGTCCTTGTTTATGTTAATAACACAGTAGCTTGTCTATGTTAACACAGGTGCTTGTTTATGTGAGTAACACAGTAGCTTGTCTATGTTAACACAGGTGCTTGTTTATGTTAGTAACACAGTAGCTTGTCAATATTAGTAACACAGTAGCATGTCTATGTTAACACAGGTGCTTGTTTATGTTAGTAACACAGTAGCTTGTCTATATTAACACAGGTGCTTGTTTATTTTAGTAACACAGTAGATTGTCTATATCCGCTTGTTAAGTCTGACGTCAAAAGTGACGTTTAGCCATTTCCGAGTCCAAATCAGAAATTCTCCGCACCGGAGTACCTGTGAACTACAGCGGTAGAATGACAGTTTAATCGTTTTTTAGACTCGGATCTATTCATACAACAAGGGACACAGCACTTTACCGTTTTCTCAATATTGTCAGGGTATTTGAGCCTCGGAAAAGCGCTATATAAATATAATTAATTATTATTATTATTTCGGCATCTCGAAGACAGCGCCTCAGCCAACGTTGGCCCCGGAAATACGTCACGACTTAACAAGCGGATTAGTAACACAGTAGCTTGTCTATATTAACACAGGTGCTTGTTTATGTTAGTAACACAGTAGCTTGTCCACTGAAAACGAAACGTTGATAACTTTTGAGCAAAAGGCTGCACACACGTAATTCAAGTTGCTCATTGTCATTTAGAGTTACATTATAGGAGCATTCAGCAACAAGTCAAATTGTACTCCAGAAAGGCAGAAAACAACACTTTGATATAACTTGAGAACGAATGCAAAAAACAGTCCACTCTTTTAGAACAGGCTGCTTGGACACTTTCAGAACAGCTCTGTTAATGACTGAAATCAGCTCTTTAAGAGATTGTCAAAAGAGACTCTGAAAACGAAACATTGATAACTTTTGAGCAAAAGGCTGCACACACGTAATTCAACATACTCTGATTGTCATTTAGAGTTACAATATAGGAGCATTCAACAACAAGTCAAAATGTGCTCCAGAAAGGCAGAAAACAACACTTTGATAGTTTGATATAACTTGAGAACGAATGCAAAAAACAGTCCACTCTCAGAACAGGCCGCTTGGACACTTTCAGAACAGCTCTGTTAATGACTGAAAACAGCTCTCGAAGAGATTGTCAAAAGAGACTCTGAAAACGAAACGTTGATAACTTCTGAGCAAAAGGCTGCACAAACGTAATTCAAGTTGCTCTGATTGTCATTTAGAGTTACATTATAGGAGCATTCAACAACAAGTCAAAATGTGCTCCAGAAAGGCAGTAACACAGTAGCTTGTCAATATTAGTAACACAGTAGCATGTCTATGTTAGTAACACAGTAACTTGTCTTTGTTAGTAACACAGTAGCGTGTCTATGTCAACACAGGTGCTTGTTTATGTTAGTAACACAGTAGCTTGTCTATGTTAACACAGTAGCTTGTTTATGTTAATAACACAGTAGCTTGTCTATGTTAACACAGGTGCTTGTTTATGTTAATAACACAGTAGCTTGTCTATGTTAATAACACAGTAGCTTAGTAACACAGTAGCGTGTCTATGTTAACACAGGTGCTTGTTTATGTTAGTAACACAGTAGCTTGTCTATGTTAACACAGGTCCTTGTTTATTTTAATAACACAGTAGCTTGTCTATGTTAACACAGGTGCTTGTTTATGTGAGAAACACAGTAGCTTGTCTATGTTAACACAGGTGCTTGTTTATGTTAGTAACACAGTAGCTTGTCAATATTAGTAACACAGTAGCATGTCTATGTTAACACAGGTGCTTGTTTATGTTAGTAACACAGTAGCTTGTCTATATTAACACAGGTGCTTGTTTATGTTAGTAACACAGTAGCTTGTCTATGTTAACACGGGTCCTTGTTTATTTTAATAACACAGTAGCTTGTCTATGTTAACACAGGTGCTTGTTTATGTGAGTAACACAGTAGCTTGTCTATGTTAACACAGGTGCTTGTTTATGTTAGTAACACAGTAGCTTGTCTATATTAACACAGGTGCTTGTTTATGTTAGTAACACAGTAGATTGTCTATATCCGCTTGTTAAGTCTGACGTCAAAAGTGACGTTTAGCCATTTCCGAGACCAAATCAGAAATTCTCCGCACCGGAGTACCTGTGAACTACAGCGGTAGAATGACAGTTAATCGTTTTTTAGACTCGGATCTATTCATACAACAAGGGACACAGCACTTTACCGTTTTCGCCATATTGTCACGGTATTTGAGCCTCGGAAAAGCGCTATATAAATATAATTAATTATTATTATTATTTCGGCATCTCGAAGACAGCGCCTCAGCCAACGTTGGCCCCGGAAATACGTCACGACTTAACAAGCGGATTAGTAACACAGTAGCTTGTCTATATTAACACAGGTGCTTGTTTATGTTAGTAACACAAGTAGCTTGTCCACTGAAAACGAAACGTTGATAACTTTTGAGCAAAAGGCTGCACACACGTAATTCAAGTTGCTCTGATTGTCATTTAGAGTTACATTATAGGAGCATTCAGCAACAAGTCAAAATGTACTCCAGAAAGGCAGAAAACACATTGATATAACTTGAGAACGAATGCAAAAAACAGTCCACTCTTTTAGAACAGGCTGCTTGGACACTTTCAGAACAGCTCTGTTAATGACTGAAATCAGCTCTTTAAGAGATTGTCAAAAGAGACTCTGAAAACGAAACATTGATAACTTTTGAGCAAAAGGCTGCACACACGTAATTCAACATACTCTGATTGTCATTTAGAGTTACAATATAGGAGCATTCAACAACAAGTCAAAATGTGCTCCAGAAAGGCAGAAAACAACACTTTGATAGTTTGATATAACTTGAAAACGAATGCAAAAAACAGTCCACTCTCAGAACAGGCCGCTTGGACACTTTCAGAACAGCTCTGTTAATGACTGAAAACAGCTCTCGAAGAGATTGTCAAAAGAGACTCTGAAAACGAAACTTTGATAACTTTTGAGCAAAAGGCTGCACAAACGTAATTCAAGTTGCTCCGATTGTCATTTAGAGTTACATTATAGGAGAATTCAACAACAAGTCAAAATGTGCTCCAGAAAGGCAGTAACACAGTAGCTTGTCAATATTAGTAACACAGTAGCATGTCTATGTTAGTAACACAATAACTTGTCTTTGTTAGTAACACAGTAGCGTGTCTATGTTAACACAGGTGCTTGTTTATGTTAGTAACACAGTAGCTTGTCTATGTTAACACAGTAGCTTGTTTATGTTAATAACACAGTAGCTTGTCTATGTTAACACAGGTGCTTGTTTATGTTAATAACACAGTAGCTTGTCTATGTTAATAACAAAGTAGCTTAGTAACACAGTAGCGTGTCTATGTTAACACAGGTGCTTGTTTATGTTAGTAACACAGTAGCTTGTCTATGTTAACACAGGTCCTTGTTTATGTTAATAACACAGTAGCTTGTCTATGTTAACACAGGTGCTTGTTTATGTTAGTAACACAGTAGCTTGTCTATGTTAACACAGGTGCTTGTTTATGTTAGTAACACAGTAGCTTGTCAATATTAGTAACACAGTAGCATGTCTATGTTAACACAGGTGCTTGTTTATGTTAGTAACACAGTAGCTTGTCTATATTAACACAGGTGCTTGTTTATGTTAGTAACACAGTAGATTGTCTATATCCGCTTGTTAAGTCTGACGTCAAAAGTGACGTTTAGCCATTTCCGAGTCCAAATCAGAAATTCTCCGCACCGGAGTACCTGTGAACTACAGCGGTAGAATGACAGTTTAATCGTTTTTTAGGCTCGGATCTATTCATACAACAAGGGACACAGCACTTTACCGTTTTCTGCATATTGTCAGGGTATTTGAGCCTCGGAAAAGCGCTATATAAATATAATTAATTATTATTGTTATTTCGGCATCTCGAAGACAGCGCCTCAGCCAACGTTGGCCCCGGAAATACGTCACGACTTAACAAGCGGATTAGTAACACAGTAGCTTGTCTATATTAACACAGGTGCTTGTTTATGTTAGTAACACAGTAGCTTGTCCACTGAAAACGAAACGTTGATAACTTTTGAGCAAAAGGCTGCACACACGTAATTCAAGTTGCTCTGATTGTCATTTATAGTTACATTCTAGGAGCATTCAGCAACAAGTCAAAATGTACTCCAGAAAGGCAGAAAACAAAACTTTGATATAACTTGAGAACGAATGCAAAAAACAGTCCACTCTTTTAGAACAGGCTGCTTGGACACTTTCAGAACAGCTCTGTGAATGACTGAAATCAGCTCTTTAAGAGATTGTCAAAAGAGACTCTGAAAACGAAACATTGATAACTTTTGAGCAAAAGGCTGCACACACGAAATTCAACATACTCTGATTGTCATTTAGAGTTACAATATAGGAGCATTCAACAACAAGTCAAAATGTGCTCCAGAAAGGCAGAAAACAACACTTTGATAGTTTGATATAACTTGAGAACGAATGCAAAAAACAGTCCACTCTCAGAACAGGCCGCTTGGACACTTTCAGAACAGCTCTGTTAATGACTGAAAACAGCTCTCGAAGAGATTGTCAAAAGAGACTCTGAAAACGAAACGTTGATAACTTTTGAGCAAAAGGCTGCACACACGTAATTCAAGTTGCTCTGATTGTCATTTATAGTTACATTATAGGAGCATTCAGCAACAAGTCAAAATGTACTCCAGAAAGGCAGAAAACAACACTTTGATATAACTTGAGAACGAATGCAAAAAACAGTCCACTCTTTTAGAACAGGCTGCTTGGACACTTTCAGAACAGCTCTGTGAATGACTGAAATCAGCTCTTTAAGAGATTGTCAAAAGAGACTCTGAAAACGAAACATTGATAACTTTTGAGCAAAAGGCTGCACACACGTAATTCAACATACTCTGATTGTCATTTAGAGTTACAATATAGGAGCATTCAACAACAAGTCAAAATGTGCTCCAGAAAGGCAGAAAACAACACTTTGATAGTTTGATATAACTTAAGAACGAATGCAAAAAACAGTCCACTCTCAGAACAGGCCGCTTGGACACTTTCAGAACAGCTCTGTTAATGACTGAAAACAGCTCTCGAAGAGATTGTCAAAAGAGACTCTGAAAACGAAACGTTGATAACTTTTGAGCAAAAGGCTGCACAAACGTAATTCAAGTTGCTCTGATTGTCATTTAGAGTTACATTATAGGAGCATTCAACAACAAGTCAAAATGTGCTCCATAAAGGCAGTAACACAGTAGCTTGTCAATATTAGTAACACAGTAGCATGTCTATGTTAGTAACACAGTAACTTGTCTTTGTTAGTAACACAGTAGCGTGTCTATATTAACACAGGTGCTTGTTTATGTTAGTAACACAGTAGCTTGTTTATGTTAATAACACAGTAGCTTGTCTATGTTAACACATGTGCTTGTTTATGTTAATAACACAGTAGCTTGTCTATGTTAATAACACAGTAGCTTAGTAACACAGTAGCGTGTCTATGTTAACACAGGTGCTTGTTTATGTTAGTAACACAGTAGCTTTTCTATGTTAACACAGGTCCTTGTTTATGTTAATAACACAGTAGCATGTCTATGTTAGTAACACAGTAACTTGTCTTTGTTAGTAACACAGTAGCATGTCTATGTTAACACAGGTGCTTGTTTATGTTAGTAACACAGTAGCTTGTCTATGTTAACACAGTAGCTTGTCTATGTTAACACAGGTGCTTGTTTATGTTAATAACACAGTAGCTTGTCTATGTTAGTAACACAGTAGCTTAGTAACACAGTAGCGTGTCTATGTTAACACAGGTGCTTGTTTATGTTAGTAACACAGTAGCTTGTCTGTGTTAACACAGGTCCTTGTTTATGTTAATAACACAGTAGCTTGTCTATGTTAACACAGGTGCTTGTTTATGTGAGTAACACAGTAGCTTGTCTATGTTAACACAGGTGCTTGTTTATGTTAGTAACACAGTAGCTTGTCAATATTAGTAACACAGTAGCATGTCTATGTTAACAGAGGTGCTTGTTTATGTTAGTAACACAGTAGCTTGTCTATATTAACACAGGTGCTTGTTTATATTAGTAACACAGTAGATTGTCTATATCCGCTTGTTAAGTCTGACGTCAAAAGTGACGTTTAGCCATTTCCGAGTCCAAATCAGAAATTATCCGCACCGGAGTACCTGTGAACTACAGCGGTAGAATGACAGTTTAATCGTTTTTTAGACTCGGATCTATTCATACAACAAGGGACACAGCACTTTAGAGTTTTCTCCATATTGTCAGGGTATTTGAGCCTCGGAAAAGCGCTATATAAATATAATTAATTATTATTATTATTTCGGCATCTCGAAGACAGCGCCTCAGCCAACGTTGGCCCCGGAAATACGTCACGACTTAACAAGCGGATTAGTAACACAGTAGCTTGTCTATATTAACACAGGTGCTTGTTTATGTTAGTAACACAGTAGCTTGTCCACTGAAAACGAAACGTTGATAACTTTTGAGCAAAAGGCTGCACACACGTAATTCAAGTTGCTCTGATTGTCATTTAGAGTTACATTATAGGAGCATTCAGCAACAAGTCAAAATGTACTCCAGAAAGGCAGAAAACAACACTTTGATATAACTTCAGAACGAATGCAAAAAACAGTCCACTCTTTTAGAACAGGCTGCTTGGACACTTTCAGAACAGCTCTGTTAATGACTGAAATCAGCTCTTTAAGAGATTGTCAAAAGAGACTCTGAAAACGAAACATTGATAACTGTTGAGCAAAAGGCTGCACACACGTAATTCAACATACTCTGATTGTCATTTAGAGTTACAATATAGGAGCATTCAACAACAAGTCAAAATGTGCTCCAGAAAGGCAGAAAACAACACTTTGATAGTTTGATATAACTTGAGTACGAATGCAAAAAACAGTCCACTCTCAGAACAGGCCGCTTGGACACTTTCAGAACAGCTCTGTTAATGACTGAAAACAGCTCTCGAAGAGATTGTCAAAAGAGACTCTGAAAACGAAACGTTGATAACTTTTGAGCAAAAGGCTGCACAAACGTAATTCAAGTTGCTCTGATTGTCATTTAGAGTTACATTATAGGAGCATTCAACAACAAGTCAAAATGTGCTCCATAAAGGCAGTAACACAGTAGCTTGTCAATATTAGTAACACAGTAGCATGTCTATGTTAGTAACACAGTAACTTGTCTTTGTTAGTAACACAGTAGCGTGTCTATGTTAACACAGGTGCTTGTTTATGTTAGTAACACAGTAGCTTGTCTATGTTAACACAGTAGCTTGTTTATGTTAATAACACAGTAGCTTGTCTATGTTAACACAGGTGCTTGTTTATGTTAATAACACAGTAGCTTGTCTATGTTAATAACACAGTAGCTTAGTAACACAGTAGCGTGTCTATGTTAACACAGGTGCTTGTTTATGTTAGTAACACAGTAGCTTTTCTATGTTAACACAGGTCCTTGTTTATGTTAATAACACAGTAGCTTGTCTATGTTAACACAGGTGCTTGTTTATGTGAGTAACACAGTAGCTTGTCTATGTTAACACAGGTGCTTGTTTATGTAAGTAACACAGTAGCTTGTCAATATTAGTAACACAGTAGCATGTCTATGTTAACACAGGTGCTTGTTTATGTTAGTAACACAGTAGCTTGTCTATATTAACACAGGTGCTTGTTTATGTTAGTAACACAGTAGCTTGTCTATATTAACACAGGTGCTTGTTTATGTTAGTAACACAGTAGCTTGTCCACTGAAAACGAAACGTTGATAACTTTTGAGCAAAAGGCTGCACACACGTAATTCAAGTTGCTCTGATTGTCATTTAGAGTTACATTATAGGAGCATTCAGCAACAAGTCAAAATGTACTCCAGAAAGGCAGAAAACAACACTTTGATATAACTTGAGAACGAATGCAAAAAACAGTCCACTCTTTTAGAACAGGCTGCTTGGACACTTTCAGAACAGCTCTGTTAATGACTGAAATCAGCTCTTTAAGAGATTGTCAAAAGAGACTCTGAAAACGAAACATTGATAACTTTTGAGCAAAAGGCTGCACACACGTAATTCAACATACTCTGATTGTCATTTAGAGTTACAATATAGGAGCATTCAACAACAAGTCAAAATGTGCTCCAGAAAGGCAGTAACACAGTAGCTTGTCAATATTAGTAACACAGTAGCATGTCTATGTTAGTAACACAGTAACTTGTCTTTGTTAGTAACACAGTAGCGTGTCTATGTTAACACAGGTGCTTGTTTATGTTAGTAACACAGTAGCTTGTCTATGTTAACACAGTAGCTTGTCTATGTTAACACAGGTGCTTGTTTATGTTAATAACACAGTAGCTTGTCTATGTTAATAACACAGTAGCTTAGTAACACAGTAGCGTGTCTATGTTAACACAGGTGCTTGTTTATGTTAGTAACACAGTAGCTTGTCTATGTTAACACAGGTCCTTGTTTATGTTAATAACAGTAGCTTGTCTATGTTAACACAGGTGCTTGTTTATGTGAGTAACACAGTAGCTTGTCTATGTTAACACAGGTGCTTGTTTATGTTAGTAACACAGTAGCTTGTCAATATTAGTAACGCAGTAGCATGTCTATGTTAACACAGGTGCTTGTTTATGTTAGTAACACAGTAGCTTGTCTATATTAACACAGGTGCTTGTTTATATTAGTAACACAGTAGATTGTCTATATCCGCTTGTTAAGTCTGACGTCAAAAGTGACGTTTAGCCATTTCCGAGTCCAAATCAGAAATTCTCCGCACCGGAGTACCTGTGAACTACAGCGGTAGAATGACAGTTTAATCGTTTTTTAGACTCGGATCTATTCATACAACAAGGGACACAACACTTTACAGTTTTCTCCATATTGTCAGGGTATTTGAGCCTCGGAAAAGCGCTATATAAATATAATTACTTATTATTATTATTTCGGCATCTCGAAGACAGCGCCTCAGCCAACGTTGGCCCCGGAAATACGTCACGACTTAACAAGCGGATTAGTAACACAGTAGCGTGTCTATATTAACACAGGTGCTTGTTTATGTTAGTAACATAGTAGCTTGTCCACTAACTTTTGAGCAAAAGGCTGCACACACGTAATTCAAGTTGCTCTGATTGTCATTTAGAGTTACATTATAGGAGCATTCAGCAACAAGTCAAAATGTACTCCAGAAAGGCAGAAAACAACACTTTGATATAACTTGAGAACGAATGCAAAAAACAGTCCACTCTTTTAGAACAGGCTGCTTGTACACTTTCAGAACAGCTCTGTTAATGACTGAAATCAGCTCTTTAAGAGATTGTCAAAAGAGACTCTGAAAACGAAACATTGATAACTTTTGAGCAAAAGGCTGCACACACGTAATTCAACATACTCTGATTGTCATTTAGAGTTACAATATAGGAGCATTCAACAACAAGTCAAAATGTGCTCCAGAAAGGCAGAAAACAACACTTTGATAGTTTGATATAACTTGAGAACGAATGCAAAAAACAGTCCACTCTCAGAACAGGCCGCTTGGACACTTTCAGAACAGCTCTGTTAATGACTGAAAACAGCTCTCGAAGAGATTGTCAAAAGAGACTCTGAAAACGAAACGTTGATAACTTTTGAGCAAAAGGCTGCACAAACGTAATTCAAGTTGCTCTGATTGTCATTTAGAGTTACATTATAGGAGCATTCAACAACAAGTCAAAATGTGCTCCAGAAAGGCAGTAGCTTGTCAATATTAGTAACACAGTAGCATGTCTATGTTAGTAACACAGTAACTTGTCTTTGTTAGTAACACAGTAGCGTGTCTATGTTAACACAGGTGCTTGTTTAAATCAAATCAAATCAAATCAAATTTTATTTGTATAGCGCATTTCTTACAAGATGCAACTCAATGCGCTTCACACAATGAAAATGTTCAGTCAATCAGTCAATCAATCAATACTGACAGAGCCGCGAGCAGGCAAAAGTAAAAACCTGTATACTATGTAGCCAGGAAAAAATTCCCTTGCAGCCCTCTACCAATAGAGCGACTACTAGCCAGTTTGCCTACCAGTACCCAGCGGTCCCCAAGGGGAGGCCAAGGACCACCGGCACAAAGCAAGCAAGCAAGGGCAAAAACCTGTACACCATGTATCCAGGAAAAATTCCTTGCATATCATCGGCGTACACTCTGTCCATAAATTTAGTGTTATATTTGCATCGTTCTGCATCCGGATGGTCACAGGTCCTGCCAAAAGAGAATCTTAGGCACAGTTATGATGCAACAACACAATAAAGACAATAAAGATGACAGCAATACAACCTGATGGTGGTCCTGGTACACCCTTGTACTGGTTCCAGTACTGCTCTAGGTGCTATTTGGAGCTGACAGTGCCTCATCAGCACCCGGGTCCATTTTCCTGTCAACACAAATCTCAAAACACGAGTATGGTGTAATGGCCTAGTGATCCTAGTTCTATAATGTCCAATGTCTCCCGTAGTATCAAAAGGCGACATTGAATAAGTAGGTCTTGAGGTCACGCTTAAAAATGTCCTGAGTTTTAGACAACCTCAGGCCCTCAGGTAGGGTGTTCCACAATCTAGGAGCATATATGCTAAAAGCTGATCCTCCAAATCTCTTTGTCCTAGCCTCTGGCACTATTAAAAGTTCCGTGCCACTAGACCGTAGGGGTCTAGCTGGTGTGTATCTTATGAGCATGTCCACCATGTAATTGGGTGCATCACAGTGAAGTGATTTATAAACTAGTAAAAGGATCTTAAAGTCTATTCTATGACTGACAGGGAGCCAAGACAGGTGTGATGTGCGCTCTTCGTTTGGTCCTAGTAAGGACACGAGCAGCAGCATTTTGAACCATTTGTAGTCTATTTATCATTTTTTTGGGGAGACCTGTCAGGAGAGCATTACAGTAATCTAGCCTACTAGTAACAAACGCATGCATTAATTTTTCAGTGTCTGCCTGGGAGAGAAATGATTGTACCTTAGTGATGTTTCTTAGATGGTAGAAGGATGTTTTAATAGTATTATTAATATGAGTTTCAAAATTTAGATCTGAGTCAATTATGACACCAAGATTCCTGGCCTGACACTTAGTGTTAAGAGCTAGTGTTTTCAAGTGTGCAGATAATTTCTCTCTCCCAGTTTTCTCGCCAATGATCAATACCTCTGTTTTTTCTTGATTGAGTTGGAGAAAGTTTTGTGTCATCCAAGTATTAATATCGGCAATACAATCTATCAGGTGGTCAATCATCTTGTAGTCGTTGGGAGTTACTGAGATATAAAGCTGAGTGTCGTCAGCATAGCTGTGGTAGTTAACGCTATGCTTCTTGATAACAGAACTGAGGGGTCGCATGTATAGGCTAAAGAGCAACGGTCCTAAAATGGACCCCTGGGGAACTCCACAGGTTGTGCTATAATTTTTTGACTTATGGTCACCAAGGGCTACAAAGTAGTCTCGGTCAGCCAGGTAAGTCCTGAACCAGTTCAAGACCGGACCTGAGAGGCCAACCCAGTTTTCAAGTCTCTCAATAAGTATGGAATGGTCTACCGTATCAAAGGCTGCACTTAAGTCTAAGAGTACAAGAATCGAGAGTTTTTTCGAGTCTGCATTTATCCTAAGGTCATTTGTTACCTTAAGCAAAGCGGTTTCTGTGCTGTGGTATGATCGGAAACCTGACTGAAGTGGGTCATACCTATTATTTAAGACTAAGAATTCATGAAGCTGTCTATACGCTGCCTTTTCTAAAATGTTGCTTAGAAAAGTGAGATTGGATATTGGTCTACAGTTTTTTGGATCAGAAGGATCTAGGTTACTTTTCTTCAGGGTGGGTCTAACCAGGGCAGTTTTAAGCGCCGCTGGAAATATCCCTTTAAGTAGGGAGTGATTTACAATGCCTAGTATGTCATCAGACACAGATTCAAAAATGTCCTTAAAAAAGGTGGTAGGAATAGGGTCAAGAGGACACGTAGACGGTTTAAGCTGTGACACAATTTTACCTAATGTTTCCGTACTAATCATGGTGAACATGCTCATAGTCATGTTCTGTGGTGGCGGATCTGTGGTGCTACACAAACCTAGTCTTTCCTGAGTAATACACATTCTAATATTTGTTATCTTATCCCTGAAGTGGGCTGCAAATTCCTCGCATTTGGTGACAGAGGCTGCGCCGTCTAGAGTTTTAGGAGCAGGGTTTACAAGGCAATCAATTGTCGAGAACAAGACCCTGGGGTTATTCTTGTTTGTAGATATTATCTTTGAGAAGTGATTTTTTCTAGCATTTCGCATTGCCAAGTTAAAGGCAGATAGATGTTCTTTAAAAATATTCTGATCAATCTGTAATTTGCTCTTTCTCCATCTGCGCTCAGCTTTCCTACATGTTCTCTTTAGGAGATTTATTTCACTGTTTCGCCATGGTGCTCTCCTCTTGGCTCCAACCTTTTTTAATTTGGTAGGTGCCAGGGAGTCTAGGGCCATTTTTACTTTATTGTTAAAGGTAATTACTAAGTCGTTTTCACACAACGTGGGAGTTGTGTGATTACTGTTCATTAAAGCTTTGAAATTCTCAGCCACTGCAGGGGTAAGATAACGTTTTTTAACAACACGTTCAGCATTGCTTTCAGCTTTACGTGTTACAATGGTAAAGAAAATACAGAAATGGTCAGAGAGGGCCAGGTCGCTGATACCTGATATTGAGACCTCAAGACCCTTTGTAATCACAAGATCAAGGGTATGGCCATGATTGTGAGTGGGTTCATTGACATGTTGGACAAAATCCATAGATTCCAAGAGGTCAATAAACTCCCTAGCCCTCAAGTCAGCCCCATTATCAACATGAAAGTTAAAATCACCAGTGATAATAATCCTATCATAGTTGGGATGGATAATGGATAGGAACTCAGAGAAGTCAGGTAGGAAAGTAGGGGCTGGTTTCGGCGGCCTGTATACAGTTACCGTAAGAATAGGTGGTTGGCATGCCATAACTGTGGCATGATATTCAAAGGAGGAGAATATATCAAAGGATATGCTCCTGCAGTTTAGGTTATTTGAAGCTATGGTAGCTGTTCCTCCCCCCTTTTTTCCATTTCTGATTGATTGGAAAAAACTGTAGTTGGGGGGAGATGCCTCAATAAGGGCTGCTGCTCCATTTGTATCTAACCAGGTTTCTGTGAGTAGCATACAGTCGAGTTTTCTATCACAAATGAGCTCATTTATGATAAATGTTTTTTTGTTCGATAGGGACCTGATATTCAAAATTGCCATGGAGATGTCATTTTGACACTGGGACTGACTCGAGGGCATACTTAATGAAATGGGTAATACATTTCTCAAATTTGCGCCATGTATTACCTTATTTGTGGTGGAGGGAGTCCGATGGGAGACAATCGTCTGGATGGCATGTTTGGTGTTAGAGGAAAGGATCGGACTCATCCCACATCAGCGTTGACAGGGCACCGGCCAGGTCCAGGGCTGGACAGCGAGGTCCATGGACATCGACAGCAGGCGGGCACCATACCTGTTTGGGTGAAACCTATCTCTCGCAAACAGCTCACTACGGTTAAAGAACGTGGTGAAATTGTCTATAAATGGGATTTGCATATGACAGCAGTATCCCTGTAGCCAAAGGTGAAGACTTCGAATTCTCATGGTCATGCTGGACCTCCAGAAGGCCTTCGACACAGTAGATCACCACATATTGTTAGATAAACTGAAAGCAATTGGGTTCGATAGAACATCGGTGAGCCGGATGCAATCCTACTTAGAGGGGAGGGAACAGGTGGTTAGTGTGAACGGAACACTGTCCCCCCCCCCTCCCAGTGACCTGCGGCGTTCCACAAGGAAGCATATTGGGACCTTTACTGTTCCTAATATATGTGAATGACATGTCATCAGCATGTGATTGCAATTTGTTCCTGTTCGCGGATGACTCGGCTCTGCTGGTCTCTGACAGGGACATATTGCAGGTGGAAAAAGCGCTAAGCACTGAACTGAGTAGTATCTGCATCTGGCTAGCTGACAATAAACTATCAATACACCTAGGTAAAACTGAAACCATCCTATACGGATCCCCATCTAAACTCAGAAAGGCTGAACATTTTAAAATAAAAGTGGGTAACATTAATATCACAAGAAAAGAGGATATTACATACCTGGGCTCCATCTTAGAGGCAAATCTTTCCGGAGATAAAATGGCAGCAAAAGTAATCAAAAAAGTGAACCATAGAACTAGATTCTTGTACAGGATATCCTCACTTGTCAGTAAAAACACACTGAGGACCCTATCAGGAGCTCTCATTCAATGTCACTTCGACTATGCCGTAACATCATGGTACTATAGAACCACAAAGGCCCATAAAACAAGACTCCAGACAGCCCAAAATAAACTGGTTAGGCTTCTGCTAGGCCTCAACCCTAGGACACATCTAACCGCTGCTCATTTTTTGAGCCTTGATTGGCTACGAGTAGTTGACAGAGTGCAGCAGCTTGCACTGGGCCTGGTCTTCAAGATACGCTACACCACAAAGACACCCAAGTACCTGTCAACATACTTCCAAAAAGTGAACAACGTCCACACATACAACACCAGAGGAAGCTCCACGAACCACGTTCAACCGCGTTGCACCACAAACAAGGGGTTAAACTCGTTTGCAAACTATGCAGTAAAAATGTGGAACGCCCTTCCTATAATCTTAAAGGAGTGCAAAACACTGCCCACCTTCAAAACCACTCTCAAAAAACATTTACAGGAGGCTGCAATCCGTAACTGGACCCTCTAAATCAAAAATCAGATTAAAAGACCCGAACTACCCACTGTACATACTTTGTGTTTTGTCCCCCGCCCCCACCTGTGGTGTATGTCCCCACCTGTCCTACCCGCTGTACATACCTGATGTTTTGTTGTATTGTTCTTCCCATGATGGATGTATTTTTATCTTGTAGATAGTAATAGTTATTTGTCTGTATTATCTTGTAGATAGTACTAGTTTCTTCTTTTTTTTTTTTCTTTTTCTTTGTCTGTCTTACATGTAACGATGAATTGAGAATCAAGGACCCCAATTGAAATAAGCCAGTGGCTTTCTTGGGTTTTTATCCTGTTAGTTGACCTTGTATGTAATATGTACTGTCATGTACCTACTTCTGCAAACCTTCTAATAAAGTTTTCAATCAATACTGTATTTGGTGTCGCCATACCTGGGACTCGGGAAGGGGCCCGAGATGATGCAGGTCTTACCTGTGCCCTTGACGGTGGCGATGAGGGCTCGGAAGTCCTCCTTCAGCTCCTCCGACCTCTCCCGTCCGATGTCGTTGGCACCCACGTGGACGATGACGGAGGTGACCTGGGGGGGGGCATCCTCCACCAGCATCGGGACGACCACGGCGACGTCCCTCACCTTGGCACCTGGGATGCAGTGGGTTCTGGGCTTCGGGACTGCAACATGGCGGACCATGGACGAGCCTATTACAAGCACAGAGGGGGGGGGGGGAGAAGAGCGGGTGCGGGGGGGGGGAGGAGACACGAACTGTAGTCTCCTCTGCTGGCGGCGTGATGGACCTGTAGGGGGCACAGGGTGGGAGAGGGGGAGAGAGAGAGGGAGGGGGGGGGGGGGGGGTGCAGGCCCTGGCTCTCTTCGGCTTCGGTGTGGACTGGTGGCTCTGCAGCGCCTCGAAGCTGTTCCGCAGCAGGAGGGCCTCATGGGGGTTGGTGCCAGGGGAGTTGATGGTACGACTCCTCTTCCTGACGATGGTCCAAGTCCCTGGTGATGTAGGGACAGTGTGAGTTACACCTGGGATTGGGCTTACAGGTGGAGGTGGAGGCTTTGATGTTGATGTTGTGGTTTGTGTGCTTTCTATGTCTGTAATTATTGTTGTATGTAATGTGTCATAAAGTGAACTAAGATGCGACTCCCCTTGTCTGATCTGGTGGAGAGTTGAGATTCGTCCCTTCATCTCCTCAACCTGGAGGCTAAGCTCCAGGCAGCGCCGGCAGGCCATGAAAGAGAAAAGTGGTGTTATTTGCAGAGAGAGAGAAAAACAATTTGATTATGGTGAGCTAGGAGTATTACAGAGATATGTGATATAAGAGTATATAAGGTTGTTAGTAGTTCGGGGAGGTATCCCGATAGAAAAAAGCCCGTTTAAAAAGTGTAAAGGTGGCTAGCTGGTTAGCCGCGGTAGCTAACTAATAACGCTGGTAATCCCGACTCAGCCTCCCGGCGTCGGATTCGGCGGAACGAGGTCCCGATGTTATATAGGATAGGAAAGCTATTTATATCCAAAAAATGCTTTCTCAATAGAGTTCGGTATAGATAGCAGTTTTTAAGATTCTAACGCTGTCGAGCTGCAACAGCAAAACAAACACTCGTCGTAACCGTTTATGTTAGTATCACAGTAGCTTGTCTATGTTAACACAGTAGCTTGTTTATGTTAATAACACAGTAGCTTGTCTATGTTAACACAGGTGCTTGTTTATGTTAATAACACAGTAGCTTGTCTATGTTAATAACACAGTAGCTTAGTAACACAGTAGCGTGTCTATGTTAACACAGGTGCTTGTTTATGTTAGTAACACAGTAGCTTGTCTATGTTAACACAGGTCCTTGTTTATGTTAATAACACAGTAGCTTGTCTATGTTAACAAAGGTGCTTGTTTATGTGAGTAACACAGTAGCTTGTCTATGTTAACACAGGTGCTTGTTTATGTTAGTAACACAGTAGCTTTGAGAGATTGAGATTGAGATTGAGATTGAGATTGAGATTGAGATAACGTTTATTGCCACTATGCGTTACACATATAGGAATTTGCTTCGTCACCACAGCAAGTGCGTTTATACTTTTTTCACATATCAAAAAACAGGACAACACAACAACAACACAGGACAGACAACAGTGCATTGGATAGTGCGGAAGCACTATCCAATGCACAGCTTGTCAATATTAGTAACACAGTAGCATGTCTATGTTAACACAGGTGCTTGTTTATGTTAGTAACACAGTAGCTTGTCTATATTAACACAGGTGCTTGTTTATGTTAGTAACACAGTAGATTGTCTATATCCGCTTGTTAAGTCTGACGTCAAAAGTGACGTTTAGCCATTTCCGAGTCCAAATCAGAAATTCTCCGCACCGGAGTACCTGTGAACTACAGCGGTAGAATGACAGTTTAATCGTTTTTTAGACTCGGATCTATTCATACAACAAGGGACACAGCACTTGACCGTTTTCTCCATATTGTCAGGGTATTTGAGCCTCGGAAAAGCGCTATATAAATATAATTAATTATTATTATTATTTCGGCATCTCGAAGACAGCGCCTCAGCCAACGTTGGCCCCGGAAATACGTCACGACTTAACAAGCGGATTAGTAACACAGTAGCTTGTAGTAACACAGTAGCTTGTCCACTGAAAACGAAACGTTGATAACTTTTGAGCAAAAGGCTGCACACACGTAATACAAGTTGCTCTGATTGTCATTTAGAGTTACATTATAGGAGCATTCAGCAACAAGTCAAAATGTACTCCAGAAAGGCAGAAAACAACACTTTGATATAACTTGAGAACGAATGCAAAAAACAGTCCACTCTTTTAGAACAGGCTGCTTGGACACTTTCAGAACAGCTCTGTTAATGACTGAAATCAGCTCTTTAAGAGATTGTCAAAAGAGACTCTGAAAACGAAACATTGATAACTTTTGAGCAAAAGGTTGCACACACGTAATTCAACATACTCTGATTGTCATTTAGAGTTACAATATAGGAGCATTCAACAACAAGTCAAAACGTGCTCCAGAAAGGCAGAAAACAACACTTTGATAGTTTGATATAACTTGAGAACGAATGCAAAAAACAGTCCACTCTCAGAACAGGCCGCTTGGACACTTTCAGAACAGCTCTGTTGTTAGATAGAGAAGCTACTGTGTTACTAACATAAACAAGCACCTGTGTTAACATAGACACGCTACTGTGTTACTAATAAAGACAAGCTACTGTGTTACTAACATAAACAAGCACCTGTTTTAACATAGACAAGCTACTGTGTTATTAACATAGACAAGCTACTGTGTTATTAACATAAACAAGCACCTGTGTTAACATAGACAAGCTACTGTGTTATTAACATAAACAAGCTACTATGTTAACATAGACAAGCTACGGTGTTACTAACATAAACAAGCACCTGTGTTAACATAGACACGCTACTGTGTTACTAATAAAGACCAGCTACTGTGTTACTAACATAAACATGCACCTGTGTTAACATAGACAAGCTACTGTGTTACTAATATTGACAAACTACTGTGTTACTAACATAAACAAGCTACTGTGTTACTAACATAGACAAGCACCTGTGTTAACATAGACACGCTACTGTGTTACTAATATAGACAAGCTACTGTGTTATTAACATAAACAAGCACCTGTGTTAATATATACATGCTACTGTGTTACTAACATAAACAAGCACCTGTGTTAACATAGACAAGCTACTGTGTAAACATAGACAAGCTACTGTGTTACTAACATAAACAAGCACCTGTGTTAACATAGACACGCTACTGTGTTACTAATATAGACAAGCTACTGTGTTATTAACATAAACAAGCACCTGTGTTAATATAGACATGCTACTGTGTTACTAACATAAACAAGCACCTGTGTTAACATAGACAAGCTACTGTGTTACTAACAAAGACAAGTTACTGTGTTACTAACATAGACAAGCTACTGTGTTACTAACATAAACAAGCACCTGTGTTAACATAGACATGCTACTGTGTTACTAATATTGACAAGCTACGGTGTTACTGCCTTTCTGGAGCACATTTTGACTTTTTGTTGAATGCTCCTATAATGTAACTCTAAATGACAATCAGAGCAACTTGAATTACGTTTGTGCAGCCTTTTGCTCAAAAGTTATCAACGTTTCGTTTTCAGAGTCTCTTTTGACAATCTCTTCGAGAGCTGTTTTCAGTCATTAACAGAGCTGTTCTGAAAGTGTCCAAGCGGCCTGTTCTGAGAGTGGACTGTTTTTTGCATTCGTTCTCAAGTTATATTAAACTATCAAAGTGTTGTTTTCTGCCTTTCTGGAGCACATTTTGACTTGTTGTTGAATGCTCCTATAATGTAACTCTAAATGACAATCAGAGTATGTTGAATTACGTGTGTGCAGCCTTTTGCTCAAAAGTTATCAATGTTTCGTTTTCAGAGTCTCTTTTGACAATCTGACAAGCTACTGTGTTATTAACTTTAACAAGCAGCTGTGTTCGGATTCGAGACGTGACGTGAACAAGATGGCGGAGTAGAAGCCTCGCGGTTACTCTCCCTTCAATTTAGCTAGGCAAACATTTGTATTCGTGCTACGAAATCTGATGCTGTGCTACTTCAGTTGAACGTTTATTGGCCTGTTTGGTCCTGTCCACAATGGCTAGCCGTACGCGCAAAGGCAAAGATACATTGGCTGTGCCGATGGACGGCGACGAGACCTCAGAGAGCGCTCTCACAGTGGCCTCTCTCGAGGCTACACTTAAACGCTATTTTAATATAGCAGAGAAAAACTCCAATGACCGATTCGACCGGCTGGAGACCCAGCTGGGATCCATGGAGGCAACCCTGACTAAACACGAGAAGGAGATTAGTGTACAACGCACTATCACCTCCAAGCTACATGAGCGGGTAAAGGAATCCGAGGTCACTACCTCTCAACACAGCAGATCACTAGCTCAGCTCGAGTCCAAACTGGCATCCTTCGAGGATAGGAGCAGAAGGGACAACCTTCGAATGATCAATCTAAAGGAGGGAGAAGAATCGGGGAATGCAATGTCCTACCTCACTGCCAACTTCCCAATATGGTTCCCCTCCCTGGCTGACAAGCCGCTGGAGATCATGCGAGTTCACCGCACCGGGTCTCCTCGAACGTCTTCACCACATCCCAGGTCCTTGATCATTAAATTCCTTCGCTTCACAGACAGAGACCGCATCCTCCAAGAATCAAGGAAAACTCCCGTGGAGATCGCCGGGCGCACCATCCGTTTTGCAGCGGATTACAGCGAGTACACTTCTAAACTCAGACGTCCCTGTTATCCGGTCATGCACCGGGCTCGGGGACTGCGCTGTGAGGCATTCTTGCTGTACCCCGCGGTCATCAAGCTCATCCACAACTCTGAACACCATCTATTCCACGAACTATCAGAGGCAGAGAAGTTCCTTTCTTCACTTGAGGACAATTCCTGATCGGGGTAAGGCTCTTAACAAGAGCTCGCTCTAGACTTTGTTTTTCAAACGATAACTGTTGACGATGACATGCTGGACTTGTTTACTTCCTGGTGGGGCGTTACTCACGGAGGACGTCACTCCAATGACTCTCTTTGTTTATTTCTATCGTGTAGCAACTCAGTGAGTGTAAATCCGGCTGACATCGCTGTAAAACCACTATAGTTATTATTTTTGCTTCCTATTTACTGTAAATGCTGTTCCAGCTGTATGGTGGCTGACTGTGTGCGACACATTTCGCAATCTGAACTCTATGATAGGTTGCTGACTAATCAGATTGAATAGCGGTATAATAGCCTAATGTTTTAAGTTTGCCTGTTCCACACAACCTTGCTTATTTGAGTATTTTGAACATATGGGGTGTCCCAATTTACGTATGACATTATAGGTAGCTTGAACACAATTATTGTTTTTTTATAATAGAACTGAATAAATATATAATTTCATTGCTGATGGCTTTATAACCCCAAATGATACTTGAAAAGTATTTCTTTTTTTCTTTGGTTTCTAATTCTGTATTATCATAATTTTTTATTATATATGGTAATTACTCAAACAAGGAATAGCTACAAGGGAGAGGGAGGGGTATCTGACTATCTTTTCTTCACTGTCACTTTTTGGGGGGGGAGGGGGGAGGTTGGGTGGGCTCTGGATGGACCTTTTTGTCCATTTATTTTTGGGGGGGGTTGGGGAAGAGGGGTGCCGATTGGGATTAGGGGGCAAGGGGTGGGTGGGCTATGATCATGGGGCTTATGGGGGGGTTGGGGGGGAGGGACAGGATCCTATGGTTGGAGCTCTTCGGTTAGTATCTTTCACTTTTTTCTTTTACCAAGATAGCTATGACTAACATTACACTTCTGTCTTGGAATGGGCGGGGCCTAAATATCCCTCATAAACGCACAAGTACCTTAGACTTCCTACAGAGAAAAAAGATAGATGTGGCCTTCTTTCAGGAATCTCACCTATTGGAAAAAGATGTTAGTAGATTACAGAATAAATATTACCATGTAATTGCCTCCTCCTCAAATACCAAAAAAAAAAGGGGAGTAGTGATCGTTGCCAAGCGCAGTTTTCAGTTTAAAGATCTAGGATCTGGGAAAGACTCTGAGGGCAGAGTAAGCTATATAAAAATGATGGTAAATGATAAGAAACTGGCCTTTGTTTCAGTATATGCACCAAATTCCTTTGATATTGGCTTTTATGACTACTTAACTAAATTGATGTTTGATCTATCTGATTTTGGTTTAATAATAGGGGGTGACTTTAATGCTGTATGGCTACACACGATGGACAGAACTGGGGTTAACGAGGGGAGAGAGCAACACCTGGCGTCCTCTGCACTAAGGAAATGGGCTAGTGACTGTGCTGTGGTAGATGTCTGGCGTTCTTCTAACCCCTCCGTGAAAGAATTCACTTGTTTCTCCTCTCGACACAGATCATTCTCTCGCATAGATTATATTTTTATATCCAAACATATGTATGATAAGACATCAGATTTTAATTTACTTCCTATGTCTCTCTCTGACCACAGGGCGGTCTTTGGCAGAGTAGCGATCTCCTTGAAGCCTAAAAGGGCTCCTCGCTGGCGCTTTAACTCCACCCTTTTGCAGAATGAATCATTCCTAAAGGAAATGAAGGAACAACTTGATGAGTTTATTGTAATTAATAAGCCATCTGTGGATGATCCTGGTATTCTCTGGGATGCGGTGAAGGGGTTCATTAGGGATAAAACTATTGGTTTTGCCTCTAATCTACACAAATCCAGATTAAAACATATTCAAGACTTAGAAAAGAAAATTGCTGAACTGGAGATCACAATGACTCCGCATGTTACCCCTGAGCTAGTTCTTGAGAGAGAAGTGTTATTTAAAGATCTTAACCATCTTCTCAGACATAGAGCGGATTTCCTCATTCATAGAACTAGACAAAACCATTACTTGCACAGCGCACAGCCAAGCCATTTACTAGCCTCAAAACTTAAAACCAATGAACAACTAGCAAACATCTCTTCAATTAAAAGTTCTACAGGTACTTTGTGCACTGATCCAACAGAGGTTAACAATAACTTCTGGGCATTCTACTCGGCTCTATATACTTCTGAGATTGATTATAATGATCAAGCTGTTAGTTCTTTCTTGAACCCCTTACAGCTCCCCCAGCTTTCCCAAAATGACTCCCTTGATTTAGATTCTCCTATTACGCTATCTGAACTATACAAAGCTCTTTCATGCATGAATAAAGGCAAGTCACCAGGGTTAGACGGTCTACCACCTGAATTGTATCTGGCCTTTTGGCCCCAAGTTGGCCCCTTGCTATTGGGAATGATTCATTCTGCAATCAAAAATGGCTCCTTCTCCAAAAACAACAATATAGCTATAATCTCTTTGCTATTGAAAAAGGGGAAGGACCCTACTGACTGCGGAAGCTATCGCCCCTTGTCAATTTTAAATACAGATACTAAACTGTACGCCAAAGTTCTAGCCTCTCGACTGGAACCATTTATGACTACCTTAGTGCATGAGGACCAAACAGGCTTCATTAAAAATCGCCTTGCCTCAGACAATGTTCGCCGCCTTCTCCATATTATTGACTCTTCGAATATTACTGATTCAGCAAATGCTATTCTCTCACTTGATGCTGAGAAAGCCTTTGATCGTCTCGAGTGGCACTTTTTATGGGCGGTTTTACGCTATATGGGCTTTGGAGATCATTATGTGGATATGATAAAACTACTATATTCTAACCCGACAGCAATGGTTCTGACAGGGAACACATGCTCTAAACAGTTCCCAGTATCCCGCAGCTCGCGCCAGGGTTGCCCTCTCTCTCCTTTGCTGTTTGCCCTATCTCTGGAACCTGTGGCCCAGGCCGTTCGCCAGTCAGTCACCCATGATCCTATTACGGTCCAGAACACCAAACATCACATATCTCTGTATGCTGATGATATCCTTCTTTTTATTCAGAATATCCCTCAGTCACTCCCTCACCTTCTAAACATCTTTAATAATTTTAGCCGAATTTCAGGTTACAAAATTAACTGGGGAAAATCAGCTCTATTACCACTGAATGCCTCAGCTAGACAGTTAGATATCTCACTGAACATCCCAGTGGTCCAGAATATTAAATATCTAGGTATCACTATCTACCCCTCAATTTCAAACACAGTATCAATTAATTATAAGAATGTGCTGAAGGAGGTAGATTCTGATCTACAAAGGTGGAAAACTTCACCCCTCACATTTCATTCCCGTATCTCAGTTATTAAAATGAATATTCTTCCACGAATAAACTTTTTTAGTTCCATGCTCTCTCTAGCCCCACCAAGTGGTTATTGGAAGAAACTACACTCTATCTCTTCTCATTTTATATGGAGGGGGAAGAAGCCCAGACTCAAATTCTCAACCCTCCAGAGGCTAAAAAACGAAGGGGGATTGGGGCTACCAAACTTCGAATGGTATTATTGGTCCTTTGTGCTGCGTCCTCTCTCCACATGGTTTGATCCGGCTGCTCGTGTTTCTTGGCGCCCCTTAGAGGAAAACATTGTCCATCCTCATAGGTTACAAGATGTAATATACTGTAACATTTCTATTAAACAGTCCAAATTGAAATTCGGCTCCATCATCACTGAATTAATCTCAGTTTGGCGATGCGCAGAAAAGCTCTGCAAAATCTCAACCAAATGGTACCTCCATTCGCCTATATTTAAAAATTCAATTCTCCAGTTGGGAGGCCGTCCAATCTCATTTCCCCAGTGGAGTGACAAGGGAGTTCACACATTCTCAGATTTATTTGGGGCTGAGGGTCTCCGCTCATTCCAAGACATTCAGAGAAACTTTAATTTACCGGGTACGTCCTTTTTTTTCTACCTTCAATTACGTACAGCTATGCGCACATACGGGGTACCCTGGAATAGCTCATTAGACATACATCCATTTCACATAGCATTCACCAGACCCAGGGGTCAGGTCTCAGCTCTTTACTCCATCCTGGTTAAGGCTTCTTTAAAACCATTACACATTGACAGAGTGTGGAAAGATACTTTATCACACAATAACTTAAATTGGCAATTAATTTGGCAAAACATATCCCTTTCCTCCAGAAATCCCAACCACCAGGTTATCCATTTCAATTTTACTCATAGGACATACTTCACTCCATATCTGCTACATAAAATAAAGACCATACCTTCACCTAACTGTACTCTTTGCACCCGAAATACAGTGGGCACCTTTTTTCATATGGTATGGGAATGCCCGGGAGTGGCTGATTTCTGGAGGACAGTTTGTGATGCATTGTCCCTGATCCTGTCCAAACACATTCCACACTCACCATTAGTCCTATTGTTAAATGACAGTTCAAACCTGGATCTAAACATCAAACAAAGACGCATCTGGCTGGCCGGCCTTACAGCAGCCAAAAGGCTTATAGCTTGCAGGTGGAAGTCACCCCATTTCTTGACTACGCAGAGATGGATATTAGACTTCATTGACATAGCCAGCATGGAACACTGGATAGCCAACAGGCATCATGCAATTTCGGACAATGTCTCATGCTGGGACCAAACTATAACCATCCTCAAGACACTATTATAGGCTAATCGATTTGCTCCTTCCATAGGGTCCTGTAGGGGGGGGGGGGGGGGGGGCTGTGATTGGGTGGGGGGTGGTGGGCGGGGGGCTGTGATAGGGGGGGGTGGGTGGCGGGGGGGTTGTGATTGGGCGGGTGGGTGGGAGGTATCTGGCGGGAGGGACATTTGTGGGAGGAGGGGTAGGTGGGGAATTATTGGGGTAAAGGGAGATTGGGAAGGGAAGGGGAGGGGGGGGGGGTTGAAAGGTTTATGCGCATTTTGTATTTGTACTGGTAAACCGTATTTGTGTTATTCTATTTTCTCCTTTGTTTATTTGTATGTTACCACTCCCCTTGTTTTACTCCCTGAAATAATAATAAAAAATTGATCACAAAAAAAAAAACAAGCAGCTGTGTTAACAAAGACAAGCTACTGTGTTACTAACATAGACAAGCTACTGTGTTATTAACATAAACAAGCACCTGTGTTAACATAGAGCTACTGTGTTACTAACATAAACAAGCACATGTGTTAACATAGACACGCTACTGTGTTACTAACATAGACAAGCTACTGTGTTATTAACATAGACAAGCACCTGTGTTAACATAGACATGCTACTGTGTTACTAACATAAACAAGCACCTGTGTTAACATAGACAAGCTACTGTGTTATTAACATAAACAAGCAGATGTGTTAACAAAGACAAGCTACTGTGTTACTAACATAGACAAGCTACTGTGTTATTAACATAAACAAGCACCTGTGTTAACATAGAGCTACTGTGTTACTAACATAAACAAGCACATGTGTTAACATAGACACGCTACTGTGTTACTAATAAAGACAAGCTACTGTGTTACTAACATAAACAAGCACCTGTGTTAACATAGACACGCTACTGTGTTACTAACATAGACAAGCTACTGTGTTATTAACATAGACAAGCACCTGTGTTAACATAGACATGCTACTGTGTTACTAACATAAACAAGCACCTGTGTTAACATAGACAAGCTACTGTGTTATTAACATAAACAAGCACCTGTGTTAACATTGACAAGCTACTGTGTTACTAACATAAACAAGCACCTGTTTTAACATAGACAAGCTACTGTGTTAATAACATAGACAAGCTACTGTGTTATTAACTTTAACAAGCAGCTGTGTTAACAAAGACAAAATACTGTGTTACTAACATAAACAAGCACCTGTGTTATTAACATAAACAAGCAGCTGTGTTAACAAAGACAAGCTACTGTGTTACTAACATAGACAAGCTACTGTGTTATTAACATAAACAAGCACCTGTGTTAACATAGAGCTACTGTGTTACTAACATAAACAAGCACCTGTGTTAACATAGACACGCTACTGTGTTACTAACATAGACAAGCTACTGTGTTATTAACATAGACAAGCTACTGTGTTATTAACATAAACAAGCACCTGTGTTAACATAGACAAGCTACTGTGTTATTAACATAAACAAGCTACTATGTTAACATAGACAAGCTACGGTGTTACTAACATAAACAAGCACCTGTGTTAACATAGACACGCTACTGTGTTACTAATAAAGACCAGCTACTGTGTTACTAACATAAACAAGCACCTGTGTTAACATAGACAAGCTACTGTGTTACTAATATTGACAAACTACTGTGTTACTAACATAAACAAGCTACTGTGTTACTAACATAGACAAGCACCTGTGTCTAACATAGACACGCTACTGTGTTACTAATATAGACAAGCTACTGTGTTATTAACATAAACAAGCACCTGTGTTAATATATACATGCTACTGTGTTACTAACATAAACAAGCACCTGTGTTAACATAGACAAGCTACTGTGTAAACATAGACAAGCTACTGTGTTACTAACATAAACAAGCACCTGTGTTAACATAGACACGCTACTGTGTTACTAATATAGACAAGCTACTGTGTTATTAACATAAACAAGCACCTGTGTTAATATAGACATGCTACTGTGTTACTAACATAAACAAGCACCTGTGTTAACATAGACAAGCTACTGTGTTACTAACAAAGACAAGTTACTGTGTTACTAACATAGACAAGCTACTGTGTTACTAACATAAACAAGCACCTGTGTTAACATAGACATGCTACTGTGTTACTAATATTGACAAGCTACGGTGTTACTGCCTTTCTGGAGCACATTTTGACTTTTTGTTGAATGCTCCTATAATGTAACTCTAAATGACAATCAGAGCAACTTGAATTACGTGTGTGCAGCCTTTTGCTCAAAAGTTATCAATGTTTCGTTTTCAGAGTCTCTTTTGACAATCTGACAAGCTACTGTGTTATTAACTTTAACAAGCAGCTGTGTTAACAAAGACAAAATACTGTGTTACTAACATAAACAAGCACCTGTGTTATTAACATAAACAAGCAGCTGTGTTAACAAAGACAAGCTACTGTGTTACTAACATAGACAAGATACTGTGTTATTAACATAAACAAGCACCTGTGTTAACATAGAGCTACTGTGTTACTAACATAAACAAGCACATGTGTTAACATAGACACGCTACTGTGTTACTAACATAGACAAGCTACTGTGTTATTAACATAAACAAGCACCTGTGTTAACATAGACAAGCTACTGTGTTATTAACATAAACAAGCTACTGTGTTAACATAGACAAGCTACAGTGTTACTATCATAAACAAGCACCTGTGTTAACATAGACAAGCTACTGTGTTACTAATATTGACAAACTACTGTGTTAACATAGACAAGCTACTGTGTTACTAATATTGACAAACTACTGTGTTACTAACATAAGCAAGCTACTGTGTTACTAACATAGACAAGATACTGTGTTATTAACATAAACAAGCTATTGACAGTAACACCGCATTGACAAGCTACGGTGTTACTGCCTTTCTGGAGCACATTTTGACTTGTTGTTGAGTGCTCCTATAATGTAACTCTAAATGACAATCAGAGCAACTTGAATTACGTTTGTGCAGCCTTTTGCTCAAAAGTTATCAACGTTTCGTTTTCAGAGTCTCTTTTGACAATCTCTTCGAGAGCTGTTTTCAGTCATTAACAGAGCTGTTCTGAAAGTGTCCAAGCGGCCTGTTCTGAGAGTGGACTGTTTTTTGCATTCGTTCTCAAGTTATATCAAACTATCAAAGTGTTGTTTTCTGCCTTTCTGGAGCACATTTTGACTTGTTGTTGAAGGCTCCTATAATGTAACTCTAAATGACAATCAGAGTATGTTGAATTACGTGTGTGCAGCCTTTTGCTCAAAAGTTATCAATGTTTCGTTTTCAGAGTCTCTTTTGACAATCTGACAAGCTACTGTGTTATTAACTTTAACAAGCAGCTGTGTTAACAAAGACAAAATACTGTGTTACTAACATATACAAGCACCTGTGTTATTAACATAAACAAGCAGCTGTGTTAACAAAGACAAGCTACTGTGTTACTAATATAGACAAGCTACTGTGTTATTAACATAAACAAGCACCTGTGTTAATATAGACATGCTACTATGTTACTAACATAAGCAAGCACCTGTGTTAACATAGACAAGCTACTGTGTTACTAACAAAGACAAGTTACTGTGTTACTAACATAGACAAGCTACTGTGTTACTAACATAAACAAGCACCTGTGTTAACATAGACATGCTACTGTGTTACTAATATTGACAAGCTACGGTGTTACTGCCTTTCTGGAGCACATTTTGACTTGTTGTTGAATGCTCCTATAATGTAACTCTAAATGACAATCAGAGTATGTTGAATTACGTGTGTGCAGCCTTTTGCTCAAAAGTTATCAATGTTTCGTTTTCAGAGTCTCTTTTGACAATCTCTTAAAGAGCTGATTTCAGTCATTAACAGAGCTGTTCTGAAAGTGTCCAAGCAGCCTGTTCTGAGAGTGGACTGTTTTTTGCATTCGTTCTCAAGTTATATCAAAGTGTTGTTTTCTGCCTTTCTGGAGCACATTTTGACTTGTTGTTGAATGCTCCTATAATGTAACTCTAAATGACAATCAGAGCAACTTGAATTACGTGTGTGCAGCCTTTTGCTCAAAAGTTATCAACGTTTCGTTTTCAGTGGACAAGCTACTGTGTTACTAACATAAACAAGCACCTGTGTTAACGTAGACAAGCTACTGTGTTTTAGACGGGGGATGATTTGGACTGTTTTTATTTCAGGGGGGGTGCCATTCCCCCTCATCCCGACTCAACTCGAAATCCAGTATCATTTAGCGCGTGGACGGGCAAGGCATAGGCATGTTGAAGAGAGATAGACAGCTCCGGAGGGATATAAAGAAAGACTGAAATACAATCATAAACATTAGTTCCCTTTAAATCTTGAATTTAACCCATTTTCTCGGCTGGTAACAACATCGTTAATTTTATTACGAGCCACTTAAACTTCGCATGAATTACAGTAGGCAACGTTTTTCCAGTGCGGCTCACATGCCTGTAATAACTCCGCATAACCAGTAGGTAATGTGCGTAAGCAAGTTGAATACTCGACGTCGAGCTACGATCGTTTCCACGATCAAATTGACTCACGTTGAAATGTTATAAATCACTATGTTGTGTCCTGCCCTTTAAGACGGAATCACGTGTTAGACTAAGGAGGAAGTTGAAGTGTATGCTGGGTAGTTGGCTGCCATATTCATTCATGCTGAGAAGTTATGTTGAGTAGTTTGCTGCTATACTCATGCTGAAAAGAATAAAGCTGCATTTGATGGACCACGTTCTCTATCGACTATTATTACTTACAAGTCCAGTCCGGACATCACAATTGGCGACGAGTAATCTGAGTTTACTAGTTTTTTACAATGGCTGTAAACGTGCCGTTTCCCTGTTTTTTCCTGCCTGCGCCTAGTGAGCCCACCATTCCATTCAAGACATGGCGGAAAATTTTTGAGAACTATTTGCTGGTCATCAATGCTAGCGGTAATGCTTGGCCTGCTGCACGGCGTAGAGCCGTCTTACTACACTGCCTGGGCACCGAGGGACAGCGTCTCTTCTACTCGCTCCCGAACACGGGTGCAGATTACGATACTGCAATGACTGCGTTGGAGGAGTACTTTGTGCCCAAGACAAACACTGTTGCTGAACGCTATGCTTTCCGTAAGAGAGTACAGATGCAGAATGAAACGGTCCTTCAGTATGTGATTGCACTACGTGAACTTGCAGCTACGTGCGACTATGGCGATCGTGCGGATGAGGCGATCCGTGATCAGCTAGTTGAACATCTACACAACCCGCGGATCCGTGAAAGACTTTTGATGGACAATAAACTTACACCGGAAAGGGCCATGACAACTGCTACACAGATTGAGGCTGCTACGGAGCAAGCTAAGGCCTTCTGTGAGCCGCGGGCTGCATCTGTGCAGGCGGTGCAGCACACTCCACAACGAAAAGGGGGACAGTGGGGTAAGCGTACAAAGCCTGGGGAGGCTTCACAGCGGAAAACATGTTACCGCTGTGGATCAGATGGACATTTAGCTAATGCAACTAACTGCCCAGCTGCATCAGTTACATGCAGACAATGCAACAGAGTGGGTCACTTTGCCAAGGTGTGTCGCAGTACACAGACACACACCAAGGAGGTACGTGAGGTTGATCTCCCTGAATTTACAGTGTTATATACTGAACATTCTGCACGTAATAGTGATAAGATCACATGCACTGTGGAGATTATTTCAGAACACTCACAGTCCAGTAAAGTGGAATTGCTGGTTGACACTGGTTCATCTGTCTCTATACTGCCACAGAGCATCTACGCACAGTACTTTAAAAACATTCCACTTACTGAACCGACTGCCAGGCTGGTGTCTTACTCTAAAACCAGCATTCCAGTGCTGGGGTGCATGTCTGCTGATGTTTCTCTCCATGGCCGCACTGCTCCAGGTACCTTCTTCATTGTGGAGAGGGGGACCTCACTGATGGGGAGGGACCTAATGACTGTGTTAAGTGTGCATATTGCAAACAACAAAGTGGTGCCTCCTAATGACTCTGCATCTCTGCCTACTCCTGTGCTCCAGTGCACTACTGCATCTGCTCCCGCTGCTGTAGGGTGTGCAGAAAACTTTGTGCACCGCGTGAAGGTCGATTCCTCTGTCACACCGGTACGCCAAAAGCTGCGCCGGCTACCGCTGTCTGTCAGAGACGCAGTTTCTGATGAACTGAAGCGCTTACTCGCTGCTGGAGTGATCGAACCTGTCGACGCCTCTGCTTGGGTGTCCCCCATTGTCGTCATACAAAAGAAGACTGGAAAAATAAGGATGTGTGTCGACCTGCGTGAGCCCAATAAGGCGGTCATTATTGACGCCTTTCCACTGCCTCATATGGATGAGCTCCTTTCCAGCCTGAAAGGCTCCACCATCTTCTCATCCATTGACCTGGCTAACGCCTACTACCAGGTGCCTCTTGCTGAGGAGTCACGCGACCTAACGGCATTCATCACCCATGATGGACTGTATCGGTTCTGCCGTGTGCCATATGGACTGGCATCAGCGCCAGCTGCCTTTCAGAAGATGATGAGCATCATTCTCGCTGACCTGCCGGGTGTGGAGTACTACATTGATGATGTCATCATACATGGCAGTGACAGGCACACACATGACGAGGCTCTTAAAGTTACCCTGCAACGTCTGAAATCTGCTGGCTTGCAGCTTAATAACGACAAATGCCGTTTCCGTGAGCCCAGTCTACCATTCCTGGGTCACACTGTCTCTGCTGATGGTCTGCTTCCAGACACTGTACGCATACAGGCCATCGCTGAGGCTCCAGCACCCACTGACGCTACTACACTGCGTTCCTTCCTCGGCTTGCTCTCCTGGTACTCTAAGTTCCTGCCCAACCATGCCACTGTGGTGGAACCTATGCGAGCATGCCTGAGACAGACGGACAGTGCATTTCAGTGGACTGACGAAGCACAAGCCAGTTATGAAAGGGTCAAGCAACTGCTGGTAAAGAGCCAAGCCCTAGCATTGTTTGATCCTGCACTGCACACTATCATATCTACAGATGCATCTGACTACGGGTTGGGTGCTGTGATGTCACAAGTGGGCCCTGACAACGTTGAGAGAACTGTTGCGTTTGCATCTCGAACTCTCTCTGCTGCTGAGCGCAAATATGCTGTTGTGGAAAAGGAAGCCCTGGCCTGCGTCTGGGCTGTGGAGCGGTGGCGCACTTACTTGTGGGGACGCCGTTTCACTCTGAAGACGGACCACCAAGCGCTCACGACACTGATGACTACAAAGGGTGTCGGTCGCGCTGGTCTACGTGTTGCAAGATGGTCTGCCCGTCTCATGTCCTACAACTACGATGTCACCTACCGTCCAGGCTCTGACAACGCACCTGCCGACTGCATGTCTCGCTTACCTCTGCCTGCTGCATCTGCTCCGGCTGACGACGACACGGAGTACGTTGCTCTTCTCACCTCTACTAGTGAGTCTCTCTCTGCTGCTGACCTGGACTCTGCCTGTGCCTCATGTCCCGAGCTCACAATGCTCCGCGTCATCATCTCAAGTGGTTGGCCTCCTTCCTCTAAAGGTCTCGACCCTGTCTTGCTACCATACTACCCACTCCGCCATGAACTGTCTGTGAAGGACAGCTTCATATTTCGAGGCTCCAGAGTGCTTGTCCCTGACGCTCTCCGCCCTGCACTGATCTCCATTGCTCACGAGTCCCACCAAGGAGTGGTGCGGACCAAACAGAGACTTCGTGAACTGTACTGGTGGCCTAAAATGGATGATCAGGTGCTCAGTGCTATCCGTGCCTGCCACTTGTGCCAGTCAAATGACAAGACAGCAAAGCCACGTCCAGGTCCACTGCAACCTGTACCACTTCCTGATGGGCCATGGCAAAAGGTTGCCATGGATATAGTCGGCCCATTCGAAACAGCTGCTCCAGACTGCAGATACGCTGTTACAATGACTGACTACTTTAGTAAATGGCCTGAGGTAGCCTTCACCCGAGACATCACTACTAACACTGTGCTTGCCTTTATGTCATCTGTGTTCAGCCGGCATGGGAACCCGCTGAACATTGTCACTGACAACGGTGTGCAGTTTACGTCTGCATCATTCACATCCTTCCTGAAAGACAGACAAATCTCACACAGCCGATCTTCTCTCTACTACCCTGCTGCTAATGGGGCCATAGAAAGGTTCAATCGGGTGCTGAAACAAACCATCCAGCTGGCCATTCAGCAACATCAGCCTTGGAAACCAGCTGTGGTAGACTTTCTCCAGGTCTACCGTGCCACTCCTCATGCCACTACTGGTTCATCTCCTTTTGAACTGCTCCACGGTCGGCCCATGCGAACCAAGCTGACTCTGTTACCTCCTGCTCCTGAGTGTACTCCGGCGACGATGAACATTCGCCACAGAGTCAGTGAACGACAGCGCAAGATGAAGGCCTACACTGATGCCAAACGTGGTGCACGTCCTCCTGCTTTTCAAAAAGGGGACAAAGTGCGGGTTAAGAATCCTCTGCATGTGATGAAAGGTCACAGAAGGTACAGTGATCCTCTCACCATAAGCAAGAAGGTGGGGGACAGCACATACATTCTGAGTGATGGAAAGACTTGGAATGCCTCTCATCTCACTGCTTTCCCAGACACTGCCGCAACCACAGACGGAGACACTGTAGAGCCTGTGGTTGATCATTCACCCAGGCCTAGACGTAATATCCAGAGGTCTGGATGGCTAAAGGACTATGTCTCTTGAATAGCCTAATAATGGGTCACTGACAGTTGTTGAATTGTATTCCTGTTGTATGGGGATTGTTGCACTTATACTGTTTGCACTACTTTGGTCTATTGTTATTGTATTAGACTGTCATTACCTAGATTAATAATATTTAAGTTTCCTTATGTGATATTGATTGGGTAATGTGATATTGTTTTGTTTATACATGCTGAATCTACCATTTCATTTTTTGCTTGCCTTGTTGTTAGTACAAGTAACTCTTTTCCAGAAAGGGGGAAATGTTGTGTCCTGCCCTTTAAGACGGAATCACGTGTTAGACTAAGGAGGAAGTTGAAGTGTATGCTGGGTAGTTGGCTGCCATATTCATTCATGCTGAGAAGTTCTATATCGTGGAGCTCCGCCCCATAGGGGAGCTCTGCTCCTATTGGTTTACCCGCTACCTAAAGTAGCCAATGACTGAATTTTTCAATGCCTGCGCCCGCCTGGGGTGCTATATAAAGGGGTGTACTTCGCTACCTCATTCTCCCAAAAAGTTCAGCACGGGTTTATATCTGAAGACTGAGAAGGACGACTACTAAGACTGGAGAACCCGCCAGACTTTTCCCTTCAAGATATGGATCGTCCGCCGCCTATGGAGAAGTTCCTCCGGGACGCCTGCCGCTGCGACTTCCGAGCAGCGGAGGACACTTTTCAGCGGAGGAGACTTTTCCCTTCAGCGATGGATCGTCCGCCGCCGACCACGAAGAAGTTCCTCCGGGACACCTGCCGCTGCGATTTCCTAGCAGCGGAGGACAAGCACGACTTCTGCCACGTCTGCCTCGGCCCCGAACATGCCGAGGCGGCGTTGGTCGCCTCCCCCAGCTGCCTCCCCTTCCACCTCCTTTCCGTCGCGGAAAGGCGAAAGGGGATGGCCTGGATCAAGGAGAGCGTTGTCCCCTGGCGGGCGCTATCTCGGGGATGCTATCCGACTCGAATAGCTCTGCCGATGATGCGTCCGGACAGGCCCCAGAGCGGCGTTCTGGGCAGGCACCTCCCCAAGTAGGGATGGTCCCGCCCGCTCAGCCGGCCCTGACACCACGCCGCCCTCACCCAGCTGAGTGGTCGGTGCCGGTGTCAGAATCAGAAAGCTCTGATGAGCTCGGTGCGCAGGCGGCGGCGAATAACATCGCCGTGTTTAACGCCGCCATTGCGAAGATCACCACAGACCGACCCAACGGTCTGTCTGCAGCGGAGGCGGAGTTTCTGAGCAAACTCAGTGCCGCGACGACACGAGGCGGTATTTACATCAAAAACCCCTCCATGTCTATCAAGACCTGGCCCAGCTCATGAGCGTGCGGCCGGTTCTTTGATTATCAGGCATAATAAACCTGCGTCAATAAAGAGCATTGTTACACATAACAAACACTCTTTAGTCTTTACAGACGGTAAGTCAGACGGTAAATCCCTAAGGAGGATTTTCCATGGTATCTACCAGAGCGGAGACCCACCTGCCTTGTCAGAGTGTGGTCGAATCGCTACCGGTTAGAAACGAAGCGGAGACTAGCCCAGCTTACCGGCGTGTGGCCAGCTCTCTGCCTAGCAGACTTACCCCTATCACGACACGAGGCGGTATTTACATCAAAACCCCCTCCATGTCTATTCAAGACCTGGCCCAGCTCATGAGCGTGCGGCCGGTTCTTTGATTATCAGGCATAATAAACCTGCGTCAATAAAGAGCATTGTTTCACATAACAAACACTCTTTACAGACGGTAAGTCAGACGGTAAATCCCTAAGGAGGATTTTCCATGGTATCTACCGGAGCGGAGACCCACCTGCCTTGTCAGAGTGTGGTCGAATCGCTACCGGTTAGAAACGAAGCGGAGACTAGCCCAGCTTACCGGCGTGTGGCCAGCTCTCTGCCTAGCAGACTTACCCCTATCACGACACGAGGCGGTATTTACATCAAAAACCCCTCCATGTCTATTCAAGACCTGGCCCAGCTCATGAGCGTGCGGCCGGTTCTTTGATTATCAGGCATAATAAACCTGCGTCAATAAAGAGCATTGTTACACATAACAAACACTCTTTACAGACGGTAAGTCAGACGGTAAATCCCTAAGGAGGATTTTCCATGGTATCTACCGGAGCGGAGACCCACCTGCCTTGTCAGAGTGTGGTCGAATCGCTACCAGTTAGAAACGAAGCGGAGACTAGCCCAGCTTACCGGCGTGTGGCCAGCTCTCTGCCTAGCGGACTTACCCCTATCACGACACGAGGCGTTATTTACATCAAAAACCCCTCCATGTCTATCAAGACCTGGCCCAGCTCATGAGCGTGCGGACGGTTCTTTGATTATCAGGCATAATAAACCTGCGTCAATAAAGAGCATCGTTACACATAACAAACACTCTTTACAGACGGCAGCCCATCCCTTTTCGAAATGACCCCACCTTGGGCTGTGCCATCTCCTCGGTGGGCAGCGGCGGCTGGGGTCATACAGAAATTCAAGCTTTTTCTGTCGACTGCACCACAACAGACGGCCCAGCCGCTGTCGTTGCTTTATGCAGAATGACTAGAAGGGACAGGTATTCTGTCGGGCTGGCTTGACAGGACATTGAGGAGGGGATATGCACTACAGTTCATTCAGCCTCCTCCGCCCTTCAGGGGCGTGAGAGAGACTGTTTTTTGTCCTGCCCGATAAAGACACGTGCGCTCCGGGAGGAGATTACGAATCTCCTAACAAAGGGCGCAGTGACATTGGTTCCGAGGGACCAGTGGGACATGAGATGGTACTCCCCGTATTTCCTTGTCCCAAAGAATTCGGGAGACATGAGACCCATACTAGATTTCAGGGTCCTCAACGAGAGAGTGGCGAAACGCCCCTTTCGTAGATACCTGAGGGTCGCGTATTTCGTGTGCCATTCACAGAGTGGCACAGGAAATTCCTACGTTTTGTTTTCCAAGGGAAGGTTTACGAGTACACACGCCTGCCCTTCGGGTACGCGCTTGCTCCTCGTTTTTTCTCCAAATGCGTGCAGACAGCACTCGAACCACTGAGGCGTAACGAGATACGCATAATATGCGGATCTCGACGACCTACTGGTCTTGGCCCAATGCCCAAATCGAGCCATTCGGGACGCAACCTCACTGGTGCAGCGCCTCACTCAGCTGGGGTTAGCTGTAAACTGGACAGAGAGTGCTCCGTGGCCGGCTCAACAGTTTTCCTATCTAGGCATTCAGTTGGATACTGCCGAGATGAGGGCCAGTTTATCGGCACCACGGAGAGCGACACTGACGTCAGCTCCCTGGGTGTGTCGAGTGACAAATACAATCACCGCTCTGTCAAGGATGTCCTTACTAGGACTGAGGTCTGCAGCCCATGTAGTGGTCCCCTTAGGCCTGTTACACATGCGCAGACTGCAGAGGCGGTTCGCACGACTGCGACGGGTTCCAGTGAGAACGCCGTCGCAAGTTGATTGTAATACAGAGATCGGTCAAAACCGACCTGAGCTACTGGAGAGACCCGCGCGTCATCGCGCGCGGAGTCGCCTGAGTTCGCTGAAAGCTCTCCACATTCCAGGTCTGCTCAACGAAGGAGCAGATCTGTTATCACGGGGAGGCCCGAGGGACGACGACTGGAGGTTAGCACCCTCCATTGTGTCGCTGATTTGGGCACGGTTCGGGCAAGCAGAAGTGGTTCTGTTTGCGTCACGGACGAATGCGCAGTGTCGCCTTTGGTTCTTCCTGCGTGAACAGGACAACCCGCCATTGGGAGTCGATACATTCGCACACCACCCATGGCCGAGGGTCCTGTTATACGCGTTCCCACCCCTGACATCTATCCTCCCACTGTTGGCACGAGTGAGGTCAGAGAGGCTAGAGTTAATTCTTGTAGCCCCGGACCGTCCCGGAGCCCCGTGGTTTCCGGAACTGATGGAGATGTTGGTAGAGGGCCCATGGCCCATACCTCATCGACAAGATGCACTCTCTCAAGCCAGAGGCTTGGTGAGGGGGCCGCCTATGATGGGGGGCCCCCTCATGGCCTGGTTACTGAGAGGGATTTGTTAGAACGCAGGGGTCTGACAGACGCGGTCATTCAGACCATTCAGAGTGCGCGCGCGCAATCCACTGCAAAGGGATATGCGGCGCGCTGGCGAGTGTTTACACAGTGTGAGGGACAGGACGTTGACCCAGTCTGCTGTCGGGTCGAAACGTTCTTGTGCTTCTTACAGTCGCTGTTTGACAAGGGATTGGCGGCGAGAACTATTAAAGTTTACGCGGCTGCCATCTCAGCTTGTCATGAGGGTTTTGCGACAACGACACTGTTCAGTCATTCGCTGGTTAAGCGTTTTTTGACTGGAGTGTGTAGGCTTAGACGCCCTCGTAGGACTCTAATGCCAAAATGGGACCTGTCGATTGTGCTAGAGGCGCTGTGCGTGCCCCATTCGAACCCATTGACACTGTGTCGTTGCGTTTATTGTCTCTCAAGACGAGTCAGCTCCTCGCCTTGACTACGGCTAAGCGAGTGAGTGATTTATGTGCTCTCTCGACACGGGCAGATTGTTGATCATATCTGATGACAAAACAAAAGCTGTGTTACGCCCTAACCCGGCTTTTATCCCCAAGGTTAATCGTGGGTTTAGGGTTCAGAGCTGTGCTCTGAGCGCCTTTTTTCCTCCTCCTCACGACGGAGAGAGGGAGAGGCGTTTACATTGTCTATGTCCGGTGCGCGCGTTGGCACAATATGTGAAGCGCACGGCAGGACTGAGATCTTCTCCCCAGCTTCTGATCTGCTACGGCGGACAGAAAGCCGGGGCACCACTCTCGAAGCAGAGGCTGTCCCATTGGATTTGCGAGGCTATTAGCCTCGCATACGAATCGAAGGGGCAGCCCGTGCCGACTGGCATTCGGGCTCATTCCACCAGGGGCATGGCCACATCAGTGGCCATTCTCAGGGGAGTGGGAGTGGAGGAGATATGTGAGGCGGCGTCTTGGCCGTCGCCATCACTTTTTGTACGGTATTACTTGAAAGATATTCTTCCTCATCCTTTTCTCATTCTGTCCTCAGTTTTGCTGATGACTGATGTAGTGGGAAGGCACTTGGATTACCCTGGTCATGGGGATCCTATTCAAGTGTTGTCAGGATGAATACGGATGTGCCTGGGGAGGGGACCCTCCTCCAGGACATGTTCCGTTAGATCAACAACCCTACGTGCTCACGTAAGGGTTAGATCAGTGATATTTCTTCCGCATCCTTTTCTCATTCTGTCCTCAGTTTTGCTGATGACTGATGTAGTGGGGAAAGCACTTGGATCACCCTGGTTGGGGATTCTATTCAAGTGCTGTCAGGATGATTACGGATGTGCCTGGGGAGGGGACCCTCCTCCAGGACATGTTCCGTTAGATCTACAACCCTACGTGCTCACGTAAGGGTTAGGTCAGTGATATTCGTCCTCAATCCTTTCTCATTCTGTCCTCAGTTTTGCTGATGACTGATGTTGTGGGAAGGGCACTTGGATTACCCTGGTCATGGGGATTCTATTCAAGTGCTGTCAGGATGAATACGGATGTGCCTGGGGAGGGGACCCTCCTCCAGGACATGTCTGTTAGATCAACAACCCAACGTAAGGGTTAGGTAAGTGATATTTCTTCCTCATCCTTTTCTCACTCTGTCCTCAGTTTGCTGAGGACTGAGGTAGTGGGGATGGCACTTGGATTACCCTGGTTGGGGATGCTATTCAAGTGCTGTCAGGATGATTACGGATGTGCCTGGGGAGGGGACCCTCCTCCAGGACATGTTCCGTTAGATCTACAACCCTGCGTGCTCACGTAAGGGCTAGATCAGTGGAGCAGACTCGTGTGGGTTGGGCCAACTTTTTAAGGTTGTCTTGAACCAACATCAGTGGTCAGCTCCGGGTGCCGCTGAGATTGTTTTACGGATTAATAGTCTCAGTGGGGGTACATTTGGCCTCGTTCGCTCCGCCTAAACCAATAGGAGCAGAGCTCCCCTATGGGGCGGAGCTCCACGATATAGAACGATAGTTATGGAGATAGACTCCAGTTCTATGAGTGGAGCGGAGCCCCATAGGGCTGCTGGCCCACTTCGACTCGTTCAAACCCGGCTGTTTTTGTATGTTTGGGAGAATGAGGTAGCGAAGTACACCCCTTTATATAGCACCCCAGGCGGGCGCAGGCATTGAAAAATTCAGTCATTGGCTACTTTAGGTAGCGGGTAAACCAATAGGAGCAGAGCTCCCCTATGGGGCTCCGCTCCACTCATAGAACTGGAGTCTATCTCCATAACTATCGTTATGTTGAGTAGTTTGCTGCTATACTCATGCTGAAAAGAATAAAGCTGCATTTGATGGACCACGTTCTCTATCGACTATTATTACTTACAAGTCCAGTCCGGACATCACACACTACGTTGACGTGGTTTTCTACGTACGACACGGGTAAGATCAAAATGTGATCTAAGCACGTTCTATGAATGAGGCCCCTGTTCTGAGAGTGGACTGTTTTTTGCATTCGTTCTCAAGTTATATCAAAGTGTTGTTTTCTGCCTTTCTGGAGCACATTTTGACTTGTTGTTGAATGCTCCTATAATGTAACTCTAAATGACAATCAGAGCAACTTGAATTACGTGTGTGCAGCCTTTTGCTCAAAAGTTATCAACGTTTCGTTTTCAGTGGACAAGCTACTGTGTTACTAACATAAACAAGCACCTGTGTTAACGTAGACAAGCTACTGTGTTACTACAAGCACCTGTGTTAACAATGACAAGCTACTGTGTTACTAACATAGACAAGCTACTGTGTTATTAACATAAACAAGCACCTGTGTTAACATAGACAAGCTACTGTGTTACTAACATAGACAAGCTACTGTGTTATTAACTTTAACAAGCAGCTGTGTTAACAAAGACAAGCTACTGTGTTATTAACATAAACAAGCAGCTGTGTTAACAAAGACAAGCTACTGTGTTACTAACATAGACAAGCTACTGTGTTATTAACATAAACAAGCACCTGTGTTAACATAGAGCTAATGTGTTACTAATATTGACAAGCTACTGTGTTACTAACATAAACAAGCACCTGTGTTAACATAGACAAGCTACTGTGTTATTAACATAAACAAGGACCTGTGTTAACATAGCCAAGCTACTGTGTTATTAACATAAACAAGCTACTGTGTTAACATAGACAAGCTACTGTGTTACTAACATAAACAAGCACCTGTGTTAACATAAACAAGCTACTGTGTTACTAATATTGACAAACTACTGTGTTACTAACATAAACAAGCTACTGTGTTACTTACATAGACAAGATACTGTGTTATTAACATAAACAAGCTACTGTGTAAACATAGACAAGCTACTGTGTTACTAACATAAACAAGCACCTGTGTTAACATAGACACGCTACTGTGTTACTAATATATTATATAGACAAGCTACTGTGTTATTAACATAAACAAGCACCTGTGTTAATATAGACATGCTACTGTGTTACTAACATAAACAAGCACCTGTGTTAACATAGACAAGCTACTGTGTTACTAACAAAGACAAGTTACTGTGTTACTAACATAGACAAGCTACTGTGTAACTAACATAAACAAGCACCTGTGTTAACATAGACATGCTACTGTGTTACAAATATTGACAAGCTACGGTGTTACTGCCTTTCTGGAGCACATTTTGACTTGTTGTTGAATGCTCCTATAATGTAACTCTAAATGACAATCAGATCAACTTGAATTACGTTTGTGCAGTCTTTTGCTCAAAAGTTATCAACGTTTCGTTTTCAGAGTCTCTTTTGACAATCTCTTCGAGAGCTGTTTTCAGTCATTAACAGAGAAAGTCTGAAAGTGTCCAAGCGGCCTGTTCTGAGAGTTGACTGTTTTTTGCATTCGTTCTCAAGTTATATCAAACTATCAAAGTGTTGTTTTCTGCCTTTCTGGAGCACATTTTGACTTGTTGTTGAATGCTCCTATAATGTAACTCTAAATGACAATCAGAGTGTTGTGAAGGCCCACAGTTTAGAGCCAGTTTAGTTTCCCCAAACCAGCCCTATTTTGCCCCTGTTATTTACTTTATTATTTTCTATACTATTCCTGTACGTTTATGAAGGTGTATGTATTGTTATTGTAATGTTTATGTATATGTTTAATGACGTGGTATATCCGGGGTGTGTCCGTGACCCGGATGCTAGGTTCGGTGGTGTATATATAGGGACGGAAGTGCTCTGTGAGTCAGTGTGATGAGAATCCGAGTGATGAGAGCAACGAGAGTGAGAATAAGCAGAGAGAACACGAAGTCGATCTAAGATGGCGGAGTCAGTAACACGCACACCGTGCTGAAGCTGAAGACCCGTTTAGTGATTATCGAGTTACAACTGTGATAGCCCGTTTAGCTGTGTTCCCGTTAGCCAGCCTTGCCAGCAGCCGGCTGCGAACGTTGGACCTGACGGACAAGATCAAGCTGGACAGAGTCGTCGCCTCCACGAGTGGATTGCGACCGACGTGGACCACCGGACCTGAGCCCTTCACCTCGTCGTGGACCACGAAGAAGCCCCTTTCCCTTCGCGTTGCTACGTCACCCCCCCCCTTTTGTCTGCTACCTTCCTCGACGCAAATGCCATCCAACCAGGCCTCAACGCGCTCCTTGCAGCGCCAGACTCTAAGCCTTTTCCAGGCTAGGTACTGTGAGTGAGTGATTGAGTGTGTGTGTGGCCGGCGGGGAGGGAGTGTATATATCTGGGGATGTATACATCAGTTATGTAAATAAATGTGTTTGTTCATATGGGATACCGTTACCGTGTGTTTAGTTGTTTGAATGCTAATGCTAATGCTAATTCCAATGCTAATGCTAATGCTACTTCCAATGCTAATGCTAATGCTAATTCCCATGCTAATGCTAACGATGGTAATGCTAGTCTAAAGGTTTGCTGGCGCCCCCTACCTCTATCCTCCTACACTGCCTATTTAGCTCAGAGTTAGTTAGATAACCAGCCCTTCCTAAATTCTACAGTCCTTTTAGCTACTCCCTGGTTACAATTGGTCCTTCGAGCCGGATAGGTAGTGTAGTGATAGCATGGCTGAGCGCAGCCAACCAGACCAGACAGTTACCCCCCCTTCTCCGCCCCCTGAGCCAGAGCCACGACCACAGAGAGTCCCGCGGTTGCCTCCGAGGTTACAGGAGTATGAGCTTGAGCTCGAAAGCTCACTGAGTGGTAGTGAGGAGCGCACTCCACGGGATACAGTGGTCGGAGAGGCCGAGGTGTCCGCCGGCGCGCGGGTGGCTAGCACCGAGACAGCCATCAACGAGCACCAGCCTGAGGATGAGATGGCAGAACAGCAGGGTTTTGCCGTAGAAACGGAAGAGCAGGAAGGAGAGGCCCGGTCCGACAGCGCCTGCGGGCGGAAGAGGGAGGGCCTCAGCCTTAACGATCTGCCTCCCAGTACGGCGCGCTCGAGACCTAGCTCCTGCCGTTCAGTGGCTTCCTCCCGGTCCAGGGTTTCCGTGGGCAGTTCTGCCTCTGGGGCGGATAGCATACACTCCAGAGGGAGTAGTGCCGCGCTGTCAGAATATATGCGCCAACAGGCCGAGATGGCGTTCGAGCGGGAACGCCTCCAGTTCGAGCGTGAACGCCTCCAGCGCCAGGAGGCGCTAGAACGCGAACGCCTCCAGATGGACGGAGCGGAACGCGCGGCGGAGAGGCAGCGCCAGGAGGCGCTAGAACGCGAACGCCTCCAGATAAACGGAGCGGAACGTGCGGCGGAGAGACAGCGCCAGGAGGCGTTAGAGAGGGAACGCATCCAGTTCGAGCGCGAGCGCCTCCAGATGGAGGGGGCGGAACGCGCGGCGGAGAGACAGATGGCGAGAGAGCAACTGCACGCGGAGAAGATGGAGAGAGAGCAACTGCGCGCGGAGAAGATGGAGGAAATGCTGCAGACCATGCGCGACGTGTGCATCAGCAGAGCTCCGTCGGCCCGTAGCTCCAGAGCATCCTCCGCACGGCCCTCTCGAGTGCCATCTCCTGAACCCCCCGCCGATGGCTCCATGACCCCCGCCATGACTGTCCAACTACAGGCCCAGCTGACCACCTGGAAGGAAGAGGACCAGGGACCCGACCGCTACGCGGCCCAGAGGGAGCCAGCGTCGCTGCCCGGGAGGGGAGCCATCCCCCAAGAGCGTAGCACACCCCTAGGTCCTCCAGTGCACCAAAATGCATGCAGGCCGGACACCCAGACCGTCACTCCAGCCCCGATCATCCACTACAGGATGTTTCCCCAGGTGGAGGGACCCAAGTTCCCCTTCTTCAAGGACGAGGACAGGAGCCAGTATGTGGAACTACGCATCTGCCTAGACACGCTCTTGGACGACTCCTGCTCAGAGTCCTACAAATATGCGATTCTCCTTCAGCATGTGAGGAACCCCAGAGCCCACAACATGGTTCTGGCCCATGCCTCCGCACCGACACCTTACACCAGAGCGCTCGCCGACTTGGATGCCCGCTACGGTCGTCCCTGGAACCACGCCCTTGCTGAACTGCAAGCCCTCGAACAGCAGGCCCCCATCAAGGATGACCGGGCGCTGGATGACTTCGCGCTCCGCGTGCACACCTTGGTTGGAATGCTGAAGACGCAGGGCCCAGCTGGCGCCAGCGAGATCAACAGCACCTCCAACGTAGAGCGGCTGCTCCGCAAGATCCCACGCTTCCGGCAGGAGAGGTTCCGGCGACAGCAGCGCGTTCGTAACCCCGGGAAGTTGGGTCTGAGCATGGCTGCCTTCGCGGAGTTCCTACTGGAGGAAGTGCATGACACCAACGTAGACGCCATGGGTTACGCTGAGCCGAAGAAGGAGAGGGAGAAGGGAGACCGCTGGGACGGGCCGAGCTCGAACAGAGGACGCCCAGTAGGAGTGCTGCACACGGAGGAGGAGCCTCGGAGAGAGAGGAAAGCCCGACCTGAGGGAAAGGATTCCTCTCAACCCCCTCAAAAGGGACGGAGAGGTCCACCGCCATGTCCGTACTGCACCAGCGAGCACTGGTTCAATGAGTGCAGTGACTTCAACAACCTGAGTACCGAGGCCAAGCAGAGGTGGCTCGAGGAGAACAAGAGGTGCTGGAACTGTGGGCGCGACCATCTGGCTAAGAACTGCACCTTGAGGAGAAAGTGCAACCGCTGTGAGGAGGTCCACCTCAACATCCTACACGAGGTCTCCCTCGCCAGGTCCACGGAGGGCACCAGAAGCCCTAGGTCCGGTAGCGCACCGGAAGAGGCAACACCTGTCTACTACCTAGACCCAGCCCGGAGCAGCGGCTCCAAGGTCCTACTGAAGGTGGTGAAGGTCCGACTTCACCACAACAACGCTGTGTACGACACGTACGCCGTTCTAGACGACGGGTCGGAACGGACCATCCTTCTCCAGGGGGCAGTGCGCCAGTTGGGGCTCCAAGGGACTGCGGAGAAGCTGACTCTGCGCACGATACGTTGCGACCTTAAAGAGGTCACCGGGGCGAGAATCAACTTCTCTATCTCCCCGGCGGGGCGGCCGTCGGACAGATATCGGCTTCGGAATGTCTTCACCGCAGACCAGCTAGCGCTCTCCCGCTACGACTACCCCCTGGAGAGATTACGCGCAAGATATTCCCACCTACGGCGAGTAGACCTACATCCGATAGAAGGAGCGGAGCCAACCCTTCTCATCGGCTCGGACAACGCTGAACTGATCGTGTCGCTCCGTCCTCCGCTGAGAGGACCACGAGGCTGCCCGATGGCTGTTAAGACTGCGCTTGGGTGGGCCCTCCAAGGCGCTACCGAGGGGAGAGATAGAGACGGGAGAGCTACGTCATCCCTCCATGTCCGAACCGAAGAAGCAAACCAACCAACCGGACCGCCTGGAGTGGAATCTATTGCTGCCAGTGCACCTGGAACAGTTAGTACCACAAATGGTTCACCACAGGATGACCAACCAAAGAAGAAGTCTCTGTGGACAGAGCATAAGTCTCTGGATGGGAAGACCTACTTCTACAACACAGAGACTAAACAGTCCTCAGGGGAGAAACCAGACGACCTGAAATCTCCTGCTGAGCAAATGTTGTCTAAGTGCCCGTGGAAGGAGTACAAGTCTGACACGGGAAAGCCTTACTACTACAACTCCCAGACTAAGGAGTCCCGGTGGACCAAGCCCAAAGAGCTGGAAGATCTTGAAGCGATGATCAAAGCGGAGGAGAATGGGACGGTAGAAGCTGCAGCTCCTGGCACCGCCCCCGTCCCCACTCTTCAGGTTGATCCTGCTGCTACCATGGCGACCATGATGGACATGGAGGCCATGGCGGCAACAGCTGTTGCCGAGGAACACCTGCAGGTGGCCATGCACCCTCACGTGGCCGAGGTCAGCATTGACGCACCCGTCAACTCCGTCGAGTACACGTCAGCCATGGAAGTCTCAGCCAGTATTGTAGACGCCTCCAAGGAGGAAAGGCCGGAGTTGGCGAAGAAAACGTACAAGTGGAACCCAAAAGAGGAGGCCAAGCAGGCCTTCAAAGAGCTTCTGAAGGAGAATGGTGTTTCATCCAACGCGTCATGGGAGCAAGCCATGAGAATGATCATCAACGACCCACGCTACAGCGCCCTGCCCAAGCTGAGTGAGAAGAAGCAAGCGTTTAAGGCCTACAAGGCTAAGAAGGAGAAGGAACAAGCCAAGCAGCTCAGGAAGAGGAACTGGGAGGCGCTGAAGAACATTCTGGACAACATGGCCAACGTCACCTACCGCACCACCTGGTCCGAGGCCCAGCAGTACCTGCTGGACAACCCCACCTTCGCTGAGTACGAGGAGCTGCAGAACATGGACAAGGAAGACGCTCTGATCTGCTTCGAGGAGCACATCCGCGCCCTGGAGAAGGAGGAGAAGCAGAAGACTCTGCTGAGGGAGAGAGACAACTTGTCCGAAGGTGCCGTGGTACTGGTGATCGACCAGTCCCTTCCACGCGCCGCCTGGCAGACAGGCAGAGTGACCAAGGTCCTGCCGGGTCCGGATGGAAGGGTGCGGACGGCCATCGTGGACGTTGGTGGTCGCACTTACACCCGACCTGTGGCACGCCTGATTGAGCTCCCTCAAATTACGAAGGACACTATCACCTCCTACCTCACGCTGCTAGAGCAGCCTAGCCAGTGTGCCTTCCCTAGTTAACTGAAACCGAGGGTTTCATGGGGCGGCTGTTGTGAAGGCCCACAGTTTAGAGCCAGTTTAGTTTCCCCAAACCAGCCCTATTTTGCCCCTGTTATTTACTTTATTATTTTCTATACTATTCCTGTACGTTTATGAAGGTGTATGTATTGTTATTGTAATGTTTATGTATATGTTTAATGACGTGGTATATCCGGGGTGTGTCCGTGACCCGGATGCTAGGTTCGGTGGTGTATATATAGGGACGGAAGTGCTCTGTGAGTCAGTGTGATGAGAATCCGAGTGATGAGAGCAACGAGAGTGAGAATAAGCAGAGAGAACACGAAGTCGATCTAAGATGGCGGAGTCAGTAACACGCACACCGTGCTGAAGCTGAAGACCCGTTTAGTGATTATCGAGTTACAACTGTGATAGCCCGTTTAGCTGTGTTCCCGTTAGCCAGCCTTGCCAGCAGCCGGCTGCGAACGTTGGACCTGACGGACAAGATCAAGCTGGACAGAGTCGTCGCCTCCACGAGTGGATTGCGACCGACGTGGACCACCGGACCTGAGCCCTTCACCTCGTCGTGGACCACGAAGAAGCCCCTTTCCCTTCGCGTTGCTACGTCACCCCCCCCCCCTTTTGTCTGCTACCTTCCTCGACGCACATGCCATCCAACCAGGCCTCAACGCGCTCCTTGCAGCGCCAGACTCTAAGCCTTTTCCAGGCTAGGTACTGTGAGTGAGTGATTGAGTGTGTGTGTGGCCGGCGGGGAGGGAGTGTATATATCTGGGGATGTATACATCAGTTATGTAAATAAATGTGTTTGTTCATATGGGATACCGTTACCGTGTGTTTAGTTGTTTGAATGCTAATGCTAATGCTAATTCCAATGCTAATGCTAATGCTACTTCCAATGCTAATGCTAATGCTAATTCCCATGCTAATGCTAACGATGGTAATGCTAGTCTAAAGGTTTGCTGGCGCCCCCTACCTCTATCCTCCTACACTGCCTATTTAGCTCAGAGTTAGTTAGATAACCAGCCCTTCCTAAATTCTACAGTCCTTTTAGCTACTCCCTGGTTACACAGAGTATGTTGAATTACGTGTGTGCAGCCTTTTGCTCAAAAGTGATCAATGTTTCGTTTTCAGAGTCTCTTTTGAAATCTCTTAAAGAGCTGATTTCAGTCATTAACAGAGCTGTTTTGAAAGTGTCCAAGCAGCCTGTTCTGAGAGTGGACTGTTTTTTGCATTCGTTCTCAAGTTATATCAAAGTGTTGTTTTCTGGAGCACATTTTGACTTGCTGTTGAATGCTCCTATAAAGTCACTCTAAATGACAATCTGAGTATCTTGAATTACGTGTGTGCAGCCTTTTGCTCAAAAGTTATCAACGTTTCGTTTTCAGAGTCTCTTTTGACAATCTCTTAAAGAGCTGATTTCAGTCATTAACAGAGCTGTCCAAGAGGCCTGTTCTGAGAGTGGACTGTTTTTTGCATTCGTTCTCAAGTCATATCAAAGTGTTGTTTTCTGCCTTTCTGGAGTACATTTTGACTTGTTGCTGAATGCTCCTATAATGTAACTCTAAATGACAATCAGAGCAACTTGAATTACGTGTGTGCAGCCTTTTGCTCAAAAGTGATCAACGTTTCGTTTTCAGAGTCTCTTTTGACAATCTCTTAAAGAGCTGATTTCAGTCATTAACAGAGCTGTTCTGAAAGTGTCCAAGCGGCCTGTTCTGAGAGTGGACTGTTTTTTGCATTCGTTCTCAAGTTATATCAAACTATCAAAGTGTTGTTTTCTGCCTTTCTGGAGCACATTTTGACTTGTTGTTGAATGCTCCTATAATGTAACTCTAAATGACAATCAGAGTATGTTGAATTACGTGTGTGCAGCCTTTTGCTCAAAAGTTATCAATGTTTCGTTTTCAGAGTCTCTTTTGACAATCTCTTAAAGAGCCGATTTCAGTCATTAACAGAGCTGTTCTGAAAGTGTCCAAGCAGCCTGTTCTGAGAGTGGACTGTTTTTTGCATTCGTTCTCAAGTTATATCAAAGTGTTGTTTTCTGCCTTTCTGGAGCACATTTTGACTTGTTGCTGAATGCTCCTATAATGTAACTCTAAATGACAATCAGAGCAACTTGAATTACGTGTGTGCAGCCTTTTGCTCAAAAGTGATCAACGTTTCGTTTTCAGAGTCTCTTTTGACAATCTCTTAAAGAGCTGATTTCAGTCATTAACAGAGCTGTTCTGAAAGTGTCCTAGCGGCCTATCTTGAGAGTGGACTGTTTTTTGCATTCGTTCTCAAGTTATATCAAAGTGTTGTTTTCTGCCTTTCTGGAGCACATTTTGACTTGCTGTTGAATGCTCCTATAAAGTCACTCTAAATGACAATCTGAGTATCTTGAATTACGTGTGCGCAGCCTTTTGCTCAAAAGTTATCAACGTTTCGTTTTCAGAGTCTCTTTTGACAATCTCTTAAAGAGCTGATTTCAGTCATTAACAGAGCTGTCCAAGAGGCCTGTTCTGAGAGTGGACTGTTTTTTGCATTCGTTCTCAAGTTATATCAAAGTGTTGTTTTCTGCCTTTCTGGAGCACATTTTGACTTGTTGTTGAATGCTCCTATAATGTAACTCTAAATGACAATCAGAGCAACTTGAATTACGTGTGTGCAGCCTTTTGCTCAAAAGTTATCAACGTTTCGTTTTCAGTGGACAAGCTACTGTGTTACTAACATAAACAAGCACCTGTGTTAATATAGACAAGCTACTGTGTTACTAATATAGACAATCTACTGTGTTACTAACATAAACAAGCACCTGTGTTAACGTAGACAAGCTACTGTTTTACTACAAGCACCTGTGTTAACAATGACAAGCTACTGTGTTACTAACATAAACAAGCACCTGTGTTAACATAGACACGCTACTGTGTTACTAACAAAGACAAGTTACTGTGTTACTAACATAGACAAGCTACTGTGTTATTAACAGAAACAAGCACCTGTGTTTACATGGACAAGCTACTGTGTTACTAACATAAACAAGCACCTATGTTAACATAGACATGCTACTGTGTTACTAATATTGACAAGCTACTGTGTTACTGCCTTTCTGGAGCACATTTTGACTTGTTGTTGAATGCTCCTATGATGTAACTCTAAATGACAATCAGAGCAACTTGAATTACGTTTGTGCAGCCTTTTGCTCAAAAGTTATCAACGTTTCGTTTTCAGAGTCTCTTTTGACAATCTCTTCGAGAGCTGTTTTCAGTCATTAACAGAGAAAGTCTGAAAGTGTCCAAGCGGCCTGTTCTGAGAGTGGACTGTTTTTTGCATTCGTTCTCAAGTTATATCAAACTATCAAAGTGTTGTTTTCTGCCTTTCTGGAGCACATTTTGACTTGATGTTGAATGCTCCTATAATGTAACTCTAAATGACAATCAGAGTATGTTGAATTACGTGTGTGCAGTCTTTTGCTCAAAAGTTATCAATGTTTCGTTTTCAGAGTCTCTTTTGACAATCTCTTAAAGAGCTGATTTCAGTCATTAACAGAGCTGTTCTGAAAGTGTCCAATCAGCCTGTTCTGAGAGTGGACTGTTTTTTGCATTCGTTCTCAAGTTATATCAAAGTGTTGTTTTCTGCCTTTCTGGAGCACATTTTGACTTGTTGCTGAATGCTCCTATAATGTAACTCTAAATGACAATCAGAGCAACTTGAATTACGTGTGTGCAGCCTTTTGCTCAAAAGTGATCAACGTTTCGTTTTCAGAGTCTCTTTTGACAATCTCTTAAAGAGCTGATTTCAGTCATTAACAGAGCTGTTCTGAAAGTGTCCAAGCGGCCTGTTCTGAGAGTGGACTGTTTTTTGCATTCGTTCTCAAGTTATATCAAACTATCAAAGTGTTGTTTTCTGCCTTTCTGGAGCACATTTTGACTTGTTGTTGAATGCTCCTATAATGAAACTCTAAATGACAATCAGAGTATGTTGAATTACGTGTGTGCAGCCTTTTGCTCAAAAGTTATCAATGTTTCGTTTTCAGAGTCTCTTTTGACAATCTCTTAAAGAGCCGATTTCAGTCATTAACAGAGCTGTTCTGAAAGTGTCCAAGCAGCCTGTTCTGAGAGTGGACTGTTTTTTGCATTCGTTCTCAAGTTATATCAAAGTGTTGTTTTCTGCCTTTCTGGAGCACATTTTGACTTGTTGCTGAATGCTCCTATAATGTAACTCTAAATGACAATCAGAGCAACTTGAATTACGTGTGTGCAGCCTTTTGCTCAAAAGTGATCAACGTTTCGTTTTCAGAGTCTCTTTTGACAATCTCTTAAAGAGCTGATTTCAGTCATTAACAGAGCTGTTCTGAAAGTGTCCTAGCGGCCTATCTTGAGAGTGGACTGTTTTTTGCATTCGTTCTCAAGTTATATCAAAGTGTTGTTTTCTGCCTTTCTGGAGCACATTTTGACTTGCTGTTGAATGCTCCTATAAAGTCACTCTAAATGACAATCTGAGTATCTTGAATTACGTGTGCGCAGCCTTTTGCTCAAAAGTTATCAACGTTTCGTTTTCAGAGTCTCTTTTGACAATCTCTTAAAGAGCTGATTTCAGTCATTAACAGAGCTGTCCAAGAGGCCTGTTCTGAGAGTGGACTGTTTTTTGCATTCGTTCTCAAGTTATATCAAAGTGTTGTTTTCTGCCTTTCTGGAGCACATTTTGACTTGTTGTTGAATGCTCCTATAATGTAACTCTAAATGACAATCAGAGCAACTTGAATTACGTGTGTGCAGCCTTTTGCTCAAAAGTTATCAACGTTTCGTTTTCAGTGGACAAGCTACTGTGTTACTAACATAAACAAGCACCTGTGTTAATATAGACAAGCTACTGTGTTACTAATATAGACAATCTACTGTGTTACTAACATAAACAAGCACCTGTGTTAACGTAGACAAGCTACTGTTTTACTACAAGCACCTGTGTTAACAATGACAAGCTACTGTGTTACTAACATAAACAAGCACCTGTGTTAACATAGACACGCTACTGTGTTACTAACAAAGACAAGTTACTGTGTTACTAACATAGACAAGCTACTGTGTTATTAACAGAAACAAGCACCTGTGTTTACATGGACAAGCTACTGTGTTACTAACATAAACAAGCACCTATGTTAACATAGACATGCTACTGTGTTACTAATATTGACAAGCTACTGTGTTACTGCCTTTCTGGAGCACATTTTGACTTGTTGTTGAATGCTCCTATGATGTAACTCTAAATGACAATCAGAGCAACTTGAATTACGTTTGTGCAGCCTTTTGCTCAAAAGTTATCAACGTTTCGTTTTCAGAGTCTCTTTTGACAATCTCTTCGAGAGCTGTTTTCAGTCATTAACAGAGAAAGTCTGAAAGTGTCCAAGCGGCCTGTTCTGAGAGTGGACTGTTTTTTGCATTCGTTCTCAAGTTATATCAAACTATCAAAGTGTTGTTTTCTGCCTTTCTGGAGCACATTTTGACTTGATGTTGAATGCTCCTATAATGTAACTCTAAATGACAATCAGAGTATGTTGAATTACGTGTGTGCAGTCTTTTGCTCAAAAGTTATCAATGTTTCGTTTTCAGAGTCTCTTTTGACAATCTCTTAAAGAGCTGATTTCAGTCATTAACAGAGCTGTTCTGAAAGTGTCCAAGCAGCCTGTTCTGAGAGTGGACTGTTTTTTGCATTCGTTCTCAAGTTATATCAAAGTGTTGTTTTCTGCCTTTCTGGAGCACATTTTGACTTGTTGCTGAATGCTCCTATAATGTAACTCTAAATGACAATCAGAGCAACTTGAATTACGTGTGTGCAGCCTTTTGCTCAAAAGTGATCAACGTTTAGTTTTCAGAGTCTCTTTTGACAATCTCTTAAAGAGCTGATTTCAGTCATTAACAGAGCTGTTCTGAAAGTGTCCAAGCGGCCTGTTCTGAGAGTGGACTGTTTTTTGCATTCGTTCTCAAGTTATATCAAACTATCAAAGTGTTGTTTTCTGCCTTTCTGGAGCACATTTTGACTTGTTGTTGAATGCTCCTATAATGAAACTCTAAATGACAATCAGAGTATGTTGAATTACGTGTGTGCAGCCTTTTGCTCAAAAGTTATCAATGTTTCGTTTTCAGAGTCTCTTTTGACAATCTCTTAAAGAGCCGATTTCAGTCATTAACAGAGCTGTTCTGAAAGTGTCCAAGCAGCCTGTTCTGAGAGTGGACTGTTTTTTGCATTCGTTCTCAAGTTATATCAATGTGTTGTTTTCTGCCTTTCTGGAGCACATTTTGACTTGTTGCTGAATGCTCCTATAATGTAACTCTAAATGACAATCAGAGCAACTTGAATTACGTGTGTGCAGCCTTTTGCTCAAAAGTGATCAACGTTTCGTTTTCAGAGTCTCTTTTGACAATCTCTTAAAGAGCTGATTTCAGTCATTAACAGAGCTGTTCTGAAAGTGTCCTAGCGGCCTATCTTGAGAGTGGACTGTTTTTTGCATTCGTTCTCAAGTTATATCAAAGTGTTGTTTTCTGCCTTTCTGGAGCACATTTTGACTTGCTGTTGAATGCTCCTATAAAGTCACTCTAAATGACAATCTGAGTATCTTGAATTACGTGTGCGCAGCCTTTTGCTCAAAAGTTATCAACGTTTCGTTTTCAGAGTCTCTTTTGACAATCTCTTAAAGAGCTGATTTCAGTCATTAACAGAGCTGTCCAAGAGGCCTGTTCTGAGAGTGGACTGTTTTTTGCATTCGTTCTCAAGTTATATCAAAGTGTTGTTTTCTGCCTTTCTGGAGCACATTTTGACTTGTTGAATGCTCCTATAATGTAACTCTAAATGACAATCAGAGCAACTTGAATTACGTGTGTGTCACGAGATGAAAATGGGACTAATCAGGGGAGGTTCGCGGGAAATGTTTATGGGCACAGCTGCCCTGGGTTTTGCGATTGACTGCACTAACGAGCGGATTGGCTGCTGCGCCCTTTAAAAACCCTGGACTTTAGAAGAGAAGGAAGGGAGACATGGGGGTCGTATTGTCGTGAGTGGACACATGCTATTTCGTATATGACAAACCGATATTGCAGTTAGTGGAGTGCCTGTGTGGCGGATTGACTGCCTGGTCGAGTGGTGGCTGCCGACGGCGGACTACTCGGTGGAGCCGAGCCGACGGTGGTTGCTGATGGGGGACTAGCCGAGCCGAGGACCAGGACTAGCCGAGCCGACGGTGGTTGCTGGCGGGGGGGGACTCTACTGGGAAATCGCTGGGGAAAATCACTCTACTGCCGAGTCGCTCTGGATACCAGTGAGCTTGGGGATTCTCGGAGGCGGAGCCCCGCCGACGTCACGACGACAGGCCTCGTTTCAACCTCAGGCAAATAGAGACTCTTTGTTTATTTCTTTGGTTTGATTTTTGTGGGGTAGCGTTGAGGAGGAGAGCCTACCCCACGCACCTGAACTCTGTCGTCTGTCGTGTGCGCCTTCCCCCAAACCCTCATTTTAAAGTAGTTAATTTATATGGATTTTAGCAATGTGTAATAGGAAATTTGTAATAAAGATGATTGTTTTCATACGCTCGTCTTGGTCTTCTGTGTGAGGGTGTGTGTTGGAGAATTACATATTCTGTGCCGGGAAGGTTTAGGGGTGTTCACTCTAAACTGTGACATCTCTTTTGGCGTTTGTCGGCAGGATTCTCCTAACACACATTCCTACACAAGTGATCATGGATGAAGAGAATAGAACAGAACAGCCAGCAGGGAGCTCTAGTTCAGTAGGGATGAGCTTACCCCAGTCCACCCCAGTAACTATGCCATGGTTTATGTGTTCACCCTGGGTCCCCAAGTTTACTGGTGAGGGAGAAGTTAGGTTTGGGGAATGGCAGGCACAGATGGAGGCAATACTGAGGGCCCAAGGATTAACAGAAAGACAGCAGGTGGACTTTATCATGAGTGCACTGGATGGCCGTGCTAAGAGGGAAGCCCTGTTGGGTAGTGATGGCCAGAGGGCGTCCCCTGCTGCTTTGTGGACGGTATTACAGAAACGGTTTGGGGCCCTTACCCCGGCAGCTGAGGCCCGGTCCCGCTTTTTCAACTGTGTCCAGAGGGGAGACGAGTCCGTGCCGGAGTACCTCCTCCGATCTCGGGAGCTGTTCTCCCGGTGGCGAAGGGCAGAGCCAGATGGATCGGCTAAGAATGAATCCACCCTACAGGACCAGTTCATTAGGAACCTAAAAGAGGGTGAGGTAAAGAGAGAGCTCATGACGTTGGTACGGCGTCAGCCGGGGGCAACTTTTCGGGAAGTGAGTGCGGAGGCTGAGGCATTGGACAAAGGGGGGAGGTCCCGGGACTGTCAGACCTGTCGTGTTGTTGTTCCCCCTACAGCTGCTGCTCCAACGGTTGTCGATTTGGAGAGATGGAAGGAGACCATGCGGGCTGAGCTAAGGCAAGAGATGAAGGAACAGTTGACCGCACTGACGGAGACCTTAGTGAGAGAAGTCAGACAAACCACCATCAGCTCCGAGGCCCTTCCCCCACCGAGACCTGGGCCAAGAGGAGAGGTAATTAGAGGACAGTATCACCCTGCTCCCAATAATAGGAGGCCGTTCCAATGGGACCGACAGGGCAGGCCAATCTGCCTACAGTGTGGACAGCCAGGCCACATCCAACGTTATTGTTCCACCCAGAGAGATGTACCTTTAAACCAGGAACCCCGGCTACTGTAGGGCGAGCAGTCGGGGATGCGGGCAGCCAAGGAGAGAGCCCTAAGAAGTCTGCACTGCAGTGGTGGGGACATGTCCCCGGGTGGAAGTGGAGGTGAGCGGAGTAAAAATACCATGCATGTTGGACACTGGATCACAAGTAACCATGTTTAGTCACAGTTTTTTTCAGAAATGGCTTGGCCCTGTACCAATGCAGGAGTCCTCCAACCTAAACTGGCTCACCCTGAAGGCGGCGAATGGTTTGAACATCCCCTACATAGGCTATGCCGTAGTAGATTTCACCGTGGGAGGGTTACGGGTTCCGGAGAAGGGTATAGTCATTGTTAAAGACGAATGTCTGGGTGCAGACCAAGGTATCCTGGGTATGAATGTGATAGCCCACTGTTGGAAGGAGTTGTTTCAGGGGGCGTCTCAAGGGGTCACAGGGTTCAACTCCACCTTAAGTGGAGAGGCTAGGAGGGAGTGGCAGAAGGCCTTTGCGGTCTGCAGGCGGGTCGTCCAGACCCACGAGCCCGAAGTGACGACCGGCACCGCCCGCCTGATGAAGAGGGACGAGAACCGGGTTCCCGCCAGCTGTGAGAAGCTCTTATGGGCCAGGGTGGTGGGGTGCTGCCCTTCAAAAGATTATCTTGCCTTAGTAGAGGACTGTGGCAAGGGGGCAGAGTGGCAGATTGCTCGGTCTGTAGTGAGAGTACAGGGAGGGCGGCTCCCATTGCGGCTGTTGAACCTGCAACCCTACGCCCTGGAACTGCCTGGACGCTGCCCACTGGCCACAGTGACCCCCCTCGACCCCTCCCAGGTCTGTGGGGAGAGAGACCTGGTGTTGCGTAAACAGAGGCCCGGGGAGGTCGAGGTCGATGTCCAGACTGTCCAGCTGAAACCAGGAGGGCACCCCCCAGTAAAACTTCCGTCCGTAGAGGGCCTGACTCCAGGACAACAACAGAAACTAGAGGGGCTTTTATCCCAGTGGACCAGTGTGTTCGCAACCAATGATGAGGACTACGGCAGCACGGATGCTGTCCTGCACCATATCCCTACCGGGACTGCCCCACCAAGTCGTGAACGATACCGGCCTGTCCCTCCAACCCTGTACCCGGAGCTCCGACAACTGCTGGCTGGGATGTTGAGCTCAGGAGTCGTCTCAGAGAGTTCGAGCCCCTGGGCTGCCCCTATTGTCCTGGTGAAGAAAAAGGATGGGACCTGGAGGTTCTGTGTCGACTACCGCCGGCTAAATACAGTTACCCACAAGGATGCCTTCCCGCTCCCCCGTATCGAGGAGTCCCTGACGAGCCTAAAGCAGGCAGCATGGTATTCTACTCTCGACCTCGCCTCCGGGTATTGGCAAGTGAAGGTTGACCCCCAGGACAGGGAAAAGACGGCGTTCACGACACCCCTTGGCCTCTTCGAGTTCTCCCGAATGCCGTTCGGGCTTTGTAATGCCCCGGCCACCTTTCAGAGACTTATGCAGAAGTGCCTAGGAGACAAGGTACATGACTTCCTCTTAATCTATCTAGATGATGTTATTATCTATTCCCCTGACTTTGACTGTCACTTACAGCATCTGGAGCAGGTGTTCCAGCGGCTCGCCAAGTATGGATTAAAATTACAGCCCTCGAAATGCAAATTCCTCCAGAAGGAGGTGGCCTACCTGGGACACGTGGTGAGTGAAGCTGGAGTTGCCACTGACCCTGAAAAGATAGCTGCCGTTCGCGACTGGCCTCGGCCAGAGACAACCACCCAGGTACGCTCCTTCCTTGGTTTTGCGGGTTATTACAGACGTTTTATCTCTTCCTTCTCTAAGATCGCCTGCCCACTCCATGGCTTACTGACTGGCACTGCGACTCTGGGAAAGAAGGGGCGTCCCGTGGTATGGACACCAGAGTGCCAGAGAGCGTTCGAGCAGCTGAAGGCCGCCCTCCTGAGTGCCCCGATCCTAGCATATGCGGACTTCACCAAGCCATTCATCCTGTATACCGACGCTAGCTTTGATGGCTTGGGGGCGGTACTATCCCAAGTCCAGGGTGGCCAAGAGAGGGTCATCGCCTATGCTAGCCGCAGCTTGTCTCCCCCAGAGAGAAATGACCAGAACTATAGCTCTTTCAAGCTAGAACTATTAGCACTGAAGTGGGCAATGACTGACAAGTTTCGGGACTATCTATGGGGAGCTGATGTTACAGTCTATACAGATAATAACCCACTGGTACACCTAGACACTGCAAGGCTAGGGGCAGTCGAACAGCGATGGGTGGCCCAATTGGCCTGCTACCAGTTTGAAGTAAAGTACCGCCCCGGCCGCTCTAATCAAAATGCTGACCTTCTCTCCCGACTCCCTAGGACTGAGGGGCAGGTGTGTCTGAGCCAGGAAGCTGGGTGTGAGATAGGACCACGGCCGGAACGGGTTGTTGAGGGAGGGCCTGACTGGAGACAGATCCAACAGGGGGACCCACACCTCCAAGTCTTGTCCGAGAGGCTCAGTCAGGGCAAGCTGCCTGTCGGCAGGGCCCGGGACGGTGTTCCCCAACAGGAGAGGCGGTGGTGGAGGGAATGGGACAGATTAGCCCTGCGGGATGGAGTCATTGGCCGGAGGGTGCGGGACACGGTCGAGGACACCTGGAGGTGGCAGATCCTGGTGCCCAGCTCGGCGACGCACGACCTATGGGAGAAGTACCACACCTCTTTAGGTCACTTGAGTGCTGGTCGGATTGAAGCAGCCCTAAGGCGGGGTTTCTATTGGCCCGATTGGGGGAGGATGTGCGACATTGGATTATGGAGTGTCCTCAGTGTGTACAGAGGAAACCTGGGCCAGAGGTAAGGGCACCTTTGGTGCCGATCACCACCAGTTATCCCCTAGAAATTGTGGCCATCGATTATCTCTCTTTGGGTCGACCCGGTGACACCTACCCGTATTTGCTTGTCATGACTGATCTTTTTTCCAGATATGGGTGGGCAGTCCCGACAAAAGATCAGACAGCTGAGACCACAGTGAAGGCCCTCTGGACAGCAGTGGTGCAGCATTGGGGATGCCCCGAGAAAATTCTGAGTGATCGGGGGGCTGCATTTGAGTCGGCGATCGTGGCCCAGTTCTGTGAGTTATATGGGTGTAAGAAGATCCGCACTACCCCTTACAGACCCCAGGGCAATGGGGCCTGCGAACGTTTCAACCAGACATTACTGTCTCTCCTGGGGTCCCTGGGGGAGGACCAACAAAGGCGATGGCCTGATCACCTACCCATGTTGCTCCAAGCGTATAATAACACAGAGCACAGTAGCACTGGGCTCACCCCGTTCTTTGTCATGTGTGGCAGGCATGCCCGTCTCCCTGTTGATGTCATTGTAGGTGCAGAGGCCCCGAGGCCACGGATGGACCTGGATGGATGGGTCCGGCACCACCATGACCAACTTCGCCGGGCCTACAGCCAGGTCGAGGCAAGGACCCAGCACCAACAGGAGCGGGACAAACGACGGTATGACAGACGAGCCAAGGACGTTCCATTGGTGGCTGGGGAGCGAGTGCTCCTGAGGAACTTTCGCCGGCGTGATCAGGGTAAGCTGGCCCCTCGATGGCAACCCAACCCTTTTGTTGTTTTAGGACCACTCCAGTCTGGACTGCCTGTCCTCCGTATCCGACCAGAGGGAGGAGGACCTGTTCGGACCATCCACCGGAACCACCTGAGGCCCTGCCCCTACCCAGCCGCCCAGCGGACCCCGGCTGCCGTGCTGCCCAGCCAAGACCCAACCGACAGTGTGCTCCCCAACCAGGTCCCCAAACCGGACTGGCGTAACTACACCTGGTACCCTGTCCGTGTTCCCATGGCTCTTTCAGCTGCCCTGCCTGCTGCTCCCATAGGAGGTCAGGATGGTAGAGGTGAGGAGATTGTACCCCTAGCTGAGGAGGGGGGTGGACGTGAGGTTGCACCTCTGGCCGGGGAGGGGGAAGGACTGGGTAGGCCCAGAAGGCTGAATCGACAGCCTCCACTTAGATATCGGGAGGCGCTTAGCTCCTAATAGTCGGGACGACTATGGATAACGGGGGGGTGAGTGTCACGAGATGAAAATGGGACTAATCAGGGGAGGTTCGCGGGAAATGTTTATGGGCACAGCTGCCCTGGGTTTTGCGATTGACTGCACTAACGAGCGGATTGGCTGCTGCGCCCTTTAAAAACCCTGGACTTTAGAAGAGAAGGAAGGGAGACATGGGGGTCGTATTGTCGTGAGTGGACACATGCTATTTCGTATATGACAAACCGATATTGCAGTTAGTGGAGTGCCTGTGTGGCGGATTGACTGCCTGGTCGAGTGGTGGCTGCCGACGGCGGACTACTCGGTGGAGCCGAGCCGACGGTGGTTGCTGACGGGGGACTAGCCGAGCCGAGGACCAGGACTAGCCGAGCCGACGGTGGTTGCTGGCGGGGGGGACTCTACTGGGAAATCGCTGGGGAAAATCACTCTACTGCCGAGTCGCTCTGGATACCAGTGAGCTTGGGGATTCTCGGAGGCGGAGCCCCGCCGACGTCACGACGACAGGCCTCGTTTCAACCTCAGGCAAATAGAGACTCTTTGTTTATTTCTTTGGTTTGATTTTTGTGGGGTAGCGTTGAGGAGGAGAGCCTACCCCACGCACCTGAACTCTGTTGTCTGTCGTGTGCGCCTTCCCCCAAACCCTCATTTTAAAGTAGTTAATTTATATGGATTTTAGCAATGTGTAATAGGAAATTTGTAATAAAGATGATTGTTTTCATACGCTCGTCTTGGTCTTCTGTGTGAGGGTGTGTGTTGGAGAATTACATATTCTGTGCCGGGAAGGTTTAGGGGTGTTCACTCCAAACTGTGACATGTGTGCAGCCTTTTGCTCAAAAGTTATCAACGTTTCGTTTTCAGTGGACAAGCTACTGTGTTACTAACATAAACAAGCACCTGTGTTAACGTAGACAAGCTACTGTGTTACTACAAGCACCTGTGTTAACAATGACAAGCTACTGTGTTACTAACATAAACAAGCTACTGTGTTATTAACATAAACAAGCACCTGTGTTAACATTGACAAGCTACTGTGTTACTAACATAAACAAGCACCTGTGTTAACATAGACACGCTACTGTGTTACTAACAAAGACAAGTTACTGTGTTACTAACATAGACAAGCTACTGTGTTATTAACAGAAACAAGCACCTGTGTTTACATGGACAAGCTACTGTGTTACTAACATAAACAAGCACCTATGTTAACATAGACATGCTACTGTGTTACTAATATTGACAAGCTACTGTGTTACTGCCTTTCTGGAGCACATTTTGACTTGTTGTTGAATGCTCCTATAATGTAACTCTAAATGACAATCAGAGCAACTTGAATTACGTTTGTGCAGCCTTTTGCTCAAAAGTTATCAACGTTTCGTTTTCAGAGTCTCTTTTGACAATCTCTTCGAGAGCTGTTTTCAGTCATTAACAGAGAAAGTCTGAAAGTGTCCAAGCGGCCTGTTCTGAGTGGACAGTTTTTTGCATTCGTTCTCAAGTTATATCAAACTATCAAAGTGTTGTTTTCTGCCATTCTGGAGCTTATTTTGACTTGTTGTTGAATGCTCCTATAATGTAACTCTAAATGACAATCAGAGTATGTTGAATTACGTGTGTGCAGCCTTTTGCTCAAAAGTTATCAATGTTTCGTTTTCAGAGTCTCTTTTGAAATCTCTTAAAGAGCTGATTTCAGTCATTAACAGAGCTGTTCTGAAAGTGTCCAAGCAGCCTGTTCTGAGAGTGGACTGTTTTTTGCATTCGTTCTCAAGTTATATCAAAGTGTAGTTTTCTGCCTTTCTGGAGCACATTTTGACTTGTTGCTGAATGCTCCTATATTGTAACTCTAAATGATAATCAGAGTATGTTGAATTACGTGTGTGCAGCCTTTTGCTCAAAAGTTATCAATGTTTCGTTTTCAGAGTCTCTTTTGACAATCTCTTAAAGAGCTGATTTCAGTCATTAACAGAGCTGTTCTGAAAGTGTCCAAGCAGCCTGTTCTGAGAGTGGACTGTTTTTTGCATTCGTTCTCAAGTTATATCAAAGTGTTGTTTTCTGCCTTTCTGGAGCACATTTTGACTTGTTGCTGAATGCTCCTATAATGTAACTCTAAATGACAATCTGAGTATCTTGAATTACGTGTGTGCAGTCTTTTGCTCAAAAGTTATCAACGTTTCGTTTTCAAGGTCTCTTTTGACAATCTCTTAAAGAGCTGGTTTCAGTCATTAACAGAGCTGTTCTGAAAGTGTCCAAGCGGTCTGTTCTGAGAGTGGACTGTTTTTTGCATTCTTTCTCAAGTTATATCAAAGTGTTGTTTTCTGCCTTTCTGGAGCACATTTTGACTTGTTGTTGAATGCTCCTATAATGTAACTCTAAATGACAATCAGAGTATCTTGAATTACGTGTGTGCAGCCTTTTGCTCAAAAGTGATCAACGTTTCGTTTTCAGAGTCTCTTTTGACAATCTCTTCGAGAGCTGTTTTCAGTCATTAACAGAGCTGTTCTGAAAGTGTCCAAGCGGCCTGTTCTGAGAGTGGACTGTTTTTTGCATTCGTTCTCAAGTTCTATCAGTGTTGTTTTCTGCTTTTCTGGAGCACATTTTGACTTGTTGTTGAATGCTCCTATAATGTAACTCTAAATGACAATCAGAGCAACTTGAATTACGTGTGTGCAGCCTTTTGCTCAAAAGTTATCAACGTTTCGTTTTCAGAGTCTCTTTTGACAATCTCTTAAAGAGCTGGTTTCAGTCATTAACAGAGCTGTTCTGAAAGTGTCCAAGCGGCCTGTTCTGAGAGTGGACTGTTATTTGCATTCGTTCTCAAGTTCTATCAGTGTTGTTTTCTGCTTTTCTGGAGCACATTTGGACTTGTTGTTGAATGCTCCTATAATGTAACTCTAAATGACAATCAGAGTATCTTGAATTACGTGTGTGCAGCCTTTTGCTCAAAAGTTATCAACGTTTCGTTTTCAGAGTCTCTTTTGACAATCTCTTAAAGAGCTGTTTTCAGTCATTAACAGAGCTGTTCTGAAAGTGTCCAAGCGGCCTGTTCTGAGAGTGGACTGTTTTTTGCATTCGTTCTCAAGTTCTATCAGTGTTGTTTTCTGCTTTTCTGGAGCACATTTTGACTTGTTGTTGAATGCTCCTATAATGTAACTCTAAATGACAATCAGAGCAACTTGAATTACGTGTGTGCAGCCTTTTGCTCAAAAGTTATCAACGTTTCGTTTTCAGAGTCTCTTTTGACAATCTCTTAAAGAGCTGGTTTCAGTCATTAACAGAGCTGTTCTGAAAGTGTCCAAGCGGCCTGTTCTGAGAGTGGACTGTTATTTGCATTCGTTCTCAAGTTCTATCAGTGTTGTTTTCTGCTTTTCTGGAGCACATTTGGACTTGTTGTTGAATGCTCCTATAATGTAACTCTAAATGACAATCAGAGTATCTTGAATTACGTGTGTGCAGCCTTTTGCTCAAAAGTTATCAACGTTTCGTTTTCAGAGTCTCTTTTGACAATCTCTTAAAGAGCTGGTTTCAGTCATTAACAGAGCTGTTCTTAAAGTGTCCAAGTGGTCTGTTCTGAGAGTGGACTGTTTTTTGCATTCTTTCTCAAGTTATATCAAAGTGTTGTTTTCTGCCGTTCTGGAGCACATTTTGACTTGTTGTTGAATGCTCCTATAATGTAACTCTAAATGACAATCAGAGTATCTTGAATTACGTGTGTGCAGCCTTTTGCTCAAAAGTTATCAACGTTTCGTTTTCAGAGTCTCTTTTGACAATCTCTTAAAGAGCTGGTTTCAGTCATTAACAGAGCTGTTCTGAAAGTGTCCAAGCGGTCTGTTCTGAGAGTGAACAGTTTTTTGCATTCGTTCTCAAGTTATATCAAAGTGTTGTTTTCTTCCTTTCTCGAGCACATTTTGACTTGTTGTTGACTTGTCTCCTATAATGTAACTCTAAATGACAGACACACAGACAGACATACAGACAGACACACAGACAGACAGACAGACAGAAAGACAGACACACAGACAGACACATACACACACAGACAGACACACAGACAGTGTAAGGCGATCAACTTCTCCAGAATCGATTTAATTGAGTCGTCACTTACAAGCGAGTTCGTTTAATCTCAACGAGACGTCCTTGATATCACTTCTTAAGATAATATGATCCACTACTGAACTGTCCATTAAGATAATATTTATTCAAGCACATCAGCAAGCAATAATAGTTCATTTCCATGGAAAAGTGGTCCCATCTAGTTTCACCTCTGCAGGCCCGTATCAGCTAGCCGTCAACAAGTTAACTGCAGAAGCTTCACCAAACAAGAGTCCCTCTCGCCTTCGTACATAGTCCTTTATCCATTTGATTTAACATTTCGGGGCTGGGCTCCTCACCCTCTAACAGCGACTGCTGCTGCTCAGCAATAAGCATTTGTAATTGCATCTGTGTTCCAGCATCAACCTTGGTTAGGGCCGTAGTAATCAGTCGCTGGGCCAGGCCTCTAATGCAAGGGACAATACAGCAGCCAAACAGGATCAACACCGTGGCAGAGATGAGGAGGGCAGTGAGCATAGACATAGCCAGATGTCCATTTACCAAAAACAGAGTCGAACCACTCTCCAATAACATTGCTAACTCCAGCGTTTGCATACACCTCTGCACGGAGCATCTTCATCACCATCTACCAAATTTCTCATTATCAGCGCCCAAGTGTCTCGCACCGACCCATGAGTGGGACCATGTGCCTCAGCACCAATAACATTCATTAGACCTGCACGGGCCACTATTCTTCCGTCATGCGCTCTCCACAACCCGTAGCCCTTTTCAGAGGACCAGCTTTGCGTCACCCCCCTTGTTACCCACACTGACCTTTCTTGGGGGGAGGCGGCCCCCTGTATGTCATCTATAGTCTGTACAGAGCATTTAGGTTTGTCTAGCTGGATTGAGACCAGCTGATGTTCTCTGGGGACATCAATGGACTGCGCTTACATACCGCCTTTATCCAAAGCGCTTCAATGGCTTCTCATTCACCAACACACACATTCACACACCAATGGTGGCAAGCTGCCATACAAGGCGCCGGCCCTGGGAGCAATTCGGGGTTCAGTGTCTTGCCCAAGGACACTCTGACATGTGGCCTGCCGGGGCTCGAACCGCCGATCTGCCAACCTTGCGATCATTAGATGGCGGCTCTACCTCCTGCATCACAGCCACCCCCTCCTGATTTAGCGGCTGCATCTGCAGCATAATTTCCTTTTTCTTCGTATGTGTCGGCTTTCGAGTGTCCCTTCAGCGGTGCCTCCAATCTAAAGGCAGATATCTATGGGGTGAGCCCCCACCTTTCCAAACATGTCTGCTACAGGTTTGCTGAAATTGCCTGGCAGGCACGCATTCTAAGGAAGCAAAACAAATTGCAAGGCATTTGGACAAGAAACTGTAAAGTGATGATTAGGCCCAATGGATCTCCTGAAACCTCCAAAGGGATTATGGTGAGAGAACAAATAATGACTGTGAAATACCTGAACAGACAATTGACTCAAATCTGAGTGGAAATACTTGAACAGACAATGACTGCCAAAATGGGAATGGACAAGGATTATTCATTTCCACTCAACGATATAAATGATGATGAGTTTGGAGAAATGGGATCACTGGACTGTGTGGATTATAATCCAGCTGCACCTAAAAACTATGAAGAGTTGAACTTTGAAAACCTTTGACTTTACAGAGCACAACATGTATGACATTGAGAACAACATCGACCACTTCTACAACAATAATAACCGTCTGCAACTGTGAGTATTACACAGAGGAACAATTCAAAAGTAATATAATATTGGATGGTATTTTATCAACAATACACTTCAACAGTGTTGTTGTGTTCAACAGTCTTTATAGAAACTTTAAGAAAACTAAGGACTATTTGAGACAGTTCACCAAGTTCAGCATCATTGCTGTATCGGAGACATGGCTCAGTAAAGAAAAAGAAGCCGATGTGGAACTTGAGGACTATGAACTATTTACCCCCAACAGAACAAGCAAGAAGGGAGGAGGAGTTGCCTTGTATGTAAATAATGACTTTGACTGTAAAATAGTAAAAAAAAGATGTCAATAACAATAGAAAACATTATGGATTGTGTCACTGTAGAAATGAAATATGGAGAAATCTAAGACCATAATAATAAGCTGTGTATATAGAACTCCAGGATCCTGTCTTGACACATTCAAAGATATGATGGTTGATATGTATGATAAACTAAATGACAGAAAGACGGTCTTTGTATGTGGGGACTTAAATATAGATTTGTTGAACCCAAATGAACACAACATTTTTTTACAGACTTCATGGACACAATGTACAGTATATGTCTATTTCCTACAATCTTAAAACCGACTAGAATAACAAGTAACAGTGCTACTTTAATAGATAACATTTTTACCAATGAAATTGGGAGTAAAATAGTAAGTGGAATGCTATTAAATAAACAGAGCTGCCTATCAAGAGACAACTTAACAAATTATTCATAAACACCTATGATCTCAAATTTAAAGAATTGGTGGACTCCAAAATGGCACAAGAATCATGAAACACGGGACGTGATAATCAATATAATTATAATGTACAAAGTAAAAAATAAGATGCTTCCAGACTGTATCCAGAGACTGTTCCAAGTTAGGCAGACTAATTACGAACTCAGAGGAATATGTATGTTTATGAAAACAAAGATTAAAACAAATGCAAAACAAAAATGTATAACAGTTAAAGGAGCCTACCCATGGAACACCCCGAAAAGGAAATGAAAATGTGCAGCACACCAAAAGGACTCAAAAAATCACTAAAAAATATGATTAACAAGTATAAAAACAGAGGCATAAACACAGCCCTTGTTTGGTATCCTTGAACCCCCCGCCAACATGCGCAAGTAAAGTCCTGTTCACAAATGTTTCCCTGTCTTGACCATGCACTCATGAACATACTACAGAAGTGCGTAGCATTAAGGCGTCCCACACCACCCCCCTTTCCCGTTATCTTAATGCAGTCATAGCCTTTTTCTAAAAGTAAGGGGTGATGACCCTCATATATCATAGGGCCTTTAGTTCTATCCATACCGGGGCAGTTTTTCCTATTAGTTCTCCCCCTCGTCCCATCCCTACTGGAGAATTTGAACAATTATCAGGCTTGTAGGGGGAGGGAAATAGTCTACTCTCTCTAGGTTGTTTCAAGCAGACTAAACATGTCACCTTAGGTGGAAATGGTGGATATTGTGTAGTTTACCCAGTTGTACCAAACATTTTAATTTGATTTGATTTGCTCTCCATTTATCTCGAACATTTCAACCACAAAAACACACAAATCTGCAACAACAAAAAACAAACCCCAAAAAATAAATAAAAATACAAATAAAATACAAATAAAATAAGATATAGATTGAAATAAAATATATCTTCCTCGACATGGAAGCAACAGTCGGCAATGGCCCTGTTCGAGAAGAGACAGAAAGAAGCAAAACCCATCTGGTCCTGCCCCTTCCCCACAATATCATACCATTATGCAATAGATTATCTATCAATATCAATAATAATATACCTATCCACTATAGCAAAAGACAACCAAATATCCACAAAAATACCAGTTCACGTAATTCTCAAGCTCCTCCAACCTATATCCCTCCAAACATCTCAATAGTATTACTTGTTTTCATTGTTACATCAAGGCCATTCCAAATGGACACCCCATAAACTGAGATGCACCTGCCCCTGAGCGCTGCACAGACAACAGGCTGTTCTACATTCAATTTCCCTCCTAGACTACAACCCCCATCTCTGCTCATGAACACATTTTATTTTATTTTATTATTATTTAAGTTGCCAGGGACCTTATTTTGTGTTACTTTAAACATGAATCGTGCAGCCTTGAATTTACACTTCTCCAAACTTCAGTTTGACTTTCTTTTATTTGTATATAATTGGTATGATCTCTATGAAGTACAATCCTTATAGCTCTTTTTTGCAATGTGCATATCTTTTGTAGGTTGGTTTTATATGTATTTCCCCAAACTTCAACACAATATGACAGATAGGGTACAATGAGTGCGCAATATAGAGTGTATAGTGATTTCTGATTTAAGATGTATTTCATTTTACCCAGAACTCCCAAGCTTCTCGCAATCTTTGAGCACAGATATTTTCACTTTGTTTCCAGCAGAGTTTGTGGTCTATTTAAGACACCCAAAAACTTGATTTCTCTATCGATTTTAACATTTTCAATTTCCAGATGGAGTTCTGTATTTATATTGCAATTTCCAAATAGCATGAATTTGGTTTGATTCAGATTTAATGATAGCTTGTTTGTCTCAACCCAGCATTTTAATTTGTACAATTCCTTCTTTGCCACCTTTAAAAGCTGCTGCAGATCTTCCCCATAACATAACATATTTCTGTCATCTGCCAAGACAACCAATTCGACCCCTGTGGGTCACCACAGGTAATATTTAAGCACCTTGATTTGTTCTGGCCTATTTGAACAAATTGCTGTCTATTACTAATATAGCTTTTAAGCCATTCAAGTGCGACCCCTCTGACACCATACCTGTCCATTTTTTTTTTAAAAAGTAGAATCTCATGATCTATTGTGTCGAATGCTTTTTTAAGGTCAATGAATATGCCCAATGCATATTTCTTTCTCTCTGTACAAGTTGTTATTTGCTTCTACTAGCTCCATTAATGCCATGGCAGTAGATCTAGCTGTTCTAAAACCATACTGACTATCCATTAATAGTTGATGTTTTTCAATGAAATTGGCCAGTCTTTCATCATATAGTTTCTCAAACCCTAACCCTAACTATTATAATAAGGATACCGGTCTGTAATTGGTGAAGAGGTGTTTCACTTTGTTCCTTTAACATTATTTTTTATTCTCATCTAATAATTTGTTATACTACTCCTTCTTACATATTCTCATAATACTAATTAGTTTGTTTTTGTATTTCTTATATTTAACCCCTACCTCCTTTGTTTTATGCTGTATAAATACCCAACTAGAGTATTCTATTTCTTTTATTCATTTTTAATGTCCTTGGACATCCACAAATGTTCAGAATATTTATTCTTATTGCTACATTGTTTTAGTGGGCAGTTTTTTCCATATAGAACTTTAAATGTTTCTAGCAATAACCCATACGCTTTGTCCACATCTAATTCTTCATATCACTCTTCCAATTCCATTTTACTAACTCATTTCTAAAAGCAGATATGGATTCCTCAGTTCTTATTCTCTTGTATGTCATTTCCTTTAACTCACTCTTCTTTCTATAATTACATTCATAAAATGAAAAGACAGGCAGGTGATCGCTAATATCATGGATTAATAATCCACTTGTTGTGTTACTTTCCACATTATTTGAGGTCATGAAATGCTTCTCGGAACCCAAACCCCCCCCCTGGGACCCCAGTAAACATCACCGAAAGGAGGGTGCATGCTGACAGAATCGCCAGGATTTGAAAATTGTATACATGTGGTGGGTCTGCTTTGGTACAGTGTGACGTGAGAGGCCACCCTGTACCCGGTTTACCTTCGACTCTGACAGCGTGTGAGGTGGTCAATATACCTCCCACGGTCTTGTCCACCACGTCGCCTGGGTCTAAAATAGGAGTCTGTTTTGCGCCGTTGTCTGCTTTCTCCGCAGCATTCAGTTCCTGTGAAGAGAAAACTCGATTGAGATTAGTTAGAGTTTTGACATATTCATTTTCATGGAGAGGAGGTCGAAGCCACCTCCCTCTGTCTCTGTATCATGTCGGCAAGCTTTCTTTTAATAGATTAGGGAAACTAAACCGTGTTATGAATTCCTTTAAGAGGCACTTTATTACAGACTGCAGCATCCTCCCGTTTACACGGATATGCTTCAGGCCACCTTGAAAATCCATGTCCGTGAAGTCAATACCTCTCTCTCGGAATGGACAGGGAGGCACTGGATATGTGCCCATTGGGCATTTTAGTACTGTTTTCGGGTTGTGCTTGTTGCACACATCACAGTCTGAGATGAAATTCTTAACCATCTCCAAACCATAAGGGGTCCACCAATCTTATTATTGCCCCCAAAATACTACTATTACATACGGCGAGACACAAATCACCGTGCGTCAATAGAGACACTCCTTCTAGCGGAGCCACTTCTCCTTCTCTTGTCCGCGCTCAAATGGTGTGACACACTCGCTCCACAACACTTTTTTTTTCTTTTTCTTTTTCTCCTCAATCGAGGCATAACATTATTTTACAACGTTTGCAAGTGATATTTGAGCGATATCAAGCCAGGGAGCACTCAGTCTAGACCAGGGGAGCACCGCATCAACGCCGCCAAAGGAAAAAACCCGGCCCACCTCCGACAACTCCCGCGAGACCCAGAATATGCCTGGATATTTTTAGGAACTCTCGCGAGACCCGTCAGACCAAACCCGGACTCTCCCCCAGCGACGCCGATGGACACCCCCCAGTTGCTCCAGGGCGCCTCACTCAACTATCCCTTTTAATAGTAATAATTACAATAATAATAACAATTCCAACTATGATTTACATACAATATTACGTAACACCTTTGCATGAGTTTAGAATTATAAGGTTCTATCTCCGTTTAGGGTAGTTCAGAGACACTGAGCGTCAAAGTTTTTACATTCCATTATGTTTTGTGAGATGGAACCTTTGTATTTTATGAATTACCCACTCAAAATGTCAATATTTTGAAAATAACACCACACATTAATAAACCACTTAATGGATCAGATTATGCAAAAAACTCAATTTTGACTAAAATGATGATAGAACCTTATAATCCTAACGTCACAATTATTTTAGCGCCCGCTGTGAGAGGAGGCACGCTAAATAGGACCTTCACCGGACTGCAGTCCTGCCGTGAACGCTACCCTACTCGCAATGACCTACACTCCTCACTTGGTTTGCAAGGTATTTCAACCTTCGGGACACCGTCCTTTCTTTAGACCTCGTCGGGTCTATCCTGGGGGCTGGTTACCTCTTAATATCCAGGACTGTCGTGTCTTTCCTTACCTTAGACCTCGGCGGGTCTATCCTGGGGGCTGGTTACCCCTTTTTACAGGGTTCGAGTTATAAGCTGATCTCTGTGGGGGTCTCCAAAATAACAGTGCGAAATGTTCTCATGCACGCGCGAATCATGCCCACACAGCGATGGGACTTACAAGTTTTAATTAGCTATAGGCAGTAGCGGATTAAGGTGGTCAGTGGCCCTAGGCTACTCCTTTGTGTGAGGACCCCCCGCCCCCATACACAAGCCTCCCCCCTCCCCAAAATATACAACTCACGAGCACCCTGCACACACACCACTCATAATGCTTTACCATAAAACACTTAAACACTTTAATAACACAATAACACAACAGTGTTAATAATGCAAAGAATAAAAAAAAAAGTTCAGTGCATTCAGTTCTGTCTCTATTGCTCTCCTCTCCCGTTGTCTCTCTGTTACTGTCCTGTTGTCCGTCTCTCTGTTGCTCCCCTCAGCTCTAAATGACAGAAATGAATTAGCTAATTAGTTGGCATGTAAACATATAGTTAGGGTTGGGTACAGTTTGGGTTTTATTCGATACCGGTGACAAATCGATACTTTAAAAACGGTACTGGTACCGAAACATCATCCTCATCCTCATCCTCCTCCTCAAATACCAACATATCCTGACGCTACAGCTGCAGGCTACTCATTTCACCACATCAACAGCCCCACATGAAACAACAGCTATAAAAGCGATAGTCACACATGTATCTCGGCCAATAATTGTGTTATTTTTGCTATACAGAAGGAGCGAAAAATACATGTACACTAGGTTAGTAAAAAGTAAAAGCCACCTTACCTTTACGGAGACAAGATAGACCTGTTTGGTCTGTTTTCAGTAGGCTGCGGTCGCGGTCCTGGAACCCATGATGCTGACGTCCGATGTCTTTTCTTTATCCAAGATTGGATGAACGGGAGAGGGTAAAAAAATGGCCTTTTTTTGGGCGGCATGGTAGCTACTGTATGTATATACTCCTGTATAGCTAATGAATGAATGTTTGCTTCTCAATAATAGGCTAGGTGCACGATCTCACTACTTCCTGAAAGGCAACTGGTATATGAACATATCCTGTCTCACTCTATTGGTTTAATTGATTAATCAGCTGTGCACTGTGTGTTCCAACGGTTTACCGCACAGCTGATTAATCAACCTTTTGCTGTTGCACAATATTCTACTGCGCCCCATGGTGTCTTGGTGGTGAAGTGCAGGCAGTCAAAGGCCTACTGTCATTCACAGGAGATTAATGGTGCGCGTAGCTCTTTTGGAAAACGTGTTTATTTTACAATATTTATAATATAAATTAAATAATATTCATTACATTGACATTTTTGATCAAATAATAGTTGTGGTAATGTATTATTAGCGACCCCCACAGATTTTTGATTTTACTGCCTTCATGGGAGCTCAGAGAGTCTCAGACCATCTCTATGGGAGCTCAGCTCCCATTGGCTCCCACATAACTCGAACCCTGCCTTTTTATTTCCAGGACTTAGCTACTTTCCCTTCTTTAGACCTCGGCGGGTCTATTACACGTTAATACAAGATGTGCTTAAATATCAGACAGTGGTGTTCAATAATGTATAGAATGTCAATTTAATTAATGATTATCCTTACTTTGTGACGGATCTTCAAAGACACAGATCAGAATGGGTTTGACACACGATTCAGGCCCAGCACTTTCCACCTAAAACACTATTGTCTACCTAAGCAGATTTCATTAAATGGCTCTGCACACCTCTTTTGTCTTGGTACCGTGGAAGTGCTCAGTCCGAATCCAGCCTCGCCCACTCCTCCTTGCATCCCGTTGAAAATCACGTCGGGGTCACCAATTTTGTAAGGCGATCAACTTCTCCAGAATTGATTTAATTGAGTCGTCACTTACAAGCGAGTCCGTTTAATCTCAACGAGACGTCCTTGATATAACTTCTAAGATAAAATGATCCAATCAAATATTCGGCACCACTACTGAACTGTTCTTTAAGAGAATATTTATTCGAGCACATCGGCAAACAATAATATCAGCATACAATAGCATTTCATTCCATGGAAAGGGGTCTTATCTAGCTTCACCTCCGCAGACCAGGATCAGCTGGTTAACTGCAGAAGTTTCACCGGACAAGAGCCCCCCTTCGCCTGGGACCACAGTCTTTATCTATTTTTCTTAACATTTTGGGATGGGCTGTCCCTCTCTGGTAGGTTTTATGATAAACGTCTGTTTTATATCGGAATACTCCTTTCGGTGTCCGTGCGAGTGTGTTATCTTCTTCTTCTGACCCCCCGGTCGTTTGTCATGGTGGGAGTGTTTGGACACTCTGTCTGCAACGGTATCCTGAACAGCCTAGCACGACGTTAGACACACACACACATTCAGGTCTGTAAGTTCTATGTCCTTATCAGGATCGCTTGTGTAAACATCACTGTTGCCAGGCCCACAGACTCCCATGACTTGGGATTCGATTAACAAGTTTAAAATACAATATTGAAGAATAGACTTATCATTAATCATTAGTTATGATAGTATAAAATGAGTATAGGAAAATAGAATATCATAACAGCAGGTACAAAATGGTTGTTAGTACATAGGTAAAAATAAGCAATCTACAGGCGGTTTGAACCACAACACCCTCTCCCAGTCAGGAGCCCCTTCCCCCCACGTCGCTCAAAAGCAGAGCCTCTCTTCCATGACTCTGTGAGACTTCAACTGATCCCAGTCACATATTATTTAAATGAACACACAGTATTTAATACAAATCCCTAACACTGCCTAACAATGACGGACACAGACTGTCGCGACACGCCAAAGGCGTTAGCAGTCTTCCGTAGCCTTCCCTCGTCGCTCAGGTAATAAAGTGTTACCGCAACTCTTTTCAGTGGATCAATTGGTGCCCTCATGTTTGTTGTTTGCCCTTCGATATATGGGCGCAGTTCTTCGCTCAGCGCGATGACAGAGGCTCTGGACATGCGAAAGTTCTCCTTCCATTCATCGTCCACGACAACGCCATTCACAAAGTTATCCCACCAACTGCTGGTTCTGCCCGGTCTCACCCAAAACCTTCGCCTGGTTGCCCTTCTGGTTGTCCTCCGCGGTGTATTGAAGAACATATATTGTAGATGTTCTCCATGTCCATTTGTTGCTGTCGGTGGTAGTAGAGGAGCAACAGTACATTTTGCTGTAAAAGCCCAATCAAGCTCAATAGCTTCTGCAGCACGAACGCAACAACCCTGTAAGGCGCCATTGTTGTTGTTGTTGTTGGCTGGGTTAGCGCATGCGGGTTACAGAAAACAGCTGCACTGCGCATCATCTACGCGCATGATGACGTGACGAATACAAAAAACTCGTCTATCTCGTCCAGACGTCAAAAAATATACAGCGTTTTTTAAGGATCTTCACTCTGGCAGGTGTTTTTAAACATCTTCGTTTTCAGAGGGCAAAAACTTGTTTGCGTCTGGACGAACCCCCCAAAACGAATAGAAAAATCCACGTTTGTCAAAAAAACGTATAGGTGTGGACAGGGCCTAAATCATAACAAAAAGATCTCTAACAAAGTATCACTAAACACAGAACACAACTAACAAACTAAACCAAAATATGCTCTCTAACAAAGTATCCACCCGCATGGTATACAACAAAATGGTGGGAACTGTGTGAATGGATCACACTGCTGCTGCTAGTTTTCTCTCAGGGTCTTTTGTATGGTGTGGCCTCTGATGATTGGCTGGTTTGGAGATGATTGGCTGGTGTTGATTAGCTGGAGTTGATTGGCCACTGCTGGAGTTGATTGGCCAATTATCAAGGATCCCCTGGACTGGACTCATCTCCTATTTATGTTTTTAAATAGATACAGACACAGACAACCAGAACAGACACTACAACAGACACAAACATTGAGGCCCTGTCCACACCTAAACGTTTTTTTGATAAACGTGGATTTTTATATTCGTTTTGGGGGGTTCGTCCAGACGCAAACGAGTTTTTGCCCCCTGAAAATGAAGATGTTTAAAAACGCCTGCCAGAGTGAAGATGTTTAAAAACTCTGTATATTCGCCGTATATTTTTGACGTGTGGACGAGATAGACTGAGCTTTTTGTATTCGTCACGTCATCATGCGCGTAGATTTCTATGATCATGCGCACTGCAGCTGTTTGCTGTTCCCTCCAACGTCATATCCTAAATCCAGTAACTACTTTGTTTACAACAGGCAACGGTGTTCGAGGCTACACAAGCGAGGAAAATGGATGTGTACAAATAGGTGGTGGGCCGAACGCGTTTATCGCGAAGTTTATCTTTTTCCATCTACAGACTAAACGATCTCTTACATACGATATTAAGTCATTATCTTTAGTCTATAACAATTTGTTGGCAGCTGTATTTATGTCGGAGATTTTCACAAACTTGTTTTTTAATCGTCTGTCTGCTCAGGGACATCGCTGGTCGCTCTAGTTGATAAACCAATCAGAATTCGAGTACGGCTTCATTAGGACCCCGAAATGTAAACACTGGCTGTTAACCCTAGCAACTGACTGGATGTTAACCCTAGCAACCACGGGAAAATAACGAGATGTTATGAATTATGGAGTGCTGTATGCATTTAACAAACCGAACGGACAATATTATAGCATTTTCAGATGCAAGTTGGACCAAATTTGTACATTGTTCTCTACAGTGGGTGAATCTTCACACTGCAGAAAGGGCTGTAAAAAAATATAACCTAGTAGACAGTTACATTCCAGATGTGCCAGCTACGGTAATATTGGCTACCATAGACAATGCTATATAATAATAATAATAATAATAATAATAACTTTATTTGTATAGCGCTTTTCCTGCAAACGTTGCAGCTCAAAGTGCTTTAATCATTATATAATCTTAATTTAATTATTTTGTAACTTAAATGCAATATTAAAAGCATGGGTTTTTATAATCTTAATTTAATTATTTAGTCATTTAAAGGCAATATTAAAAAGATGGGTTTTTAGTCTTGACTTGAACATATTTGCTGAGGTTGCATCCCTAATGTATATGCAGTATGCCAACATACGAAACATTGAAAGAGCCCACAAGAGAAGGGAAAAATCAGTAGGCCTACAGGAGGCTGCAGGTTTTTTATAGCAATATAAGTTATTTATAAGAACAAGATGATATAAACAAGCTAAGATATGACATGAACATTATTAACAATATGATATAAACAAGCTAAGATATGACATGAACAAGATATGAACAAGGCATCAATGGGTCAGGGTCAGCCCTGCCAGGTCAGGTCCAGAAGATGTGCAGTGCAGTCCAGGGCTGAGCATCTGGGGTTACCTTGGTAAACAGATTAGGAGAGTTTTAAATAAACTAGGCTATAACTTTGGAAGCTTTACTACTTTTACTATTGTTGTGGGAACAGTGAGGAAGATAGACATAGGGGAAATGCTGGTCTATAGTCTGGGACCCTTTCCTGCAGCAATTGCGAACATAGATGGCTCTCTTGTGAAAACAAAGCCAAATTAATGCACTTTCTAGAAGGATCAGTAAATCCACCAGCCACCGTAGAAATCCCTGATGGCTCAACCTGGGTGTGGGATGCAATGGCACTAGTACAGGCTATGAAACCCCAAGATACATTTGGAAGATTTGCCAACAGTGCACTAATGTACCTGATCAATGCAGCCAAAGTGAGTAAATCTAAAGTGGTGCATTTTGTCCCTGACACCTACAAAACACTGAGTATAAAGAATGCAGAACGAGGTCGACGAGCAACAAAAGGATGTCAATTGATTGATTGATTGATTGATTGATTGATTGATTGATTATACTTTATTGTCCCCGAGGGGAAACTTGTCTTGGGTATGGTACTTTCATGCTTCAAGTGCAACAGAGACGATACATACAACATACAGTAGGCAAAGTAAACAACAGGACAGCAACAAACATTGAGTGACATTGGCAGCAGTTTCCACCTGGACATGGCATCATTTGGTATAAATATATATTGCACATAACCCTTCAAGTGGTGTTTTCGAATATTGCACATTGCGCAGTTGACAACAATATATTCAGCTGACCAGAAGACTTTGGTCCAAGTTCTTGGCTTGTGGCCAAAACAAAGAAAACCTACAACAGTTTCTTTTTGAGACATGGTCCAAGTCCAGGAAAAACCAAATTCAAGACATCACTTTGATTGTTGGACATGGGTCTGAGTGTCATGTGATCAGAGTCAACAGCAGTGGCACAGAACTTGAGGTTTTACCACTGCTCACACTGTTCTCAATACAGGAGGAGGCAGACACCCTGCTGTTGCTTCACTGTGAACATGCCTCACAGTATAGCTTACATGTTGTGATCAGCAGTCCTGACACAGATGTGTTTGTACTGGCTATCGCTTTCTGTAAGGAAATAGGAGCAAACCTGTACTTCCACACAGGGAAAGGGACAAACAAACACCATACACGTACAGAGAATACACAGCCATCTTGGTGATGAAGTCTCTGATGCGCTCATTGGATTTCACTGTTTCACCGGCTGTGATACAGTGAGTGCACTGCACGGCAATGGAAAAGTGAAGGCCGTAAAAACACTCCTGTCCAAAAAAGAGCATTGTGCTACTTTCCAAAAGTTGGGAACAGCTTTTCAACTGCCAACAGAGCTTTATGAGGAAATTGAGGCATTTACATGCGACCTCTACGACCACAAAGGCTGTAGGGATGTACATTTAGCTAGGTGTCAAATGTTTAAGAGTGGGAAGTGCAATGACCGAAGTCTACCACTAAATAAGGATGCCTTGCACAAACATAGTCAGCGGGCAAACTACCAGGCAGCCATATACAGGAGGTCCCTTAAGAGCCAGCCAGACATCCCTCCGCCAATGAGCCATGGCTGGAAGATAGAGGGAGATTTCTTTGAGATTGACTGGATGTCCCTTCCCCCAGCCCCAGTCGCAGTTTTAGAGCTTGTATACTGCTCCTGCAAAAAAACAAAATGTGTGAAAGGGAGATGCACATGCAAATCTAACAACCTACCATGTACAGACATGTGTCTGTGTTTGCACTGCGAAAACACACTAGTGTTATAAATGTTCTCTAACACTTGAATCTTTGTCTAGTCTCGTCAATTATAGGCAAGGCAAGTGAAGATACACTTAGTCTTGGGTTTTGTCTTACCAGCTCACCTCGTAAAAGTGAGACGATTGACAATATCAAAAACATGCTTGCACACACATATAACATACTCACACACAAGTTAATGTTACTGGTCCCAATTTGGCACACTTATTATTGACATAATTGAGAATAGACATAGTTGACATTGGTAACTTAGCTATTGTACCCTTTAAAGTTAGATAACTAGCTTGTTAATTAATTAGCTTCACAATCGCGGGTGACGATAGGTTGGATTTTTCACTAAAATAGCATATTAGAACATGTTTGTATTGACACAACATGACATGGACTTGTTCATTAATATGTGATATGAATTAGTATGACATGCACATCTTACCTGAAACATTACTTGACAGTAAAGTTATCCGAAACAACTCAGTCTTCTCGTCTTTCCAGATAATACGTTGTTTACGTCTAGTTCCGTATTTTGAAGGAATATCATTGGCAGACGTCAAGTCAGGTGACGCTTTAACGGGTTTTGATTGGTTAGCGGCATAGTAGCCCCAAGCATTCTCCTTATTAACTTATGGATCGTAAGTTTACTTTTCATAAAACGTAGATCGAAAATCGGCTGCCAACAGACGGAAACATGCTCCAAAAAAAACTATTTAGCTTATATGAAAAAATCAACTAGTCTGTAGTTGTAGATCGATCATTTCACAAACGAAAGCAGATAGACAGCTTCGGCCCACCGCCTAAAAGTGCTTCTAGTTCTTTCACTGTTAATGATCGAGAACATTGAGAGACAGAGGCGTCTGATTGGTCAGCGGGGCTATGGGGATAATATTATATCGCCGACTACTGGTGTGGAATGCTCAATGACAGCGTTTATATTGCGTTTAAACATGCTGGTGTGGACGGTCATATTTTTATATACGAAAAACGTTTATCAAAAAAACGTATTGGTGTGGACATAGCCTTAATTGGTCTTGGTTTTCAGGTGTGGACTTCCCCCCCCCCCCCCCCCCTTTTTTTTGAACTCCTCCCCTTCCTTTTTCTATTTAAACTTCCTCTTCCTGGTTCATTCTTCAATTCTCAAGTATATCCAAGTATATCCAGCTGCAGACATCAAATCTATCACCCGGAAACTTGATGGACCATATTTGGTTGGAGTGGTTGGAGCGTGTCATCATACCGCGCCTGCATATTTGCATAGACTACGTCATCGCCTTACTACGGTGGAAACGAAACCAAATGAACACACACATGATTTAAAAAAATAAATAAAAAATAACTAATAACTAATATGTAGAGTACAGTCCTATAAATTGTTCGAAAAGGAGTAGGAAGAAGCCTGTCCTACCCCTGTTTATACTTAACAATTATTGTGTTGTCCCGCAACACTTTCTTTATTTCTTTAGGAAAAGTTAAAAGGTTCATATTTAATGTAGTGACATCACTTCCTGTTTACCGCAAATCTACGTCCGGTTAATCTACTTCCGGTTTGGGAGTGCGTTCTTTGCCAGAGAGAGACCGAGAAGTTACGTTTGTTCATCATTCAACATCCATGTTCAGTTTTACACAAAGCAATGTTGTAAGTACGAAATATCAAGTGTTGGATTGTTAGCTTTATATATTAGTCATCATTTGTTGGGAATATTATGTTTTTAGTTATTATTTTGTAACATCCTGTTGAAACATGTTTTGTGCTGTTTGTCTTGCAGTTTTTACCAGTTCAATTCATAGCTTTCATGTGACGTCACAGCATAGTGGAAACGCCCACCTGACGGGCAAAAGGCACTTTTTGCGGGCAAAACCCACTTTTTGCGGGTTAATAACTTTGATTTCCCGTGGGTTAGGAAAGTAATTCCAACGTGTCCGGATAGAGTAGAAGACAGGGAATCCAACACTATTTGAATGGAGTCGATCCTCCACTCCTATCACCGTGGACACAGCAAGGAGCGAATTCCCGGATATAAATATTCCCTCGCCTCGCTGACAGCGGGAGTTGGGAGTTTCGTCCAGCAGCCGGTGAACGCCCGGTTGATCGAGTTTCATATTAAAAGTATATCTTCTCGGGGTGTCAGCGCGGTGGTTAAGGGCTCAAAATGACCGTATACTGATGGTGAATTTAGCAATAATAGTCTTATGTTTGTACCACCTCCATAACCGGTGTTATTCACGGGAAAAGCCGGTCAAGGAGGCACCCTTTGCAGGTCAATAACTTTGATTCTCCGGGGGTTAGGAAAATAATTCCAAAGTGTCCGGATAGAGTAGAAGACAGGGAATCCAACACTATTTGAATGGAGTCGATCCTCCACTCCTATCACCGTGGACACAGCAAGGAGCGAATTCCCGGATATAAATATTCCCTCGCCTCGCTGACAGCGGGAGTTGGGAGTTTCGTCCAGCAGCCGGTGAACGCCCGGTTGATCGAGTTTCATATTAAAAGTATATCTTCTCGGGGTGTCAGCGCGGTGGTTAAGGGCTCAAAATGACCGTATACTGATGGTGAATTTAGCAATAATAGTCTTATGTTTGTACCACCTCCATAACCGGTGTTATTCACGGGAAAAGCCGGTCAAGGAGGCACCCTTTGCAGGTCAATAACTTTGATTCTCCGGGGGTTAGGAAAATAATTCCAACGTGTCCGGATAGAGTAGAAGACAGGGAATCCAACACTATTTGAATGGAGTCGATCCTCCACTCCTATCACCGTGGACACAGCAAGGAGCGAATTCCCGGATATAAATATTCCCTCGCCTCGCTGACAGCGGGAGTTGGGAGTTTCGTCCAGCAGCCGGTGAACGCCCGGTTGATCGAGTTTCATATTAAAAGTATATCTTCTCGGGGTGTCAGCGCGGTGGTTAAGGGCTCAAAATGACCGTATATTGATGGTGAATTTAGCAATAATAGTCTTATGTTTGTACCACCTCCATAACCGGTGTTATTCACGGGAAAAGCCGGTCAAGGAGGCACCCTTTGCAGGTCAATAACTTTGATTCTCCGGGGGTTAGGAAAATAATTCCAACGTGTCCGGATAGAGTAGAAGACAGGGAATCCAACACTATTTGAATGGTGTCAATCCTCCACTCCTATCACCGTCGTGTATCTTGATAGTTCTTCATGAGTGAGGTGGTCTAAATAGTAGGCAGCCATGTTGAGCGATGTTGCTATGATACTTTTTGCCCGTCAGGTTGGTGGTTGCTAGGGAAGAAACCACGTGACTGAAAGCTATGAATACACCTGATTTGAAAAGCCACTCTACGCCTCTTTCTTTGATGAACTTTATTGACAAGGTTTAGCTAGATGTTACCAGAGAACATCATAATTATGCTTACATTATATAATCCAATTAATTAATACATATATTTCAGTATCATCCGTTCTAATACTTTTTAATTAAAAATAATTTAAACCTTTTTTTTTAAATAGACCAATAGAGCAATATTTCTGCTTTCCTTCATATTTTCTTCATATTTTTGACATTAGGAACAAGTTATTAGTGTGATCACGATATCCGACCTTATGTACAATCCTCATAGCTTTTTTCTGTAGTGTAATCAATGGGTTTAAAGTGCTTTTATATTCATTTCCCCATATCTCCACACAGTAACTCAAATAGGGTAAGACAAGACAACAATATAGAGTATACAACATCCTCTGTTCCAGAATATGTTTTGCCCTGCACAATACTGCAATACTCCTTGATACTTTGGATCTAACGTATCTTATATGAGATTTCCAACAGAATTTACTGGGCTTAAAGTGCAGACTCTCAGCTTTAGGTTAAGGGTATTCACATCCAAATTGAAGGAAGGGTTTATGAATTATAGCTCTTATATATAATAACCAAAAGTAATTAGACAATTGACTCAAAAGCTGTTTCATGGGCCAGTGTGGGCTATTTATTCCTTCATTATTTCTTTATCAATTAAGCAGGTAAAAGGTCTGAGTTGATTCCAAGTGTGGCATTTGCATTTGGAGGCTGTTGCTGTATACGCACAACATGCAGTCAACAGAGCTCTCAATGCAACTGAAACAGGCCATCCTTAGGCTGTAAAAAAAAAAAAAAATCCATCAGAGAGATAGTGGGAACATTAATACTGGCCAAATTAACTGTTTGGTACATTCTGAGAAAAAAAGAATGCACTGGTGAGCTCGGCACCACAAAAAGGTCTGGACGTCCATGGAAGACAAGAGTGGTGGATGATCACAGGATCCTTTACATGGTAAAGAAAAACCCCTTCACAACATCCAGCCAAGTGAAGAACAGTCTCCAGGAGGTAGGCATATCATTATCCATGTGTACCATAAAAGAAAGACTTCACACAAGCAAATACAGAGGGTTCACCACAAGGTGCAAGCCATTCATAAGCCTCAAGAATAGAAAGGCCAGATTAGACTTTGACAAAAAAAACATCTAAAAAAGCCAGCCCTGTTCTGGAACAGCATTCTTTGGACCGATGGAACTAAGATCAACCTGTACCAGAATGATGGGAAGAAAAAAGTATGGCTTGGAACGGCTCATGATCCGACGCATACCACATCATCTGTGAAAAAACGTGGAGGCAGTGTGATGACATGGACATGCATGGCTTCCAATGGCACTGGGTCACTAGTGTTTATTGATGATGTGAAGACAGAAGCAGACAGATGAATTCTGAAGTGTTTAGGGATATTCTGTCTGCTCAGATTCAGACAAATTCAGCAAAGTTGATTGGATGGTGCTTCACAATACAGATGGACAATGACCCAAAATATAGTGTGTAAGCAACCCAGGACTTTTTTAAGGCAAAGAAGTGGAATATTCTGCAATGGCCAGAGTCAATCACCTGATCTCAACCCAATCAAGCATGCATTTCACTTGCTGAAGACAAAACTAAAGGCAGAAAGACCCACAAACAAACAACAACTGAAGACTGCTGCAGTAAAGGCCTGACAAAGCATCACAAAGGAGGAAACCCAGCATTTGGCGATGTCCATGTGTTCCAGACTTCAGGCAGTCATTGCCTGCAAAGGATTCTCGACTAAGTATTAAAAATGAACATTTTACTTACAGTACAGGCCAAAAGTTTGGACACACCTTCTCATTCAATGTGTTTCCTTTATTTTCATGACTATTTACATTGTAGATTCTCACTGAAGGCATCAAAACTATGAATGAACACATGTGGAATGATGTACTTAACAAAAAAGTGTGAAATAACTCTAAATATGTCTTATATTTTAGATTCCTCAAAGTAGCCACCCTTTGCTTTTTTGTTGTTAATAAAATATATTTTTGTTGTTGTTAATAAAATATATAATAATAATATTATATATATATATAATAACATATTATTATTAACACATATTATATTAAATATTATTATTATATATTTTATTAACAACAAAAAAGCAAAGGGTGGCTACTTTGAGGAATCTAAAATATAAGACATGTTTTTCAGAGTTATTTCACACTTTATTGTTAAATACATAATTCCTATGTGTTCATTCATAGTTTTGATGCCTTCAGTGAGAATCTACAATGTACCAAATAGTCATGAAAATAAAGGAAACGCATTGAATGAGAAGGTGTGTCCAAACTTTTGGCCTGTACTGTATGATTGTTAATTTGTCCAATTACTTTTGAGCTCCTGAAAATAGGAGACTGTGTATAAAAATGGTTGCAATTCCTAAATGTTTCATACAATATTTTTGTTCAACCCCTTGAATTAAAGCTGAAAGTATGCACTTCAATTACATCTTGATTGTTTCATTTCAAATCCTTTGTGGTGGCATACAGAGCCCAAATTATGGAAATTGTGTCACTGTCCAAATACTTCCAGACCTAACTGTATATAAATAAAAGTCTGTCAATGACCCCAGGTGTGGGACTTTATTAGGTCAAACAGGTTTGAGGGGTCAGGCAAAGGACTTGGTGGAGTCAGGCAAGGGTCAGGCGATCATCGTTGTAATCCATGGAGCAGGGCAGGAACCGTGGTGCAAGGTGCTGGGCTTGAGGTGTCCATGGTTCTGAGTGCCCACTGATGAGCTAAATAAAACATTATATTTCTGATGAGTCAACAGCACTAGGGCTCCTTCACAAAACCCTTACTGGAATCTTCATACACTCTGTGAATTAGTCTTTACTTTCTGATGAGTCAACAGCAATAACCCCATCCAGTGCGACATGTAGATAGCATATATTTAGAATATGTAAAATGCAAACACCAGAAATGCAAGAAAGTTTATGAGGTATACCAAATGGAATTAATAACAAGTGTTACAACCCTTCTGTCTAGAGTAAAATAAGGGCCTAACAGGGTAGAGTGCAGAATGTACAGGTGTGTTGCAACACAAAATAATGCCAAAAAAAGTGTACAAGGGATCAAATCAATTCAAGTTTTATTTGTATAGCGCATCTCACAAGATGCGACGCAATGCGCTTCAATCAAGACATCATTGCTGTTTGCACTTTATCGCAAGTGCTCTTTCAACATTGTCTCTATGGTCTTTCAGCTTCCTTTTCTGTTCTTTGCTCACATTTTCGACCATATAATGGTGAGACAGCTGCTTCTCACTGTTGAGACAAAATGTTATAAAGAAGTGATTAATAAATAATTTAAGAAACTCACATTCATCAGTGGTTGCAAACTGTCATGGAAATTGTATTAGCACTCTCCTCATGTTTCCAGCTTACCTCAAGTCATACTGTGGTCCACATGTATACATTTCCATGGCTTTCTCATTGGAAACACAGTTTACAGATGCAATGGCGTGGACTGTTGCCTGTGTCATGAAGTGATTAAAGCCACACGTTTACCAGTTATAGTAAAATGTAGACATCTAAGAAGGTTGTGCCATGTTGCAGGTGACAACTAAGCAAGACCTGATATGAGCAAATGGCATTATAAGATCCTACTGGATATTGACCATGAGTTAAAGTGTGACATATGTTATAATATGAAATATGTAGTCTATAAATAAATAAAAAGTGTCAGTGAATTGTCACCTCTGGCAGAAGCACATCAATGACGAATGCCACCGGATCAGCCAATGTTGTCTGTGTTTTTTTTTTACCACTCCTGAGAGGAAGTTAACTAGTCTGTCCATTTGGTCATCATCGTCAAAGAAGATGACGCCTGTGGCCTTCTTTTTTGCCCAAAGAGACTTGACTTGTCCTGCCATGATTGCCTGCAAATATATAGTTTGTTGGGAGGATGCTCTATGTAAATGTACAACCACTACACAAATATAAAACATTTCACTTTCATTATTTATATTATGCTTAAATGTGTCACTTTACTTAGACATTTCAGTTGCAAACTCACTTCAAGATGTTGCAGTAAGCCTTTGTCCTGAGTGATGAAATCCACTAACAAGTCATTGGTCACTCTTCGTTGGTGTTGGGCTTGTTGAGCCCTTTCCTAAAATAATAATACAGTGCTTAACCATGTTACAATGAAAAGGTGCAGTTAAGTACTGAATGAGTCACTTTCTTTCCTTGATCATTTGCACTTCCTTACTTACCTCAAGTGTCTTGATAGAAAGTGTGGTTTCACTATCCAGGCTTCTGACATCTTTGTCCATGGTAACATCACTTTCCTAAATGGATACACACATAAGCATGACTATGTGTACAGATGTGAATGGTGGATAGTATGTTTGTACGCAATAAACTTCATTCACACTAACCAATTCTTTAGGAGGAAAGCTGTAAGGCCTCTTGAAGTATGCGTGGTCCTCGTCAGTGTCCAGTGGCATCTGTACAGAGTCCACCATTATTGCCAGTATGTTTTACATGAAAGGGTTAACTACTTCAAAAAGAGATCCAGGCTGGATTCAGAATGACACAAGTCCTCTTGATAATAAATGTACAAATACAATTATTATTTTTGTAGCACTGCAGCATACCCTTCCAGCCCAAGGTTTTCCACCAGGACAATACACCACCACCTTCTCAGGAGAGACATGTCATCCTAAAGAAAGAGCAGTTACTCAATTTGCATTCAAAGTCTTATAGCATATTGATATAATGGGTTCTTGTTTTCTTAATACTTACAATGCTGAAGTCAAAGGTAGCCTCCATGGCGAAATACCAGGCATACTGTAATGAGAAAAGACAAAGACAAGATTACCATGTGACAGCTTATAACTCAGTGAGAAGGTAGTCACACACATCCAATGAAATGTACATGGCTGATAACTCCATAGGAAAGTGATATGAGAGGTCTGCACACATGAATGTTCCTTAATACCTTTTATTGCACACCTTTATTGACCAACAGAATGTTGGTCAGGTCTAAGTGGTGGTCAGTCATTGTTACATACATTTACACATTTATTGATGGTTTTAAGGAACAATCAAGTGTGCCATATCACCTGGTGGCATTACCATAACTCACCATTATCATGAAGACACCACAGTCATTGCCACTGGTCTGCCTCGGAAGCCCCTGTACGAAGAAAAGTTACAGTTAGAGAATAGTAGGTAATTATGACTATAGCTATAATATGATAGTAACATTCAAACAATACCTCAAAATCCAGACCAGTCTTCTCTTTCCAGGATCCCGCAACAATTTTCTCAGCAACACCCCTGGGCAACCAAGAATAAAACTAAGTCAAACAAAGAAGTACACACCTCCTACAGGAGAGAAAAAAGGAACAACATTCGTACCACTGCTGCTTCAGAACCACTTCACACCATGCAAGTCGGTCGATCATGCTTATTTGCAAAAGTTCAATGAGGAGGATTTCTCTGTGTCTCTCTTTCCTTGTGTTGGAAATGTGTCTATTTAAGTCCACTCCAGCTTTCGGGAAGCCAATCCTTTCTGAATGTTGGACAAACAATCAGTACATAATGCATGCATTGCCACAATGCCTCCTGATTGAACACAAGTCTTTAGAAATGGCAGTAACATTAGACAGGTCAGGGGACCGCCAGGACACACATCATAGGCAGGTCAGGGGACCGCCAGGACAAACATCATAGGCAGGTCAGGGGACCGCCAGGACAAAGTTCATAGGCAGGTCAGGGGACCGCCAGGCAGGTCAGGGGAACGTGACTGCCAGAGCAAAAAATATTTGGGGCAACCTTAATAGTGTTCTGTAGGCTTCAGAGGTGAATCCCCTTGGAGTTTTGAAATACTGCGAATCTAGAAAGAAAATGTCTTTCTGGTGTGGCCTCATTACCTACAGGGAATAACGCATTCTGGACAATAAGCAAAAAGGACACTGGGGGTAATACAATAGACACAAACTCACAAGCAAATGGCATATGAAGGTTAAAGCTGAGAAATGCTCAACTACATTGTATGTCTTTATAATCTACTACTGTGGATGTCATATGTTGCATATAAAGTTATGCTCTGTATACAATGGCCTCTTGAAGTACTATGGGTATAGTACACTTACACACAGGACAAAGTGGCCTGGAACCCACAGTGGAAGGATAAGGGCATCCTTCTGATCAGCATGTTCCTGTTCAAAACCATGTACTGCATTTATCATTTTTATCCAACACTTAACTGGGGTATTCTGTTCCCACTGCGCGTAACCAGGGCGCAACTTCAACAGATAGCGAACACACACTGACACATCAATGAATCCTCAGACGCTGGAGTAAAGTTCAGTTCTTTACTAAATCCTCAGAAACATGAGTGGTCGTTTGGTTATTTTTGTAAAACTGTAAATAAACATAAGAGTACAATTACTGTAATGCTCAACACTATACTGTTACACTTTCAACATCAACAGTATGTAGCCAACATATAATATCAATATAGCAATACAAATATTTATACTTAAATAATATAAGCTATGTATTTATAAACATATACATTATACATTGTAGTTAAACAAGAAAATTAAAGGCAACTTACAAGCAAAGCCTTTTCCAGGGCAAGAATGTAAACAAAGAGATTCTCCGGAGCTCTTTCTCTCAGCTAGTTGCTGCTACGAGCTATCACGTCTGAACAGTGTGCTCACGTCATGTGACTAAACAAAACCGAAACTGAATAAAGGCAGTAACGAATGTAATGTCATAAAATGTCCACTAGATGTCTCTAAAATGAAAACCTAAGAAACCATGACACTCCCCGTCTGGTATGGAGGAAATACCACTATGAACTAACTCAGGGATACTCAGTCCTTTGGCGACATGAGAAGCACTGTCTCAGATATTGGTCTCAAGAACGTTTTAGCCGTCCCATGTTTGGTGATCTTCACTTCGATTCTTCTGATCTTACCGTCCTTGTCAGGGAATGTCTGGCTGACTAGTCCTAAGGGCCAGTCGTTGCGCTTAGCCTGAGCATCTTTGAGAAGGACCAAATCCCCTACTTTGAGGTTCGGACGTTCCTCTTGCCACTTGCTGCGACTCTGTAGTGTCGTGAGGTATTCATGTCTCCATCGGCTCCAGAAAGTATTTGCAAGGTGCTGAACCTGTTTCCACTGCTGTCTGTGGAGGTCCGTATCACTGAAATTTCCCGGAGGAGGAAGTGGAGTGCACATCTTCTGCGTAAGAAGCATAGCTGGTGTTAGAAGAAAAGGAGAGTCTGGATCCATTGAGATGGGGGTGAGAGGTCTGGCGTTGATTATGGCTGTAACCTCTGCCATCAGGGTGGAGAGAACTTCATGAGTCAGGCGAGAAGGGCAAGCCTTGAGCAGCATGGAGTCAAGTATGCGCCTTGATATCCCTATCATCCTTTCCCAGAAGCCTCCCATGTGGGATGAGTGAGGTGGGTTGAAGACCCATGAGCAGCCCTCTTCTCCCAGGTACTTTCGAATGCTAGGCATGTTGGGGTCGGTCAGCAGAATGTTCAGCTCTCGGCATGCGCCTGTGAAATTTGTTCCACAATCTGATCTAATCTGTTTGGCAGGTCCTCTTAGACTAAAGAACCTGCGTAGCGCATTGATAAAGCATGATGTGTCCATTGACTCAATCAATTCGATGTGGACAGCGCGCGTACTTAGACATGTGAAAAGAACAGCCCATCTTTTACTGTTTGCCTGTCCTCCTCTTGTGCGTCTTGTGCTTACATGCCAGGGGCCGAAGACGTCCAGTCCCACGTAGGTGAATGGGGGTTCAGTACTCAGGCGATCAACAGGTAGGTCGGCCATTATCTGTTCCGTCACTCTGCCTCTGAGCTTCTTGCAGGTTACACAGTCGTGAAGGATGCCTTTGATCAGTCGTCTTGCTCCCATGATCCAGTACCCTGCAGTGCGGACAGCGCCTTCGGTAAAGACTCGGCCTTGGTGCATCACCCTTTGGTGATGGTGTTCCACAAGTAGCTTTGCGATGTGTTTCCGTCCCAGAATAACAAGAGGGTTTTTTTCCTTGTAGGCGAGATCTGAATGTCTGAGCCGTCCCCCTATTCTCAGGAGGCCTTCTTCGTCGCAATAGGGATTGAGTTTCTTCAGAGGACTACTTCTTGAGATGTCCTTTCCACTTGCTATGCACGCAAGTTCGTCCTTGTAAGCCTCTCCTTGCACGCATTTGATGATGATGAGTTCAGCTTTTGTCAGTTCTTCAGCTGTGCGAGGCTGCTTGCAGTGATGCCATGAACTGCAAGTTTGATCCTGATCTTTGCTGGTAGCCTTACAGGATTCCACGATGTGGATGAGTGAACTTGTTGCTCTCACAAGTCGCTTCCATGAGGAAAAACGCTCGAATCTGTGAGATCCAAGGTGTGTTCTGTCGTTGGGCAGGTTGGTGATGTGTGCCCGCACCTCTATGTCTGAGTCCGGGTTGATGAGGTCAAAGACTTCAGGTGATGATGGTTCCTCTACTTGTAGCAGAAACGTTGGTCCTCTAAGCCAGGTTGTCTCACCTAGCATAGCTGCAGGCACAGAACGTGTGCCAAGGTCAGCTGGGTTATGGCTTGTGGAGATGTAGTGCCACTGGGTTGGTTCAGAAGACCGCCGTATACGCTGCACTCTGTTGCTCACATATACATAGAACCTTCTTGTCTGGTTGCTAATGCCAGGGCCTAGGACAACTCCTAGGACAACTAGGACAACTCGGCTATCTGTATAGAACTTGACAGCATCCAGAGCTATATCTAGCTCGCTTGTGACTAGCTCAGCGACTTCCACACCCAACACGGCAGCTCCCAACTCCAATCTTGGGATAGTGTGAGCCGACTGTGGAGTTAACTTAGCTTTTCCAAGGACAAATCCTACTTGACATTTTTGCTCAACATCAATTACTTGGAGATAGGCGACTGCTGCAATAGCCTTCACTGAAGCGTCTGAGAACACGTGTAGCTCCTTTCTTATGGCTGTTGAGATTGTAGAAGCAGAATAGGCTCTTGGGATCTCCAACTGCCTGAGGTCTTTAAGAGAGCTTCTCCAAGCGTTCCACTCATCTTCCCTTTCTGGAGGAAGAGGAGAGTCCCAGTCGGAGGCTTCGTTTGTGAGCTCTCGTAACAGGATCTTTCCCTGTATCGTAACTGGTGCAACGAATCCAAGTGGATTGAAGAGGCCGTTGACAGTAGCTAGAACACCCCTACGTGTGAAAGGCTTTGTGGATTCTGCTACTTGAAACGTGAAGACATCTTTCTTCAGATCCCAACTCACTCCAAGGCTCCGTTGAATAGGAGTGGGATCGACATCCAAGTTTAGGTCTTTGAGTCCCTTTGCTCGGTCCTCAGCAGAGAATGCTTCCATAACCTCCTGGCTGTTGGAAGCAACTTTGTGAAGTCGCAGGTTCGACACAGCAAGCATCTCCTGTGTCCGCTTCAGTAGGTCGATGGCTTCACGTGCTGTGGGCCTTGACAGGAGTCCGTCGTCAACGTAGAACTCTCTTTCGATGAACTGTTTGGCGTCAGACCCAAATTCTTCTTCACCATGAGCTGCAGCACGTCTGAGACCATAGATTGCCACCGCAGGAGAGGGACTGTTCCCGAATACGTGAACCTTCATGCGGTACTCACATATGTCGTTCCTAGGATCGTTGTCCTCGTACCACAGAAAGCGGAGAAAGTTCCTGTGGTCTTCTTTCACAACGAAGCTGTGAAACATTTGTTCTATGTCCACAGTGACAGCGATCGGTTCTCGTCTGAATCGCACCAGTACTCCTAAGAGGCTGTTATTTAAGTCCGGACCAGAAAGGAGAACATCGTTCAGTGACACACCTTTCCATTTTGCACTGGAATCGAAGACGACTCGAATCTGGCCTGGCTTCTGAGGGTGATAAACCCCGAAGATAGGTAAGTACCAACATTCTTGTCCGTTCTCCAATGTAGGAGCCAGCTCAGCATGATCACGGTCGAAGATGTTCTGCATGAACGCGATGAAGTGCCTCTTCATCTCGGGCCTTTTCTCCAGTGTGTTTTGAAGAGAGGTAAGTCATGTGAGGGCCTGGCCTCGGCTGTGAGGGAGTTGCTGACGGGGTGTTCTGAATGGCAATGGTGCCACCCAGCTGTTGCAGTCATCCATATACATTTCTTTGTCCATGACCTTTAAGAACAGTCTGTCTTCAATAGAGAGTCCAATCTTGTTGTCATCCCCGGACGTGTTGAAGATGGTGCTCCCTAAGTTGCATTCCCGGATACTGTGGGTGCCTTGCGCTGGGGCAATCTGATGTGCTGGCTTCGGAACATATTGCTCCTTCACCTGGATCCTGTTCGGACATGGGCTGAAGAATGAAGGGCGTTGGTTCTCAAGCACATTGGTGCGGTAGCTTTGGATGTCTGAAGGCTTGTGGGCTGCCTCTAGGCAGACTTCTCCTATGATGACCCATCCCAGGTCGAGTCGTTGTGCGTAGGGGGCGTCATGTGGACCGTTCCGTTGCTCCCGCACTTTATGAACTCTAAGGATGTCTCGGCCTAGCAAGAGAAGGATCTGTGCTTTAGAATCCAAAGGTGGTATACCATATGCTATGGGCTTGAGGTGGGAATGATGCAACGCTGCTTCTGGCGTAGGTATCTCAGCTCTTTCGGTGGGAATGTTGTTACACTCTATTAGTGTAGGTAGTGTCACTGTTGTAGCTCCATCCACAGATTCCACCACAAAGCCTGTGGCTCTCCTTCCTGTCATCTGAGTTGTACCTGCACATGTACGAAGTGTGAATGCTGAATCTGACCGCTTGATGTGGAACATATCAAAGAATTCAGACCGTGCAAGCGACCTGTTGCTTTGGTCATCCAGCACAACGTATGCTCTGGTTGCTCTCTCTGGGTGTGCTTCTGGGAATATATTCACCAGGCAAATCTTCGAGCAAGATCTGCCGCTTTGACCCTCTCCACAGACTTCTGTGCAATTTGAGGTGACTGCAGATTGGTCTCATCCTCCTTCTCCCTCCCCGCCATCGTCAGATGGGGCTGAAGGCGGAGGTCCTGGATGAAGAGCCGTGGTGTGGCTGTTACTCTCACATTCCATGCACTTGATGGCTGTGGTGCAGTTCTTGGCTAGATGAGTAGTTGTGGAACAACATCTGAAGCAGACACCGTTGTCTTTGAGGAAGGCCTTGCGCTCCTCGAGGGGCTTGCTTCTGAAACCTCTGCAGCGTGTTAGGGGGTGTGGCTTCTTATGGAGAGGGCATAGTTTTTTTATGTCCACTGCTGTTCGGCCTGAACCGTCTTGTGTGTCTTTCTCGTGAGAGACATCTGTCTTATGTGCAGAGACCATGCTCTTACTTTGTCTCTTGAATGGCTGCTCTGACTTCATCTGGGCTGTGTTACTCATCGATAGCCTGAAGCTTGGGTCATTGCGAGCTCGTGCCTCTTTGGTGATGAACTCGCAGAAGAATGTGAATGGGGGAAAAACTACCTGTCGCTCAGCTTTGTATCTGGAACCCTGTGATATCCATTTCTCTTGGATGTTGTAGGGCAACTTGTCTACGATGGGCAAAATGCCGCGTGAAGTGTCCAGATAGCTCAAACCAGGCAGGTAACCTTCGAACATGGCTGCTTCCAACTCTTGGAGAAGGTCACTTAGCTCTCTCAGCTTCACAGGATCTTTATTGCTGATCTTTGGGAAGTTCTCCAGCCTGTCGAAGAGGGACTTTTCAATTACCTCTGGAGACCCGAAGCACTCTTCTAAGCGTTCCCAAGCTTTGCATAGACCTTGAGATGAATGACTTACATGTACTGCTCTTATTCGTTTCACGTGCTTTGCAGATTCACTCCCTAACCACTTAATCATGAGGTCCATCTCTTCATTAGCACTGAGTAGTAGTCCGTCAATGGCGTTCTTGAAGGACGACTTCCATGCCCAGTAATTTTCTGGGTGATCATCGAACTTGGTGAGACCGGAGGTTACGAGGTCTCTGCGTGCTAGGTACCGAGCCACATCACTGATGTCGGTTGTGTCACCGCTTCCTGTTGGTTTGTATGGTGAACCCTTGGGCCTGCTGGGTGTGAGCTGCTCTGATGTCTTTGGCCTACTAGGTCGCAGTGATGGAGAGCTGTGCTCATGCTTCACGGTGGAGGAGTGCTGTCTCTCGTATGAAACAGTCAGACGCTGTCTGGGAGGTGAGGAGGATCTCAGCCTATGGACTATCGGTTCCAGATTGGCTATAGAGTCCTTAACATCTTCGGCAGATAGTGGTAGCTGTGACTGTTGTTCTACGTACTGACGTGTGCGGTCAACAGTGGCATGAATGACAGCTTCGATACCGTTGTTTTCTTCCTCCGCTGCTGCTTCAAGAACATTAGCTTCAGCGATGGCTTCTGCCACTTCTTTCTCATGCAGCAAGTTCTTTAATTTTGCTTCCATTTGGGCTTTTTCGATCATAATCTCTGATTCCATTTTTGCATAGCCAGCACGTGTGCGTGCTACTTCCACTTTGACACGTGCATTGACAGCTGCCCTACTGGCTGTTGATTTAAAAGACCTAGATGTGCTAGAGGCCACTGACCTTGTCTCAGCATTGCTCAACTCTTCCATCATGAATATTGCTGTGTGCTTGGCGTGAGCAAGGATGATGGGGAGCAGTGCTTGCGCTGAAGATCTCTCTCCTTGAGTCGATCCGCCCGCTGAGTGGTTGCTTTTTTACTATTCTGTTCCCACTGCGCGTAACCAGGGCGCAACTTCAACAGATAGCGAACACACACTGACACATCAATGAATCCTCAGACGCTGGAGTAAAGTTCAGTTCTTTACTAAATCCTCAGAAACATGAGTGGTCGTTTGGTTATTTTTGTAAAACTGTAAATAAACATAAGAGTACAATTACTGTAATGCTCAACACTATACTGTTACACTTTCAACATCAACAGTATGTAGCCAACATATAATATCAATATAGCAATACAAATATTTATACTTAAATAATATAAGCTATGTATTTATAAACATATACATTATACATTGTAGTTAAACAAGAAAAGAAAAGGCAACTTACAAGCAAAGCCTTTTCCAGGGCAAGAATGTAAACAAAGAGATTCTCCGGAGCTCTTTCTCTCAGCTAGTTGCTGCTACGAGCTATCACGTCTGAACAGTGTGCTCACGTCATGTGACTAAACAAAACCGAAACTGAATAAAGGCAGTAACGAATGTAATGTCATAAAATGTCCTCTAGATGTCTCTAAAATGAAAACCTAAGAAACCATGACATGGGGTGTGCATGATTATGAATTACATGATAATTTGATGAAGTCCTTTCTCATACATGTAGTGTTTTTTTGGGCTTAGTGTTAGGAAACCATTTAATTTACCTTGATGAAATCAAGTAAAAAAAAAGAAGAAGGTATTTAGGACCAACACAGCTAATGTGCTGATGTCCCATGAAGGGCATGCCAATTGTAATGCTGGATACAATGTTGTCTACATAGCTGTTTATCTTATTCAAATACCGGCTCAATCATTTGACTTACTGGGAAATGGCTCATGGGATCACAGTTGTGGGGCTGGACCCACGTTGCGGTTACATGAAGGTCAGCAATGAAAACCTCCTTTCCCTGTAGAACTCAAGTGCATCTAAAATTAGTCAATGCTAGAAAATGGTACGTAAAACATATGGCTGAGTTCCAGCTATCTATTAAAATCACAACAAGGCATATAAGCCACAACATTACCTTTTCATCCAGTCACTTCAACAATCAACTATCCTTAGTATAAACATTTCTTGCATAAATGATTTGAAAAAAACATACCTTCAAAGTAGCCATTTGGTGAATCAGCCTGAGGCAAGCGTTTCCTGCTAAAATAACACAAATTCTGTCTGTGACCAAATATATATGGGCCTAACTGTAGAATCCATTGCTGGAAAAATGTGGTTTCCACCGTCGTAAGGCGATGACGTAGTCTATGCAAATATGCAGGCTCGGTATGATGACGCGCTCCAACCACTCCAACCAAATATGGTCCATCAAGTTTCCGGGTGATAGATTTGATGTCTGCAGCTGGACCCTTCTCCAACTGATCAACGCAACGGCCCCATTGAGATGAATGACTTCCGGTGCAACGCAATGGCCTTGTGTGCACGCAGCTTATGGTGGAATATCTTAAATCAAGCAATATATGCTTGTTTTTTTGTCTAGTAATATATTTACTTGTTTTAAGAAGCAAGACAATTTTTCCTGTTGTGTTGGCAGATAAGTTTGCTTATTTTAAGTAATATTTCCCGCATTTTATATCTTTTTTGTTTTGTTTTTGAGACCTGACTTTTTGCAGTGTATTGAAAAGTGTTACAAAACACACATACACAGCAAAATATATGTATCTGCTACATATTAATACTTTATGGCATCCATCTGTGTACCCTTTCCTTGAGAGGTGGACAAGGAAAGCTAAAGGTTTGGTAGAATATGAGCATCTCTGCGTGTTTTATCAATAGAGGCAGACCACATGTATGGTGTGGTTAAGGACATGACTGGACAGCCACTGTGCGTCCTCTTTAGACTGCTGGGACTACCTCACCCCACCTGTGTCTCTGGACTACCTCACCACACCTGTGTCTCTGGATTACCTCACCCCACCTGTGTCTCTGGATTACCTCACCCCACCTGTGACTCTGGTGAGTCAGCTGTTGGACCTTGTGGTCAATAATTGAAATATACCTAAGTATAATATATACCTAAGTAGTCAAGCTATATATAGTATATGCCATATATGATATCTCCCCTATGAATTTGAAATGAAGTAGTATGCATTTGTGGAATTATAGTAGTCGGGACATTCAGGGTCTGGGGCAGTTCTTATGTGTTCTGCGCTGCGGGCTCTCTCCCTGCTGATTGCATGATGCAGGACAGCTGTGGGAGGAGATGGTGTGTGTTCATGATGCAGGACAGCTGTGGGAGGAGATGGTGTGTGTTCATGATGCAGGACAGCTGTGGGAGGAGACGGTGTGTGTTCATGAATATAATTCCACAACTGGATACTGGATATTACTTATCAAATGTACATTTTGTGATATAGACGTATTACGGAGTCTATATCACAAAATGTACATTTGATAAGTAATCTAGCTAAGTAAGCAATCTAGCTAACTATGATTGGAAACAAAGTAGTATCCAGTTGTGGAATTATATTCATCAATACTTTGGCGGATGTGATGTGGGTTAACTAGCCAACTCCTTAACATCAGCGGACCAAACCAAAAGTACAAAGTGAAAAACTCCTCGCTGTGATTGGTTCACTTGTTCCATGTGAAACGTCTTGCCGTGTAACGTCTTGTAACCCTTTGCGTGCCGGACCAGGGAATGTTCAGGCTTCTGTTCACACCTAAACACACACGTTTTGGAGTTTTGGGTTGGAGTTTTCGATTGACGGGTGTTTTCGATAGACAGGTGTTTAATCAACGGGAGGGGGGGGGCTAGATGACCATACACACACACACACAGACAAAGTGATTAAAAAAAAGTTACACAATACAATATGATTAAACATGTTGATTATACATTGTTTTACATATTTCTGCCCACCCCCCCACCCAACCCCAAACATTTCCTGCAGGGCCCTAAAGTTACATTAGCATAGTAATAACATTAAAAAAAGAAAAAGAAAATAGTTTAAAATAAATTTTCACACTGGACAATAATAATGCCGTTGTAACACAGCTGCAACCAAGTATCTCCCAAGACAGTACATACAGGATGTAGATCTACAGAGACAGGCCGTCGCAACATTACATGGACCAACACTAGAGAGGTGACAGGTCAGAAGCCTGCATCCCTCAGGTTGGAACTTCAGGGAGAGTCTTAAGACCATCAACATATGCCAACACAGAGCCCCATGTAGAATAAAATGTGCTTGTGGAACCTCTAATTGTGTATTTAATATTTTCTCATTTAAGATATAGTATTAGGTCTCTCAGCCACGCTGAGACTGTGGGCGGTTTCGGTGATTTCCAATCAAGCAGTATTCTCCTCCGAGCCAATAGGGAAGCAAAAGACATGCTATTCTTTTGGATGTTAGTCAGTCGATCGCTCTCTGAAACCCCGAAGATGGCAGTCAAGGCATTCGGTCGTACATCAATACCCAATGCCTCGGACATAATCTTAAAGAAATTTGACCAATATCCAGTCAGTTGAGGACAGGTCCAAAACATATGGGTAAGGTCTGCTGGGGCATTGTGACATCGATCAAGTATCGTTGAGCTCAGGGAATATTTTGGATAGTCTATGTTTACTAAAATGGACACGATGAAGAACTTTAAATTGTATAAGTCCAAGCCGGGCACAAGAGGTGCTCCTATTCACTCTGTCTAATGCATTGTTCCATGTTTCATCCGCTATTTGTTGACCAAGTTCTTCCTCCCAGCTTGTTCTAATCTTATGAATTGACTCTCCTTTAAGGGACATTATGATGTCATAGAGTCTCGATATATGACCTATTTGACTGGTGGGAGTATCGAGGATTGTGTCAAGTACAGATAATGGAGGCATGTTAGGGAAGGACGGGCATTGACTTTGGATGAAATGACGGATCTGGAAATAGTGTCGTGTATTTCTACTTAAACACACACACAATTAGGGTGGGACCGTGTCCCCAGTTGATTAGAATCATACAACAAATAATCTTCAGTAGCGACTACACACATACTTTGAGTCTCACCCCTCCTGACTAAGTTTAAATTACTTGAAACACACACATACCATGAATTTGTATAAGGCTTTGTAATATTTACATTTACATTGTTGGCATTTGGCAGACGCCTTGTCCCAAGACAACTTTCTTGTAAATACTTGCAATACTTGCCTGACCGCTCCCTTTCTCTGAAACAAGGGGGTCTTACGACTAGGGATGGGACGATTATCGTGTTTATCGTTAATCGCGATAAAAACACCCGCGATAACTTTATCGTGGAGAATTTTAATTAGTTGAATAATCGTCATAATCGTTTTTTTTAGTTTTTTTTTATGACTGGACTTTTTAAATAGGCACTACATTTTATAAACACTGCTTTGTCTGTCTGTTTTTATTGTATGTATTAATGTATGTGACCTATGTGTGGGTTTTTTTGGGTTAATATTTGTATTGAGTTTCACAGAGACATGTACACAATAGGACATAACAACAACAACTAGTATCCGTGGGGGAGGTTATTGTCCCATTAATAGTAGAAAACTAGTTTTGCACTTTGTTATGCAGTACATTGTCCATAAACAATAACAGAAAATGTTCTTTCTCTCTTTTTTTTTTTTAAACAAACAAAAAACAAAGACAAACAAAACAAAACAAAAACAAAAAAACAGGGGAGGAGGAGGCCATGTCACATATCAGAAATAAACAGAAAAGAAAATGACACAACAAATGCCATAATATATGGGGGGATCACCCCCATCGGAGACAGCATCCATGTCTTACAGTCCTAAACACAGCGGCAGCACAACACCAGCACAGTAAATAATATTGTGACCCATACATTGTAGATCTGTTACACATTAGTCTTGTGTACTTTCTTGAGTGTAATCCACCAAACCTTTCATTACAATGGCAGCCAGTCTGGTACCAATATAATCTAAGAACGGAGACCAAATCTTATAGAATGTCTTTATCTTACATTTAGACCTATATGTCAGATATTCCATAGGAATCATATCAAAAATTACCTTGTGCCATCCAGCTATTGTAGGCGGTTTGCAGTCTATCCATTTCAGCAATATATTTTTCCTTGCACAAAAACTGAGGATACACAGAAGTCTTTTGGAATGCAAAATCTTGAATGTCTGGCAACCCAAACAATAGACACATGGGGTCCTTATCCAATGTAACATCTAGAATTAGATGAATTTTATCCACTATACCTTTCCAGTAATCATCTATATATCTACAAGTCCAAACACAATGAACAAAGCTCCCAACCTCGGTAATACACTTTGTACACATTTCCGATTTGTTATGATCCATTTTATGTCTAAGTTGGGGAGTAATCTGCAAACGTTGTAGTAGTCTAAATTGCGTTTCCTTCGTCCTATTACAGATTGAGATGTCGTTTGCCGATTGCCATATTAGTGACCAAGTTGCTTCATCAGTATTAATGTTCAGGTCATTATTCCAGTCTTTGGGCGTAAATGCAGGTTTGCCTTTATCATATTTCGAAAGTGCTCTATACCCAAGCCCCAGAATGCCTCTCGTCTTTCCAGCAGAGACTATCTCCTCCAGCGGAGAGGGTTGGTGACAGAGGCCAGTGTCTTTTTGGCTATTTAAAAAACTTCGTATCTGAAGGTATCTGAAAAACTCATTTCGTGGTAGGTCATATTTCTTACATAATTGGTCAAATGAAAGTAGTATTTCCGTATCATATAAATGTCCGATAGTAACCGTCCCTTTGCTGTCCCACCACTTGAAACCCCTATCCGTGGCACCAGGGGAGAAGTCTATGTTGCCCCAAACTGGCGAGAGGGAGGATGTCATAATCGTATGTTATAAATAAATAGTAATATAATTGAGATTTCTCACATGAGCCGCGCGCGAATATCCTCACAGAAATGTGTCTCGCGCGATTGTTCAGCCTGCATGGGTAACGTGCCTGTCAAGTCAGCCTTGTCAGTCAGTCACTAACGTATGCTAGCCTTCTCACCATGGCTGCATCGGCCCCGTGTCCATTGCCTCACCTTTCCAGGGTTGCACGCAGGCTTCTATGCATACCTGCAACTAGTGTTCCTTCAGAGAGAGTGTTTAGTGCCAGTGGGCACATACTCACACCTCTCCGAGCACAGCTAAAGGCAGAAAAAGTGAACATGTTGACATTTTTGCACTTTAACCTATCTTGAAGCTTTCAAGTCTCTAAGCCACAAGGCTAGCACTCAGTTTGATGACAGAAAAGTGTCAGTGTTCAAGTTTTGTTTGACAGTATTTGTTTCCTTTATTTATGCAGTGATACCTTATAATTAATCATTACCTTATTTAAGATTTTATTAAAGATTTTTATTTTTGTCAAGATGTTTTTAAAATGATGTTAATGTTATTAACATGATTCAATAAAAATACAACAAAATCTAAGTTAAAGTGATTACAGTGTGTTTTATTGGCATTGTATTTTTTTTTTTTTTTTTTTTTTTTAAATTCTCGCGATAATATCGTGGATCGCGATTATTTTGCCCACGATAATCGTGACATGACATTTTCTAATCGTCCCACCCCTACTTACGACAGACCACATGGTCAAACACACACACACACACACAGGCACGCACGCGCACACACATACACACACACAGAGGTTGAGGAACGATCGATCAGCTCCTTATCTCTCCCCCTGACCTGATAGGACCACTGGCTGTGACTGCATTTTGACTTTGTTTATAAGTAAGGGTGTGGGCTCTGGCCCTGCTCTCTTCTCTCTCACCTCTTGACCAAGCAGCTCTCTCTCTCTCTCTGTCCCCCTCCCCCTCTCTCTCCTCTCTCCCTCTCTCTCAGCCAGACCAGCGTCCAGCTTTGATGTCTGTATACTTTTGTATTTTGAATAAATGGTCTTAACCTGCTCAATAACTATTCTTCATTTTAGTAGCCAACAGGTTAGAAATATACAACAATAGCGAAAGAGGTTCGAGTTAGGTAGATGGAATTTAGTTGAGAGGTCACGAAAGTTTGCAAATATGCCATCTATGTGTGACGGGGTGTATCTTTTCATGAATCACTCTCAGCTGGATGGCTCACGTTCATTTATTCTGCAGAACAACAGTGCATCAATTTCTGCTTCATCAACGGAACGTGCAGGGTCATTGGTCTAATTTCGTCTCAGTGGTTAAGAATGCACTGCTCCATATAGTAGTCACTCACACTACACAAATTATAACAATAATATAAAACAAAAATACAAAATGTGTAGACTACATAAATCTTCACTTGTGTGATCATACAGTGGCACTCACTCAACAACAACAACAAGAAATCATAACATCCAAACGCATGGAAAAACCCCGCACCCGGAATACGCATGGAAAAACCCCGCACCCGGAATACGCATGGAAAAACCCCGCACCCGGAATACGCATGCGCACCACGTGCAACAATGGCTGCTACCTGACTGCTAGGTAAGCCGCGAGCGTGTTGCAAACTAGCGAGGTGGAAGACCCAACCTCATACAATACGGTCTACTAACAGAACAACAGACATATAATAACACAACAATAATAATATTACCTGCAGAACAACAGTGCATCAATTTCTGCTTCATCAACGGAACGTGCAGGGTCATTGGTCTAATTTCTAAAATGATATTACACACGAACAGTCACATTAGCGTCATCAATGCTAACAACAGAAAACTCATTTTACCAATGCTATGATATGTTCCAAGTAAAATACAATACATGGGGAAACTCAAAACAGCTATCTTAATCATCAAACATTCAAATAAAACATAGGTACATTAATAATCTCTTAAATTATATGCGATCTCAGACCCTGCAGAAAACATGACCTTACCGTCTCAGTGGTTAAGAATGCACTGAGGGAGATCACGTTACGTCCCGTGCAAATGCACTGTCCAGCTATATTTACACAGCATCCGGGTCACGGACACAGCATCCGGGTCACGGACACACCCCGGATATACCACGTCATTAAACCCTTAGAAGGCGCAGTTTATACCTATTTTAGTTATAATTGAACTTGCCCTTTCTACTCCGTTACATACACCCCCCTTAAATTATACTAAAATGGGGCAACAGCATGAAAACCGGAGGACAGTAAAAAAAACAGGAGCGAAAAAACAAACAAATGACAAAACAAGAAAACAACGTGGATCTCGAGCACTGATGTACCAAAACTCAACATTATAAATTCTTCCATAAGAAGTGTGTAAGGACAGATTGGTACCAAAACCCGTACTTATCACAGAGGAGAAAGAGATGCCATCTACATCCCACAGTTGTACATAACTTTGCCCTTACAAGAGGATCTCATGACTCTAGGTCACGACTCAGACCGGAAGCAAAATAAATAAAGAAAAAAAAACAGGATGCACTACGCCCCTACATAGACGCCGCAATGAAACTAAATGCAGAACTTATGAAAGGCTCAGTACTCCCTTTAAGCATCTGCCCTGACATCTCACAAATAAGCCTATTTGGGTTCCTAACACTCCTCCCACATCTCGTGACAACTGATGGAACTTGAGCACTCTGTGAACGTGTGCAAACTACCTGCTCCGGCTCAACCTCAACTAGAATTGGAAGGTCACCATGGGCATCACATCTAGCTTCAGGTGAGTGTACTGTGTCACATACTGTGTCAGGGGGATAATCAGTGTGGCAGTCAGGTACAGAGTCATCAGGAACACTATCCAGCAACTCATCTGGTCGGTCTTCCTTCGAGGCACTCGGCACGGGCATAGTCCCTCCGTTGACTTCTTCCTCATGGATGCTCTCTGCCCCCGCGTGCTCAGGCGACTCCAAGACCCAGTCCCTGGTGCGCAACCGAGAGGCCTCTTCAACATCAGAGGTGACAGAGCCCTGAACACTGGCACAGGAAGCTATAGACTGCGACTCCTCTAGGGATGCCGGGTTCCCATCTTGTTCCGGAACTGTCAAGAAGTCAACCGGAAGCAGCATGTTCCTGTGTACAACCTTCTCTCTATTCGTGACAACATCTCTGATCCTGTACACGTTGATGTCCGATCTCACAGACACCACATCGAAAGGAGTTGATTCCCACCGGTCTGCGATCTTCCTCTTCCCTTTCTCACCTCGATTGGCAAGCAGCACTTTGTCACCAACACCCAATGGCAGTCCTCTGACCTTCCGGTTGTACAGTTTGGCGTGGCGATCTTGTTCCCTGATGGCATTCCTTAGAGCGATCTGTGCTGCTTCAGAAAGATCTCTCCTCAGATGTTGCACAAACTCATGACGACTGACAACGGCAGCATCCTCCAGCACATGATGAAACATGACATCCACGGGCAGCCGTGGGACCCGTCCGAACATCAGGTAGAATGGCGCGAAGCCCGTGGTCTCATGCACAGTGGAGTTGTAGCAGAAGGTCAGTGTCTGGAGCATCTGTGGCCACCTGGACTTGCTCAGTGGAGGGAGGGCCCTTATCATGCCCCCGAGGGTCCTGTTGAACCTCTCTGTGACGCCGTTGCCCATGGGGTGGTATGGAGTCGTATGGGACTTATGCACACCTGCCATCTCTAGTAGATCTTTTAGAAGCCGACTCTCAAAGTTAGCTCCCTGATCCGAATGGATTCTTTTGGGGAACCCATATATGCAAAAAAACTTGTCCCATAGACAGCGGGCAACTTGTTTCGCGGTCTGGTTCCGACAGGGGAAGGCAAGAGCTACTTTAGAAAAATGGTCCGTAACAACAAGAACATCAATGGTCTTCTTGTCACTCTGCTCTGCGGTCCAAAAATCGATGCACACTAAGTCCATAGGAGCTGAAGTGCGGATGCTCTCAAGAGGTGCTCGGGCGTGTGGTTCAGGAGTCTTCCCCAAAATACATCTCTGACAGTGCTTCACGTGATTCTCAACATCCCTCTGCATGCCTGTCCAGAAGAATCGTTCACTGGCCAGAGAGGATGATCTTGAGCGACCCTGGTGGCCAGCAGCATCGTGGACTCCATGCAAGACTTGTCGCTTCAGAGCTTCTGGAGTGACGAACTGAAAGATCCTCTTGTCCCTGATGCGGTCTCTCTTCACACGGTAGAGGAGTCCACTACGCACTCTTAACTTCTTCCAGTGTTTCAACAGCCTGAGCACACAGCTAGACTCAGCTGTTCTCTCGTGTGCATTTGGTTTCCTATGTCGCTGCATATAAAAGAGAACCCTGCTCACTACAGCATCTTGTTGCTGGAGATTGTGTAATTGACTCTGTGGGATGACGATGGAAGGGTCTTCCTCGGGCAATTGCAAATACTCCGGATTAATGTAGGGCAGCTGAGAAACACCCCCAGTACGATGGACGTCCATGACAGCAGACACCTCCTCAGCACTAATGGCACCTCCAGAAGACTCAGGACTCAGGACCTCATCTGTGTCGACATCAGTGTGCTGAACACCTTGACAGTTGGTAGTCAGCCGGAAAGCGTCCTGCACCGTACCAGCCACTACTCCATTCACCTGATCCAGCAAGGACAGGTAAGGCTCCCTCACCAGGCGATGGCTCACACAGGACTTAACAAATGGCTCACGGCTCAGCGCATCAGCGACTATGTTCCTAGGCCCTGGGATATAATTCAGATCGAAATCATATGCAGCAAGTTTGGCCACCCACCTCAGTTCGCATGCATCTAACTTGGGCTTCGTTAGGATGTAGGTCAAGGGGTTGTTATCCGACCACGCTGTGAAATGCACTCCCTTCAGCCAGTGGGAAAACTTCTCGCATACAGCCCACTTCAATGCCAGGAACTCAAGTCGGTGAGCTGGATAGTTCAACTGAGCATGTGACAGCGTCCTACTAGCGAAGGCAACTGGTCTTGCAACTTTATCACCAGGCTGGAGCTGAGAGATGACGGCGCCAATCCCATCGAATGAAGCATCCACTGCTAGGATAAATGGCTTTGCGAAATCAAGATGGGCCAGGGTTACAGAATGCAGGAGATCGCGCTTCAATGTCTCGAAAGCATCCCTACACTCGGGCGTCCAGTCAGCTGGTTTGAGCTTTACAAGATTGTGACATTTCTTCACTGGTTTTCTCCCTCTGCGTGCCTTTTCTCCAGCGTTCTGTCCAGAGAGAAGCTTGAATAGGGGTCTGGCCTTAGAGGAACAATCTTCAATGAAGTGCTGATAGTAAAGCATCATGCCCAAGAAGGACCTAATCTTCTTCTGTGAAGGAGACACCCCATCACTGTCCATCAGATCGGATACCTGTACTTGGCTAATGGCTTCAACCTTCCCAGGGTCCGTCTGCACTCCTGACTCATTGATGATATGGCCGAGAAACCGTACTGATTTCCGCAGAAGATAGCACTTCTTTGGAGCCAATTTGAGATTGTTGTACTTCAAACGAGAGAAAACCATCTCTAGACGCTCGAGTGCCAACTGTTCTGTAGGAGCGAAGACCATAACATCGTCTAGGTAGCACAATAGACTGGTGAAATTCTGATCCCCAAAGATCGAGAGCATCATCCGCATGAATGTAGCCGGGCTGTTGGACAACCCTTGAGGCATCCGGTTATATTCATGCAGGCCAAAGGGAGAGGAGAACGCAGTGTATTTCTTGTGGTCCTCATGTAAAGGCACGTTGTAGAAACCAGAGGTAAGGTCCATTGTGGAGAAGTAGGCATTACCACCTAGTGCAGCCAGCGCGTCAGCCTGATGAGGCAGCGGATGTGCGTCTTTCGTTGTCCTCGCATTAAGCCATCTGAAGTCCGTACAGATGCGCAATCCTCCATCCTTCTTCCACACAAGAACCAAGGGCGAGGCATATTCGCTGTTGGACTTACGAATTATGCCCTTCTCCTCCATGTCGTTGATGGCAGACCTCAGCTTCTCGTAGTGGTTCGGTGGCACTCTGCGGTAGGGCAGGCGAAATGGCCTCTCGTCCACCAGATGTATCTTGTGCACGAAGTCAGACGCCTCACCACAGTCCAACTTGTGGCGTGAAAAGATTGACTCGTATTTCACAACAAGCTGACAAAGCTTCTCTCTCCACAGGTCAGAGACTTCACACGCGTCCAAGTCTAGGTCGCGTAGACCAAGTTCCTCCAGTGCCTTTCTGATGTCTTCTTTGGGCCTTGCTACAGACTCACTAGTCACGGATTGTGGGGAAGACTGAATGTGGTCGGGCGGGGACAGATCTTCAGCGGCAATGCAGGGGAACACGTCCGCCAATTTGGTGTTTCGCTTCAGCACTACCGGCTCACCGGTGGGATTCACAACCTTCATAGGCAGCCATCGGTCGCCCCACATCGGCGTAACAACTCTGCCAACCAGAACTTTATTCGGTCTGCATCTGGACTGAGTTGGTTCCACAACCACCGTACTGCCCTCTGATATAGGTGCCGACACAGGGAGTCTGCCCCATACAAGATGCTCACTATTTGGCTGTAGCACCACACACTGTTGTAGCTTCAGTGTGCCAACCTTCTCAGGCACTGTCTCACCCCTCCATCTCTCTGTATTGGAAAGGAGAGAGAAGAAGTGATGACAGTCCCCATCACTGCCACCACCATGTTCAGATATCAGCCGCCAATAGCTGTCAGTCTTCCTCATTAACTCTAGGATTTTCTTGATGGCATTACTGCCTAGTATCATGTCATCGGTCTGTCCAGGCACCACAAGCATTGGGATGACCATCTTGCAGTCATACACCACCACATCGACATTGTATATTGCCTTAGGTACAACTCGGTGACCACCACATCCTATGATAATGACATCATCAGCGGGGCATCCTCTCAGATCAGGGTTACGCTGCAAGAGACGCGCCTCCGCAGCCTCGCTAAGCGTGCATGCCATAGAACCACTGTCTATCATCGCTCTAAGAGAGACATCTGCAGCGGAGACAGTGGTGTAGAATAAACTATCAGACCTTTGGACTCGGTGTAGACCTTGAAATACTACTGTTTTGTTCGAAGGCGCTCTGGAGATGAATGACTTGTATGTTGACTCACAATCAGCCATTTCATCATTGGGGGAGATATCAACAGGATCTGCACAGTCCTCCCTTGAATGCAGATCTATAAGTTTCCCTGCTGCGCCGACTGGGCACGCCCCTGCATCGGACACTTGGATCTGGGGTGTCCAGGCGAATGGCACTGGAAGCAGAGCCTCTGGTCACGGCAGTGTGTCCAAGCAGAGTGTCTAGCGTCGCCACACACAGCACACGGCAGGTTATTCAGACCCTCAATCCTGGGGGGGCTGGGTCTATACTGCTTGTTTGACATGTCCTTAGCAGGAGCAGACTTCTCTACTAGGACTTTCTCTAGCATTGAGATGATACGTTCAAAGGCCTCTGCCCCCTTGTCTGGGCGAGTATCCTGCTTTTCAGGTGAACACATATCAGTGCCTGACATCTCAACTCTGTTCACTAGCACACCCTCACTGGGCCTTTTACTCACGGCTGCGGCAACACCGTTCGAGCACACCTGAGTGTGGAACTGGTCAAGTACATCTTGGACCTCTACAGCAGTCCACTTATCGATCGTCTTTGATCTGAAAGTCATGGCAAGCTCTTTGGATGGACAGTTCCTGATGAACATACGTGTCACCTCCAGGAGAGGGCACTCAAGTGTTTTACCTTGTTCTTTGAGGCGATCAGTGGCAACATCTGCAGCTTGATTGAGGCGTAGCCAGTAGTCATACGCTTCCTCACCACTCTTCGGCAGCGTGGTGTAGAAGTCGGCTAGGGGGATAGGTGAACAGGGAACAGCAGCAAAATGCTTACGTAGAAGACCATAGATGGCCTCTGGGTTTTCAGCGACATTAATGCCACTGCTCCTCGTCCCATACTTCACTACATCCTTAGCCCTGCCCCTGAGATGGGTGAATATTTCTTCCGCCTGCTGATCTGCTCTGATGTTCGCCTTTTTCACAAAACTCCTCATTATGTCTTCCCACTCACGCACATTCACTGCGTCCTTATCATCCCCTCTGTACGTTGGAGGCTCCTTCACCCTCCTGTGAGGTACCAACTGGACTTGGGACAGGTCTAGACTCTGGGTGTATGTATCAGTGGGCGTGGTCTGTGCATGCGCAGTGCTAAGAGGAGTAGCATTGAGGTAGCTAAGAGGGGGTAGCGTTGAGTCAAGGCGTGCAAGTATGCTATCTGCCAGCTGTAGACCAACATCTCTAATTATGTCACTCATCTGGCTCACTACATTAGGTAACTGGAAAGCAGAGATTGGGGATGGGGCATCACTGACCCGTGTGCTCGGTGCATGATCAATGTCGTGGCTCTGAGAAGGAACTGTGTCCCCACTAACTGAAAGGGCCCCAGCAGCATCCTGACTACCCACAACATGAACATCACCCCCCTGAACAGGACTATCATAACTCAACACTGGAATCCCCCTACCTCCACTGAGGAGGATCGCTCTACCCCTCCCAATGCTACTGCTTAGTGGCGTACTGAAACATCCTGGTCTGTGGCTCATGTTGAATTACAATTCAAGAAAACAGTACTATACAGACTAATCAGATAAAAGACCAGTAAAGAAAAATGTCACCAAAACAGCAATAAAACTAAAATAAATCACAGATCACATTCATTAATTCAACAATCCATTTGTGCATAACATCACCGAATGAACTGAGTGAAACCATACGCCGCCCACCAGACAGCACGCAGGAGCGGTCCAGCAGAGTGATCCAGTGGTGTGGTCCCGGGTCAAGGTGAAGAGTTGACTTCAGGTCCACAGGTCACGGCACCAATGTGACGGGGTGTATCTTTTCATGAATCACTCTCAGCTGGATGGCTCACGTTCATTTATTCTGCAGAACAACAGTGCATCAATTTCTGCTTCATCAACGGAACGTGCAGGGTCATTGGTCTAATTTCGTCTCAGTGGTTAAGAATGCACTGTTCCATATAGTAGTCACTCACACTACACAAATTATAACAATAATATAAAACAAAAATACAAAATGTGTAGACTACATAAATCTTCACTTGTGTGATCATACAGTGGCACTCACTCAACAACAACAACAAGAAATCATAACATCCAAACGCATGGAAAAACCCCGCACCCGGAATACGCATGGAAAAACCCCGCACCCGGAATACGCATGGAAAAACCCCGCACCCGGAATACGCATGCGCACCACGTGCAACAATGGCTGCTACCTGACTGCTAGGTAAGCCGCGAGCGTGTTGCAAACTAGCGAGGTGGAAGACCCAACCTCATACAATACGGTCTACTAACAGAACAACAGACATATAATAACACAACAATAATAATATTACCTGCAGAACAACAGTGCATCAATTTCTGCTTCATCAACGGAACGTGCAGGGTCATTGGTCTAATTTCTAAAATGATATTACACACGAACAGTCACATTAGCGTCATCAATGCTAACAACAGAAAACTCATTTTACCAATGCTATGATATGTTCCAAGTAAAATACAATACATGGGGAAACTCAAAACAGCTATCTTAATCATCAAACATTCAAATAAAACATAGGTACATTAATAATCTCTTAAATTATATGCGATCTCAGACCCTGCAGAAAACATGACCTTACCGTCTCAGTGGTTAAGAATGCACTGAGGGAGATCACGTTACGTCCCGTGCAAATGCACTGTCCAGCTATATTTACACAGCATCCGGGTCACGGACACAGCATCCGGGTCACGGACACACCCCGGATATACCACGTCATTAAACCCTTAGAAGGCGCAGTTTATACCTATTTTAGTTATAATTGAACTTGCCCTTTCTACTCCGTTACATATGTATAGGTCTCTAAATTTTACAAGGCCCACCTGTTGCCAAAGAGAAAAAGTTACATCTTGCTTCGCTGGAATAAAGAGGTGGTTGTGACATATTGGACTCTGGATTGAAAAGCTTTGAAGTTTGAAATGCGCTCTAAACTGGGACCATATTCGGAGAGTAGAGACAACAACTGCACTGTTGGTGTATTTAGAGGGAGATAATGGCATCTTAGATGTGACCAGGGCGTGAAGAGAGGACGAGGAACAAGACTTTGCCTCCATCAGGCACCAGCCCGCATCTGAAGAGTGAGTCCAGTGGACAACTTTCTGTATGTTAGTGGCCCAATAATAGAAAATAAGGTTTGGAAGAGCTAGGCCCCCCATCCGTCTGCCTCTGAAGTAGTTCTTTGCGGACCCTCAGAGATTTACCACCCCAAATAAAATATGATATAAACCTGTCTATAGATTTAAAGAAGGATTTTGGAAGGAACACGGGTAGGCATTGGAATAAATATAAGAATCTGGGTAGGGCATTCATTTTATCCGAATTTACTCTGCCCGCCAAGGACAAGTGAAGAGCATCCCATCTCTGAAGGTTAGATTTATGTTTGTTTTACGAGAGGTTCGAAATTATGTTTGTAGAGGCCTGTGAAGTCACGGGTAATATTAACTCCTAAGTATTTAAAACCAACTTTGGATGTTTGAAAGGGCAAGCTTCTCTGGGGGATCTGAAGCGCCAAGGCGTTTAACAGGAAGCATTCGCTTTTAGAGAAGTTCAGCTTATATCCAGAGAAGAGGCCAAAACTGGAGAGTAGCTTTGTAATGTCACACATACATGACACAGGGTCGGACACATATAATAACAGGTCATCCGCATATAAAGATAGCTTGTGTTCCGAACCCCATCTCTGTATCCCATGCATAAAGGCTGCAGATTTGAGTGCTATTGAGAGGGGTTCAAGTGCCAAGACAAATAAAAAAGGGCTCAATGGACAACCTTGCCGTGTTCCCCTTGACAAGGAAAAGTACTGATAGCGGGTCCCATTTGTGACCACCGATGCCCTAGGTAAAGCAACTTAATCCAGGAAATATATTTGTGCTCAAAACCAAATCTTTGTAAAACTTCAAACAGATATGTCCACTCGACCCTGTCGAATACCTTCTCAGCATCTAGTGAGACAACTACTTCTGGCATAGTATCAGACGCAGGGGAGTGTATCACGCCTAAGAGGCGGCGAACATTAGAATAGGAGTGGCGGCCTTTGATAAAACCAGATTGGTCTGTCGATATTATATCAGGTAGGATGGGGTCTAAGCGGGTAGCCAGAGCCTTCGCTAGTATCTTGGCATCAACATTTAAAAGTGAGATAATAGGCCTGTAAGAACCACAATTTGAAGCAACCTTTCCTGGTTTAAGCAGAAGTGTAATAGATGCCTCTGTAAGTGTTTGTGGTAAAGTTCCTCTGTCCATGGAGCTTGTACATATCTAGAAGCAAAGGGGCCAATTTAGTGGTGATTTTTTTGTAAAATTCGATTGGATAGCCATCAGGGCCTGGAGCTTTCCCTATCTGCATTCCCCTAATTGATTAAATTATTTCCTGCATTTCCAAGGGTCTATCTGCAATTCCTTTTTGAGAGCGATTCATTAGGGGAATATTTAATTTATCAAAAAACTTTAGCATAGGTGAACTGTCAGAAGGTGTTTCAGAGGTATATAACTTTGAGTAAAACGTTTTGAAAGTGTAATTAATTGCAGTTGGATTAACTATGTGTTCGTTTGAAGTATTTATAATCTCTGATATAAATTGAGTGGCAGACCTGCATTTGAGTTGATGAGCCAGAAGTCGTCCTGCCTTTTCTCCATGTTCGAATACTAAACCTCGTGAACGAAGTAATAGTCTCTCAGCCTGATCAGTAGAAGACAAATTATACTGTGTTTGAAGACCCAATCTTTCTTTGTATATCTCCGGTGAAGGGGATATAGAATATTGTCTGTCCAGTTCAGGAGGTTAATCTGTTCATTTAGTTTTGCCTTCTTTAACCGGGCCGAGTATGATCTCACCTCTAATGACAGCTTTTAGTGTTTCCCATAATAAAGATGGGGAAGTTGAATCATTTTTGTTTGTTTCAAGGAAATTGTCAATTGTCACAGACACTGTCGAACAGAAATATTAGTAAAGCTGTATTTAATCTCCATGGTGGGCGTTCTCTTCGGTTAAGAGAGAAGGAGAGATCCATCAAGACAGGAGAGTGATCGGATTCAGCTATGGTTGAATATGTAATTATCCTTACTGAGGGGAGAAGTGATTTGTCTATAAAAAAAATAATAGATCCTGGAGTATGTGTGGTGTACATGTGAGAAAAATGAAAACTCTTTGCTTTGAGGAAAACTGTATCTGGGGTCCACACATCCTATCTGGGATATAAAAGTGTTCAAAGCTGAAGCCATTTTTGAAGGGGACCTAGATTTAGGGTGGGACCTGTCTAAGCTTGGGTTGATGGTACAGTTAAAGTCACCTCCCAGGATTAATGATTGTGACTGCACATTAGGCATGGACGAAATAAGCCTTTTGATAAAATGTTCATCATCCCAATTTGGAGCATATACATTCGCAAGCAAAACTTGTGTGTGAAAGAGGGAGCCAGAAACCATAATAAAGCGACCTTGGGGATCAGAAATGATATCTGTTGGAGTGAATTGTATTTTTTTGTTAATTAAGATTGCTACTCCTCTCGCCTTAGCACTATAATTAGAATGGAATACTTGCCCCACCCAAGATTTCCTAAGTCTATTGTGATCCTTGACTACCAGGTGTGTTTCTTGCAAAAAAGCTATATCAATTTTATGATGTTTAAGATGGTTGAAAAATCTAGTTCTTTTAACTGGTCCATTAACACTAGAAGAGACCCCTGTGAGTAAAAAATGTTTTCTATCTTTGCACTCAAATTTCAGGACCCTCCTTTCATGACTTTTCCTAGATATGTGCGTTCTACCACCCCAGTGTTTCCTCTATATGTATTTATTGGTGGCGGGCCGCCACGAATGAATTTCCTCCGCCACTAATTGATTCAGTCCACAAAAAAATAAAAAAATAAAAAATCTGAACATTTTAGCTGATTAAAATATATCTGATCCTAGATCAGCGCTATAATGGATGTTGACTAAAAGTGCACCTAAATCCACGACCATCTCTCTCTAACCGCTGATCCAAAATCAGATTAATGACATTAAACATTCAGTTGACGACGTGACACAAGGGCTACTCCTGATTGGTCTAAATGTGAACCGGCATGAGAACCGTGCAGACTCAACCATCCCTGTTCAGCAGTCTTACCTGCCGAAATGCTCGGGCGCCTGTGTTTTCTCCTCGCAAATAACGGGCTAAAAGTCACCGGTAGTACCATCTAAAAGATACAAAAAGCTGATCTAGCTAGCTAGGTGCACAAATAAGATATCACGTTAAATAACTTCGAAAAATTAAACGAAAACAGCGACAGATGGATGGATTTTTCAAGAAAAAAGATGTCCCAGACACTTCAAACATTGCTGAAGCTAGCAGTGGCTATGAGCGATCCGAAACTGCATGGCTGGCAAAGGAGCTAGGTGGTGGATCAGCTAACAACGTTTATGGCGGGGTACCACCACCACCAGCTACAACTACAGCGGGAGAGCCATCAGCATCGGCTAGCTGTGTTGGTGTATCAGCAGACATTAGCAAGTCAAAAAACGATTCTTATGTGCCGTCACTTTAGCAACGACAGTATTGGCAGGGGGAAAAGAAGGGGAGTCGATTTTTTTATTGACAACGGAATTACATGCTGGAAAAACATGCAGCTAAAATTCAGGGAACATTTGGACAATAAGAGACACACAGGAGAAGTACGGGAAAACAGGGCTCATGTGGGTGTCATCAAAGGTAAGAGTTTGTTTTCTTTAACTCAGCTGATACTCAGCTGTTAACCGAATGCTCCATCTGACTGTGATTTTACTTCTGTAATGTGGTGGGTTGACATAATTCACGCATGGAACTATGGGTTGGGAGTATTGTTCCGTCCGCAGTTGAGTGCGTAGTAACCGAGTTGTTTAGTCTGTTCTATTTACTGCTTGAGTGTGTTGTTGACAATCGTTCATGTCCTTCATTAAACGTTTAGCTTTGTCATTTGATACGCTGCCTACTATGGAGGGTGTATCATGCCATATTTAAATGCAATACACACATCGGAATGCAATACACACATCGGAATGCAATACACGTGTAACACTAAATACAATGCAAAAATACGGCATATTTGTGCCAAAATAAAATCAATGTGTATTACATTTGAGCGCAGCGTATTCCATTCGGTCATGAGTGTATTCCATTGAGCATGTGTATTACATTTGGTCACGAGTGTATTCCATTGAGCATGTGTATTACATTTGAGCGCAGCGTATTCCATTCGGTCATGAGTGTATTCCATTCGAGTGTCGGTGTACTCATTTGCATTGCTTTTCGATAGCCCATGTAAATCCGATGTAATTTGCATTGTATTCCATTCCGATGTAGGTATTATGGCACCTACATCGGAATGGAATACAACCTTCCGGTTCCGGCCATAGGTTCTGCCCTTTCCGGCCATAGGATTCGCGATGCCAACGAACGATGACGACGAAGACCCATCTTTAAATACCACATTCGCTCTTGGAAAATGTCACTACAGTTTCTGTAATAGCTTATTAATGAAGATTCGAAAAATTATGCAGACCATCGTATTATCTTAGTTTAATGTCATTTCAATGAATCATAGAACTTTTATTTACAACAAGCATAACGCAAAAATCGCTATTATGCACCGTCTTTGCCCGTGAATAACACCGGCTGTGAAGCGGCTAAAAATACAAGACTATGCTGGATAACTTCACAGCGGTCATTTTAAGCCATCAACCACCCCGCTGGCACCCCGGGAAGTAATGTTTCGAACCCCGAGAGCATGCATAAATGTCTATCCGAAAAGAGTACACTCTCATCGGCCTCTGCACGCGCCTCTCCTCGGTAACGTGGAGGTACGAAAACCCTCCATATCAACACTATCAGACCCTAACCCTCCATATCAACTCTATCAGACCTCCATATCAACTCTATCAGACCGTAACCCTCCATATCAACTCTATCAGACCTCCATATCAACTCTATCAGACCTCCATATCAACACTATCAGACCCTAACCCTACATATCAACTCTATCAGACCTCCATATCAACACTATCAGACCCTAACCCTCCATATCAACTCTATCACACCTACACCTGTCCACGGGCCGCAATTTGAATAGGCCTGATCTAAAGTATAGATAGTCATGTGGAACAAAGGAGCACTTGAAGACAAAGGACTGCAACAGAGAATTTTATTTCATTTTTTGTAAAAAATTGTAAACATACATCATAATAACAATAAATGAATAAGAATAAATACATTTATACATTTTAATAAAAATAAAATAATGAAATACAACAGATCAGCAAACGAGATAAATAATCTACTGTTCATTAAGAGTTAATTGTATCAAGTGCTCTTTTATTGTTTTCTTGAAAGTGCATCTAGAATTAGTTTTACTAACATGCTTGGGTTAATGAATGAATTAATGAATGAATGAATGGTCTTTATTGTCATTGATATAGTACCAAATAACGAAATTTGGGAGGGGGGGCTCCCCTGGTGCTAGGAAAGAAAACTAAAAACAAGAAGGGAAAAGAGCTGGTTTACATAAATAAAGGCTATGTACACTGTCCACTATACTATACTATACAAATAAACACTGTGCTGTACTCTATGCTATGCTATACCTATTCTAACATTTCCTATCTCTGAACCTTATGTACCCGAGGGTTGTCATATTGCACATAGTGTTATTGCACATTCATTTAAAGTGTCGCAGTTTGCAGGTTTGAAATGTTCACAGTTGTGTTTCAGTATTGCACTTGATTTCAATCTAGTAGCTGCCATCAAATGTCTAGATTGTCCAGGGCCTAGAACCTAGGTCTTTGCTGTGTTCAGGGCCTGAATGGCCCTGGGGTAGAAGCTGAGCTTCAGTCTGTTTGTCCTTGCGAACATGGTTAAGAGTTCCATCCTGTTATGGCTCTGTGAATTACAGTAGATTTGTCCTAGGTCTAGGAGGTAAGAGATGTTCTGAAATGGCCTGTCTGGTCAGATAGTTATTTTATACACACTACTTGGTCAGAAAAGTACTGTGGTTTCTGTGCCCCCTCGTTAATCCTTCAAGCAGTAAACATCGTTGTGCATGTGAGCGCATTTGGACAGCATACATGAGGGTACATCAGGGCAAGCTGCCATTTGAATCTAAACAGTGGCAATGTTACAGACAGTTCTATTAACATCTACACAGTGGCAATGTGACAGGCTGGGGGTCAGGCAGGCGGAGTGACTAGAGAAGTCCAAATCCAGTGTCAGTTGTGGACACAGAAGCCACAAGATCATTTGCAAAATCCTGGAAGGATGTGTAGCGACCAGGTAGCTTTAACAGTTCTGAGCATGTGGCTGAAGTGGGCATCTGGACCGAGCAAACTTCAACATGAAGTACTTCTGGCAGAACACTCCACCCTACCCTGAACTTCAAAAGCTGGTTCAGTTCTTCTGATGTGGCTGCAGAAAAAAAGACGCGTTTAACAAACTGACTATTTGACAACTGGACATCCACAGTGCTGTAAAATGTAACTACATTCCCTGAAATGTTCTGTCGAATACAATTGGACATTTCAATTTACCTGCAAGTCAGACAACAGAACATTCACGTACACAACGGTCTAGAATAAATAGCAATACAAATCGATTACTTACCTTTCTCAATATATTCCCTCAAGAACCCAGTCACACGACACCGGCATTCAAGTAGCGAGATATTGGTGGAGTAGTCGTCGTCCGAGTCTTCGCTCTCTGCTGTTGGCCACACAATTCGCCCTAGAATCATCTATGAAAATAAGACGATTTTACTCAAAATATTTGGATTATAGGACCAGTTAAAACTGTCATGTACACTTCCATAACATGGGACATAGTGAGTATCAGGGGCGGATTTAGGATCGTAGGAGATCCGGGGCTTAGCCCAGAGGGAGAATGTAATGTGCGCGCGGAGCGCTCCGGAAAATTTTGCCTTCAACCTTCAACTTACCACCACCTTAAAGCGGACAAAAGGCACTGGAGAACACATATACATTCACACCCTTTAATGAAGCAAACTAATTGTGGTGGTTCTGGGCACAGAGGGAGGTCAGCACACGTAGCTCCCCCTGTCAGTCAGTCACCATCATTTATATTTGTATAGAATTACATAATTGATGGGCTGAGGCTAGTTATGTTACAGTATGTATATCAGGGCAGACTCTGTGCTCACCACTTATATTGTATTTAGAGTCTTGTCCTGTGTTATATGACGATATATTACATGTATTGTTGGCCTGTGTATAGTACTGTGAAATCAAATCCCCCCTGGGACATTAAACAAACTTAGTTAGTTAGCGTTACATCTTAGGATAGATTTGAGTCATGTTCTGTATACATACATACTACCATAAGGGCATACTTAATGTGGTTACTCCATGTTTACTAGCTGTAACATTAACGTTACATCATTCTTTTTCACTTGTTACTCAGTCAACCAGAGTGCAGATATCAAAGACTATCAGCCTGTTATTCACTTTATTTGTATAAGTATTATCCTTTGTTTGATTTCTTACCATGTACTGTAACAGTACCTTGCTATGTTTCATTTTCATTATAACATAACGTTATGTTATGATAGCCAGCTAGCATCAGCAAACCGGAAAAGTAGTGTCAGTGAGTCAGTCACCTTTCTAATAAGATTCACAAACCTGAAACATCATCTATGTCATCACTGCTGGTGATGTCATTCTTGCTGCTGATACTGCTGCTGCAACAGTTCTTGGCGCTTGTTTTGTTGAAAACAACTTTGGGATATCCATCCTTACAATTTTGCAAGTCAGGCACTGATTGAGATCACTTCTTCTTCAGGGCAGGGCAGGCTACGCAGTACGCAGGCTAATGTCGCGCAGCTGCTGCCTCTCTGTTGGACTCCGGTACTGCACGTTACTCAAGATTTTTTTTTTTTTTTTTTTTTTTTTTTAAAGTAAAACATTCGGGGCTTTTCAGAAAACATCCGGGGCTTGAGCCCCAGTAGCTACCCCCTAGCGCCGCCCCTGGTGAGTATACTGTACTCTTGGACATGCAAGGAGTGACAAGGCCAGGTATTGACTGGTGTGAGGCATCGAGTGCTCACTGTATTTTAATACCTCTGGGACCACATTAACGCTTGACGATCTTGGAAGAAGAACCTCCACTGCCTCCGGTCTTTCCTTTAAAAGTTGAAGGACCTGACACTTCTTCAGCCCCTTCCTCAGCTGTTTCACCTGCTCCCTTCTCCGGCCAAGGACCTACAATAATAGTTATTAGAAGAAAAATATTTATAATAGTTATTAGAAGAAGAATCCACTTCTATGGCCAATGCCTTGGTTAAGGCATGAGCCTAACCTGATTACAACAGCAATCTCCAAAGGGCAATTGATTCAACAGCAAATACTGAAACCTACTGCATGGATGAGAATCTTCTCAGCCAGCCATTTCCTATTGTCAGAAGTGAGTCGGGGCAGGTCCCAGTTCAGGCACAGGTCATGCAGGGTTTGCTGTTCGTCCTCCCTGAGGTTTCTCTGGCCATCAAGCTGTGAATTACAAAACAAACAAAGCAGCACGAATCCTGTTAAAAGGTTACATGTAAATATTATCATGTTGTTACACAATCAGTTGACCCTTGATTTCAATTACTAGCAGGCACTTATCCCGAACTACATTAATGTTGTTCACCATTACAGCATTGTCGTCAAATGCAAATGATAAGCAAGGATATGGAGGGAAAATCTTTTAATAAACATGGAACTCACAATCTCAACCATTTCCCGTATGTCCATGTCTGGGCAGTCCAGACAGGACAGCTGAGTGTCGTCAAAGAGTGCCTGGCTCAGTCCAGTCAACCTGGGACCCCCGTGGATAAAAGAATGGCCAATCATTTTGCCCACAACCACAAAAAGCCCACTGTCAAGCAGGACTTTGGAAGTGGATGGCACAAAATGATTTTCCTCCCCTTCAAATAAAAGGGTCTTCCCCCCTGGTCCACCTGGAAAATGGAGTGAGATGAGAACAAGTTTCATTTATCATCCACAATAGTTTTTTATGAATAAGCACAAAACATGCTTTTTGTCATATCTGACACCTATTTGCCATTTGTAATTTGAGGGGCTTACGAGTTTGGCAATGTATAGCTTACATATACAAAAAACTGTGCATAGTACGTTGCACAATACATTATTTTATCTGTTTGGTTGCTTATAATGGATTCTAAACGGCCTGTGTTAATTCATGTAGTCAGTAGTCATTGCCTATTTAGTTAATAATTAGGGAGAAAACCAAATTGCTGATGCAAATGACACTGCCTTGTGTGAATACTCATGGTTAAATAAATAAATGTATCAACAGTTTATCAGTTGTGTTAATGGAACAGCACATTTAATATGGAAGTGAAAGAGGTACCTAGACTGATATCAAATCCAAATTGGAGTTTGGAGATTGTCATTGAGAAAAAGAACCGAGAAACTCCCGGCCCGACAGCTTCATCACCTAAACATTACGAAACACTTATTGTAACTGAAACAAGAGATATGTATTTCGCAGAAGATGCTGCCTGAATAAGAGTGCTGCTCTCTCAATATTCTCCTCCGTCTTCCATTCTGTGAAAACAAAACTGAATTACATTCAAAACCAGAGCTTCAAAAGTCTAAAAGTCATGCTTTACAACAGTAACAATAGGAATTCATGCATGAATAACAATGTAGTATTACTGATTAGTATAGCAACTATTCTTATCACATTTTATGAGTTTTATACATTTTTTTCAACAGTCAAAATAGTGAAAATACCACCGCTCATCCGTGATCAGACTTAGCTGAGGTGTTCAAACAACATCACTTGATTAGCCAATGCACAAAACACCTGTGTCACACAGCTCGCAATAAACAAAGATTTTTGCACAGATTTGAGTGTGTGGATGCTGCTTTTTTTTTTTGCACTCAGAACAGTAAAAAAAAAAGCACAAACCAATTGCAGGTTGCTCGTGGCTTATTGCTCCCTCCCCTGAGGTGTTGGGGTGCATGGAGGTTCCCCCTGAGGAGGGGGGCATGGGGGTTCCCTCTGAGGAGGAGGGGGGCATGGGGGTTCCCTCTGAGGAGGAGGGGGGCATGGCGGTTCTCCCTGAGGAGGAGGGGGGCATGGGGGTTCTCCCTGAGGAGGAGGGGGGCATGGGGGTTCTCCCTGAGGAGGAGGGGGGCATGGGGGTTCCCTCTGAGGAGGAGGGGGGCATGGGGGTTCTCCCTGAGGTGGAGGGGCGCGTGGAGGTTCCCTCTGAGGTGGAGGGGGGCATGGCGGTTCTCCCTGAGGAGGAGGGGGGCATGGGGTTTCCCTCTGAGGAAGAGGGGGGCATGGGGGTTCTCCCTGAGGTGGAGGGGCGCGTGGAGGTTCCCTCTGAGGTGGAGGGGGGCATGGGGGTTTCCCTTGCGGAAGAAAGGAAGAAATGTTTAGACATTTGGTTACTACATTGAAATTACCAATACTATTGTTTCATAAATACTGGCATATGAAATAACAAAAATGTCAAACTTACAAACAACTGTCCACATGCTCATTAATAATTGAGTGTAGGAATCGTTGACCACAATATAAACAGCCCACCATGGGTCCATTACATGGTTCAACATCCATAGGCACCTAGAATTAGACAAATACAACACTGATCGAATCAGATATATGCTACAAGTTTGATACAATAACAGACAATACAGTACTGTTTTATCCTTAAATTTCACTTTGTCCCAATACTAATGGAGGTACTACTGTACAAGTCAGAAATAATCAGTGTATTACTAATTTAAATATACAGTACACGATAATATAAAGGCAAGTGTCCAACCCTCACATCAAGCACACAGACATGGGAATCAAGAAGGAATAATGTCATAACAGAGGAATCTGATGTGTTAAGAAAGCTTGCTTCACTTACAGGATCCAGATCCAGATCTTTCTGAAGGGGCCTGATATAAATAGTGGATGTTCCCAGATGACATCCACAAAGAAAGAGTGGAGTATAACCACTACCAGGACATTGGATTACATCCAGAGCTCTTGTTCTGGTCTGGCCCTGTGGCCTGAGTGGTGTTGATATGGAGGGTTTTCGTACCTCCACGTTACCGAGGAGAGGCGCGTGCAGAGGCCGATGAGAGTGTACTCTTTTCGGATAGACATTTATGCATGCTCTCGGGGTTCGAAACATTACTTCCCGGGGTGGTTGATGGCTTAAAATGACCGTATACCGATGGTGGAGTTATCCAGCATAGTCTTGTATTTTTAGCCGCTTCACAGCCGGTGTTATTCACGGGCAAAGACGGTGCATAATAGCGATTTTTTGCGTTATGCTTGTTGTTAATAAAAGTTCTATGATTCATTGAAATGACATTAAACTAAGATAATACGATGGTCTGCATAATTTTTCGAATCTTTATTAATAAGCTATTACAGAAACTGTAGTGACATTTTCCAAGAGCGAATGTGGTATTTAAAGATGGGTCTTCGTCATCATCGTTGGCATCGCGAATCCTATGGCCGGAAAGGGCAGAACCTATGGCCGGTGTAAGTACCGGAATTTCCGACCCGCGAGGTTTTTCCGACCCTACCAGATCCGGTCATAGGTTCAGCCCTTTCCGGCCATAGGTAGCGCTATGATTCGCTGACGACGATGATTTACGATCACATGATGATTGCCATTTTTACCCATCAGTAATTTGGGCTGTTTATAGATCTAATCTCTGTAGCTACCTTAAGATACATGGATGTTGCACGCGCACCCGCGCGCGACGTGAGAGAGTTTAGGTGAAAGAGAGACAGGTGACAAGATGGAGTTTCATACAGCACTCAAGTTTTACATGATGCATCATATGTATCCTCCTGGCATACCCAAGGTTGGACACCTTAAATCAAGGATTCTAAAGGCGTCCAAGAATTACTTGATGAAAGGTAAGTCAGTGTGAATAACTATGTTATATCCACTCTTGAAGCCACTGCTTGAAATGTCGAAAATGGCGAAAATGCATAGGCCTGTATCAAAATTGAGTGTCTCATTAAGCATCTGCTAACTATTGTGTGCATAAAACCTGTTTCCAGTGGCTTTATATTTGCACTTCTAAATGAATGCTGTATTTTCCTGCTGCATCAGGTGAGGAGTTGTACTACAAGGACAAATACAAGGACAAACATCGCTTGGTGGTGTGCAACAAAGATGGAGTTCGTGATGTCCTGATGGTAACTTTCTTATCTGACTTGAGTTCTTGTCCATCATCTTTCCCAATTATGACAAGATTATCATTGTTGGAGACCTCAAAACCTACTTATTCAATCTCGCCTTTTAAATGTCTGTCTTTATTGTTGTTTCATCTGTACTATTGTTGTTTTATCTTCTTTGCTCTCTGTGAAGCACATTGTGTCACATTTTTGTGAGAAATGGGCTATACAAATGAAGTTTGATTTGATCTGAAGGAGTGCCACGACAACCATGGGACTGGGGGTCATCCAGGGAGACGCCGAACGCTGGAGAAGGTGACGGCGTCCTACCTCTGGTCCACCTTGCGGGAGGATGTCACAAAATGGGTGAGTTTTTGATGTTATTAGTGCATGGTGTGTGTGAACATTGTAATTTATACACTGCCCATTAGCAATGATCTTTTACTCAAAGATCTCCAACTCTTGTGTAATTCTCATACTGACCACAATCTGATTCTGCACTGGAACACCCAGACCATCATACAGGCCGCGGCCCCTCAACCACAGCGGTTCTGCACCTAAGGCACTAAGCCCAGCAGCTAACCACCACCACCAACATGACGCCTCAACCACATCAAGAATTCTCTGACTCTAGATAATTTCCTCTGAAATGTCACTGTTTTAAAGGTTGATGAGTGCCCCCGCTGTCAACATCATGAGACAATAAAGACAGTTGCACCTGTACTCCATCCCATCCAAGTGAAAGAGGCATGGAGTGTCCTGGGGATTGATCTCATTGGTCCACTTCCCACCACTGCAAAGGGCAAAAGGTAGCTACTGAATGTTGGGCAGAAGTATGTGTAACCCCTTTTGGTTAAAGCTAGTGAGATAAGCTGACATCATGTATTGGATAAGTCAATAAAAGTTATGAAGCAAGTTTTTGGTGGACCCCATGAGGAATAGCTGCTGCAATGCTGTAGCTAATGAAGAACAATCTGCATTTTTCATTGCAGATACATTCTAACTGCAACCGACCTCTTCACCAAGTGGGCTGTGGCAAAAACCCTCTACACCAAAACAGCCAATGAGGTGTCCAGGAAGATAGTTAACATTCTTCTTGACTTTGGACTGGTAGAGAGGATCATTACCGACCAAGGACGGGAATTTGTGAATGAGGTACAGTTATCTATATAAGACACAGTGTATGTGATGTGTGACATTTGATAATTGTAATTTAATCTAATTTAATTGCATACACTAATGCATCTGCAGGTCAACCGTGGTGTTTTTGAGGCTCTGGGTGTCAAACACTGCATCACGTCACCCTACCACCCCCAGGCCAATGGACAGGACGAGCGCACAAACCGCACCGTGAAGACTGCGCTTGCCAAGTACTGTGGGGAGGGACAGAACGACTGGGATGTCCATTTGAGGGGCATCATAATGAGCATCAACACCTCTAAGCAGGTAGCCTACTATTGTGTAACAACTGCATATGTAAACAATTCAAACAAACATAGAAAGAAACAAAAAACAATTTAAACAATATAGAAAGATGGTGAAATGCTATTGATTGTACTTTTGTTTTGTTTTACAGCGATCAACCAGGTACACCCCGTACATGGCACTGTTCGGACGGCACCCTCGCAGCCCAGGTGTCATCAACACAACACAGACTGAGGGAGGGTGACGACTCAGCTGTGGTTGTGGTTGATTTGCCAGAGGAGGATGTACAGGCGAAGCAGATCTTTGCCTTTCACAGTATGCACTCTGTCTCACCACTGACGCTCCACTTCAGTTCACAGAGGTCAGTGTTTCTCTTCTCCGACGGTGAGGAGAGTCAAGGAGGAAACTAAATCTGTTACCATTAACATTCTAAACCATAACGGTTTGGCTGTTGTAGCATATATATATCTCTGGAAACACCCATTGCCCAAGCGCACAGAACCATTTTGACTTTACATTTCTTCTCTCAATTTTTTTAGAGGGATATGGGACGCCTGAGGAGATGGTGGTGCATCGTTCTAATGGAACGGTTCCAGATTGAGGGGTAAGACTTCACTTTAAATGTAACTTCCGAAACCGCATTTGTTATACATTGGCTTACTTTTTTATTCTGTCACTATCTCACTCAAAGCCACGGGCAGAGGTTTGCCCACTGGACCGATGAGGCCAGAGCGTTGCTCCAAGGGTCACTGCAGCCGGTTTTCAGGGTCCCCAAGAAGCGGAAGAGGGAACAGGAGGTGAGCATGATGCTGAATGGTAAATAATAGTGTTTTTTGTTAGTTCAATAGTTGTGATTGCACCATGCATTTTATTCCTTCAGTGTGAGCGGTCTGACAGTGTGGTGGGCAGCAATGCCATAAGAAATGACCACAGCTATGCCGCAACAATGCAAGAGGAAGACGCCAAGAAAAAGAGGACAGAAGACGACAACTTGGGTATGTTTCTCTTCACCGGTACTGTATATTACTATAACCTTATATGAAAACGGTGCCACTACACCACTGGCTGTAGAACTGTTTCTATGGACCACTGTAAGAGGACTTTAAACTGTTTTTGTCTTGTAGACCGTGGCAAGTCCACCCTCCTGGGAGCGAAGTGGATGAACAAGAACGCCCACCGGCTGTAAGGGAAGGTCCAGGAGCCTGCTTTTCTGCAATTGGACAAAATACAGAGAGAGGAAATAGAGGCTAAATTGACACTGATTGAAGACGAAGAAGAACGTCAAGAATTGCTGGAAATAATTTTTTGGGAATTTGAACTTAAAATTGATTATGATTTATTTCTGTTAGAGGTCAAGGACAATCTTGGCATCCCTGTGTGCGCAAGTTTCAAGGCTCCCAGTTCGGAAGAGTGATTGATTAATTAGTGTGCTTGCAGTCGCAAATATAAAACTGAATCTGAACAGTAGTGTGAACTACATGTTGGTCACATTACCCCAAATGATAACGGTGGATGACCGATGGCCTTATTCACTTATTCCTTCCAGCTAGAGTCTGGATCTAGCTAGAGTTAGAGTCATGTCAGAGGGAGGGGCTTTTGACACGTGCATGCTGTCTGAGTCAGTCCATCCTCTCCATGGGCGTGGGTTAGATGTGGCTACAGGCCCCAAACATTTCCCAAATAAGATATATATGTATATGTACACATGCTATATTTCGGTTAACCTACACAATGTTTTTACTTGATTCCAGCTAATTTGTGAATGAATACGTTTTTGTTTGTGTATGGTCAATCCATTTTTATGTAAATATGGTTTCATGCTGTATTGATTTACAATAAATTCATTGCATTTCATTAAATCGTGTTGCTTTACTACAAAAAACACATCTGATTGAGGAAGACTACAAAACATTGAGAAAGGATTTGGTAAACCAAGTATTTCATGCGTCATATGGTAAGAAGAGGGGTGTGGCCATAGTAATTAATACATCTCTACCATTCTCTGAAGAGAAAGTGATAAAAGATAATAGGAGAAGATATGTAATGGTTGACCCTATTACATTAACCATAGCTAAAGGTAATGAATCTTTTTTTCATTTCATACCTATTAGTTTACTCTAACGAATTAAAATGATTAACAAGCATAATGGCACAGAGAATGCAGAGATGTATATATATATATACAAAGGGTTGAAATATATGTTATTATTATTATTATTATTACTTTATTATCACATAACAGCTATTTGAAGCAAACTATGGAAAATGTATAACAGAGTAGTGAAATACTCAGAAATAGTGAAATACATTCGTAGAAATGTCTACCGTGTCATGATTACTTGAACACACACACTGTGACACATTGGTCACACGCGCGGGCACACACGCGCGCACGCGTGATGCGCGCGAAACACACACACAACACACAGTTTCAGATCTACTAACGGGTCTTCGTTGTCATCGTTGTCATCGCAAATCATAGCGAATCATAGCGCTACCTATGGCCGGAAAGGGCTGAACCTATGACCGGATCTGGTAGGGTCGGAAAAACCTCGCGGGTCGGAAATTCCGGTGCTTACACCGGAACCGGAAGGTTGTATTCCATTCCGATGTAGGTGCCATAATACCTACATCGGAATGGAATACAATGCAAATTACATCGGATTTACATGGGATATCGAAAAGCAATGCAAATGAGTACACCGACACTCGAATGGAATACACTCATGACCGAATGGAATACGCTGCGCTCAAATGTAATACACATGCTCAATGGAATACACTCGTGACCAAATGTAATACACATGATCAATGGAATACACTCATGACCGAATGGAATACGCAGCGCTCAAATGTAATACACATTGATTTTATTTTGGCACAAATATGCTGTATTTTTGCATTGTATTTAGTGTTACACGTGTATTGCATCCCGATGTGGTATTGCATTCCGATGTGTGTATTGCATTTAAATATGGCATGATACACCCTCCATAGTATGGGACTCCCGTCTCTCGGCACTACAGTAAACAGTTAATCAGTAACGTTAGCCGCTTTTGTGCTCTTATGTAGGCCTACTTCGTATTATATTATAGCTGATGATCTTTGTGTGTGTGTGTGTATGTGACTGTCAGTCACAAGTTTATATTCTGTATATATATATATATTTTTTTGCCATCCTCCCTCTAGTTTTGTTTGAAATTAGGTCGTTGTTTTGAGCGCGCGTGCGCGTTTCATGCGCGTGCACGCGAAAAAACAGGGCTATCCGCCACTAATGTCAAAATTCCTGGAGGAAACACTGCACCCAGTATCCTTACATTTTCAAAATCACTTCAGGATAAGATAGTATGAAGCTATTTTGCAGTTAAAAACATTTTTTACTCACAAATGACCCCACCCATGGCTGTTCTAGTGTTAAGGCCTTTTACGTTCCAGGAAGTAAAGCTCACTGGTGATCCAATATCCTTCACTGTGCTATTTGGTATATTAGCCATTTAGAATACTTGGTACAGTATACAGGACTTGGAAGGATATAGGCTGTGTACCACATTAAAGGTAAAAGTGCAAAAATTATGAGAAATAATAAACCTTAAACCAATGATAACCCCAGAGGACCCTGCACCCCCTACCCACTGAACTAAATCCCGATGACCCCCCTACCACCCCCACCCCTCCCATCCCGAAAAACACACATGTTCCTATGCTCGCCTTCTGAACACTGACGAGCTGCAGGACCTTAAACTTCTCTTGCCTCTCCCGGCAGGACATCCTAACTACAAAAACCTCCCTCTTCTAAGAGGTTCCCGACATAAGTATATAAATTAAAACATGTAGGCTAGTAACTTACGTATATGAAGTGTAACAATACACAGCAATTAAACACACAGTTTAACCTAAACAAAGCATAAACATATTTGTGTATTATTAACATGACCAACTTGGCAAAGAGCATTGTTAACTATGGTAAACATAACACCGTGAGCAATAAAACAAATCAAATCACATCACCGTTCCCATGAAGATACCTCATTTTTTGTGGTTGTATTCGACATGGCAGTCTGTAATCCGACTCCTCCGTGTGTGCTTTGCTGCCCTCTGGTGTTGAGCAACTGAACGTCAGTACAAAGTCTGTAATTCGCCTCCTCCGTGTGTGCTTTGCTGCCCTCTGGTGTTGAGCAGCTGAACGTCAGTACACAGTCTGTAATTCGCCTCCTCCGTGTGTGCTTTGCTGCCCTCTGGTGTTGAGCAGCTGAACGTCAGTACACAGTCTGTAATTCGCCTTCTCCGTGTGTGCTTTGCTTCCCTCTGGTGTTGAGCAACTGAACGTCAGTACACAGTCTGATTAGTGCCTGATATGTACCAGCTTGTAACAACAGTTCTTGACATTAAACTAGTCCTCTCCAGCTGTTGTAGTGTTGATGCGACGATCATAGAACTCTTCAGCCTCTTCGGGTGTCTGGAACTCGAATGTCTTGTTCTGAAAGGTGACGCGGAGTCTGGCCGTGTGGACAGGGGAGGCTGGTTCATTAGGGGCAATTGGACAATGCCCCACCAAAGGGAGAAGAGAGAGATTTTTTTTCTATGACTTCTAGACAGTGTTGCTTCTGAATATCATAGTCCAATCAGCTAGTGTTCTGTGGCGTATATCATAGTCCAATCAGCTAGTGTTCTGTGGAGTATGTTCCAATCAGCTTCAAGTCCCGCCCCTTTCGGGGCAACTTTCACACTACGCGAAATTGCACTAGGCTGTTCTCGTAGACTTGCATGTAAAATCTATTTTGGTAACTTCAGGCCATTCGGTCATTTGTCTATGGGGTTTTGGGACATGCACAAAGAATCGTACGTGCTTACGTCATGTCCGGCGTAGCGTTCGTTCACCGTTCAGCCGTCGTAGCAACCAGGAGAAATTAACAGTAAAGGAATTAGGACCAGCCAGACCAAATTTAATTATAAAGCAAGTTTATACAAAGGCAGGGAAAATTGGAAAATCGTATAACCGAGGATTTAGGAGGATTTCTTTCTGTAAACAAATTGAACAAATGGATTAGAAGGAGGCATCTTTTGTTCCCAACTTGAGGATATTACAACTGGACCTATTACCGAAGTCAAACTTCGTTTGTGGTCGCAATCTCCGCGGCTGTGAGGCTGCTACTGTTGGTGTTTTGCGAAGCCAGAATACACAAACTCGACCTGAAGGTAAGAGAGTCAGCTAAGATAAAAGCTACTTCAAACATTTAGTAATATCGTCAGCATGGTACGTTTTCTATTGTCGTCTTTTAGCTTGTTTGTTTATGTATTCAGCACACGCACACACACACGCACACACGCACACACGCACACACGCACACACGCACACACACACACACACACACACACACACTCACACTCACACTCACACACTCACTAGAGGGGATGAAGAGGTCTGTACAGGGGGGTAGGGGGGATGAAGAGGTCTGTACAGGGGGGTAGAGGGGATAAAGAGGTCTGTACAGGGGGGTAGAGGGGATGAAGAGGTCTGTACAGGGGGGTAGAGGGGATGGAGAGGTCTGTACAGGGGGGTAGGGGGGATGAGGAGGTATGTAGAGGTGGGTAGGGGGGATGAAGAGGTCTGTAGAGGTGGGTAGGGGGCATGAAGAGGTCTGTAGAGGTGGGTAGGGGGGATGAAGAGGTCTGTACAGGGGGGTAGAGGGGATGAAGAGGTCTGTACAGGGGGGTAGAGGGGATGAAGAGGTCTGTACAGGGGGGTAGAGGGGATGGAGAGGTCTGTACAGGGGGGTAGGGGGGATGAGGAGGTATGTACAGGGGGGTAGAGGGGATGAAGAGGTCTGTACAGGGGGGTAGAGGGGATGAAGAGGTCTGTACAGGGGGGGTAGAGGGGATGGAGAGGTCTGTACAGGGGGGTAGGGGGGATGAGGAGGTATGTACAGGGGGGTAGAGGGGATGAAGATGTCTGTACAGGGGGGTAGGGGGGATGAGGAGGTATGTACAGGGGGGTAGAGGGGATGAAGAGGTCTGTAGAGGAGGGTAGAGGGGATGGAGAGGTCTGTACAGGGGGTAGAGGGGATGGAGAGGTCTGTAGAGGTGGGTAGAGGAGATGTAGAGGTGGGTAGAGGTGATGAAGAGGTCTGTAGAGGTGGGTAGAGGGGATGAAGAGGTCTGTACAGGGGGGTAGAGGGGATGAAGAGGTCTGTAGAGGTGGGTAGAGGGGATGAAGAGGTCTGTACAGGGGGGTAGAGGGGATGGCGAGGTCTGTACAGGGGGGTAGAGCTATTCTCATGCTAAAATCGACTGTAAATCCAGATTTTAAAGTTGATATTCTTCCCCGTGGAGCATGCCCCCATAACCTGTGCCCCACCCAAAATGTTTAGCACCAGCCGCCACTGCGTGTGGAGCAGACTGAACTGGATCTTCTTGTGATAGAGAGCTGATTTGACGTCGTTAAATGCTGCTCGTTTCTTGGAAAGGGCCGCGCTCAAGTCTGGGTAACATCTGATGACTCTGTCGTGGTAGCGCAATTCATGCTGCCTGGCCCAACGCAGAGCACGCTCCTTCTCCTTATAGCGAAGGAAGCACACCACGAACGGCCGTGGGGGAGCGCCCTCCCTGGGCTTGGGACGGAGGGAGCGGTGCGCCCTCTCCAGCTCCGGTGGTCTCTCAAATACTTCCCTGCCCATGACTTCCACCAACATCTCAGATATTAATTGGATCGGGTCCTGGCCATGTTCGCTGCCCTCAGGTATGTTTACAATGCGTAGATTAACCCGGCGAGACCTATTCTCAAGGTCCTCAATTTTATCCAAAAGGGATGCGTTGGCCGCTTGTAGTGTCTCCACTGTTTTCTCCGTGGCATTGACTCGTTCGAAGTTTTCACCTGCTATGGTTTGCTATGGACCAAGCGGCTTTGGAATGAGTTAACAGTGGTTCGCAGGGAATCGACAGAGTCTTGTAATGGTTTCACAGAGTCTCTGATCAGAGTGGACATATCTTCTTTGAGGCTGGCACGTTGTTTTGCCAATTCCGAAAGTAACTTCGTCATAGAGAGCGTGTCTTCACCATTGTCATCCTCCGACTGGCTAGCATTGGTGGTGGATGCTGCGGCCATTGATGCTAGCTTGCTGCTCAGGCTAGATTAAGTTTTTGTCGCTGTATCTGGTTGTTTTCCTTTATAGCTCGGCATTTCTTGTTTGAAACTGAACTATATCTTTATGCCCACAATTTGGGAGTGCTTCGTAAGAGATTAGCTACATGTACAAGTTAGAATATTAGTGAAATGTCGGGAGCTCCTCTTTTAACCGTCCTTCTTCTACATGACCAAACCGGAAGCTCGAAAATACATTTTTTGATGTGCAAAATAGTCCAAATAAATAAAGTGAACACTACAAAATTGTTAACTACGTTAACAACAAAACAACAGGCTACTGTAGAAATTATAGATGTCCATCCTTTCACCACCATACAACATCAGTCCTCAAAATTAATATATATTACTAATATAATATTATATATATATATTTTTTTTTTTAAGTGTGGCCCCCTCTAGTGGTTGAGACCGCTTAGTCTGTTTCTACCTTGGGCCGGCCCTGCTGGTCAGTCGCGTTCACACATACACAATACCAGGTAAATTCAATGAAATTGAAGGCTTGTATGTGTGTTGATACTGAATAGTGTTTTCATTGCACACATCCCCAGGTTCATTTTCTACATCTTCTATAAGCCCCCCATCACGCTCCCCCATCCTCCTGGTACCAGTGTTGAGGATTGGCAAGATCTGTATTGGGGATTGGCAAGAGGCAGGTGAGTCCAGTCAAATATCGAACTTCCAATGCAGATTCTCAATTTGGTTGGAAAGGAGTATAAGAAGGGGAGGTATTGTATTTGTGGAGATATTGTGTATTTGTATTGTATTGTGTTTGTGGAGGTATTGTGTATTTGTATTTTCCTATACTTCATTAGTTTTGATCTGCCTATACAACCAACACAGATACTTTTCAGGAGGGCTAATTAAATTAGTATTTAATGACTCTGCGGTAGTTACATTTTAACAATCAGCCTACCGCAGAGTCATGTCTGTGAAATTCTTAACTGCAGAAAGAGATTAACTGCTGGACTGGACTTGCAACACAGACACCCTAACTCTATCATTAGACACCCAAACCCCATCATTAGATCTCCCCCTCCTCTGTAGGGCTAGGAAAACACATGTCTGACAAAGATAGCCAATGGCTTTTGTATTTCACTTACATCACAGTACTTTCACAACTCACCACTGTGACCTGTACACCCTTGTAGACTGGACATCTCTTCACAGCAGACGGCTCTGTCACTGGCTTCATCTTATCTACAGAACCATACTTTGCAAAACACCTTTCTACCTCATCCCTTCTGCACCTCTCTCACCGCCCCGTCATCGTTCTAAGATCCAGTGATCTTGTCCGACTCACCATCCCCAAAGCCCGTACCGTTGTCGGTCGCAGCGTTTTCCGGTTCGCTGCAGCACACGACTGGAACACCTTACAGAACACCCTCAAACTCACTGCCCTCACCTCACTCACTGCTTTCAAACAAATCCTGCATCGAACCATAGTCGATCAATGCACCTGCTGATCACCGTCTTTCACCCATCCCCGGCATAACCCATCACTGCCTCATTTTAAGTACCCCTGCTCCACTACCCCCGCTATCCCTCACCTCCGCTCTTCCTCACCCCTACCTCCTCCTTCTCTCTCCCCTCTCTCTTTAGTATTTTAATGCATCTGTATTTGCCAGTGTTTTATTGTTGTAAATTATTTAACCTTGTTTTATAACAAGGTTAAATAAAACAAGGTTAAATAGAGCCATTGCTTTTTGGTCAGGCTGCATTTGTAAATAAGAATTTGTTCTTACATGTTTGCCTGGTAAAGGTTAAATACATTTTAAAAATTTAAATAATAATACATGTGAGAATGTTCCATGTGGGGATTTAAATGCAGGATCACAGACCACCCACTAACCTTATTGAGACCAGACTTCGAGGTGTGACAACAACGTGATGTGGAGGTGTGAGACTACACCCACACTACATCAACACAGGCCCACAAGAAAGTTCAAGTTGTTTAATTATTCATGATTAACAGCTTTGTCAATTGCATCATCTCTCCAGCCTCTCTCAAGGGATCAGTTCAGTTTGACATAATAACATCCAGTAGATAACCTGATATATCCCATTTATATTCTAATATACATTATTAACTACAATCATTCTCAAGGCCTATCTTTTGTGTTTCAATTGAACCAGTAATCCAACACACCCACCAGTACTCTTTCACGCATGCATGCACGGACACACAGAATCTAAATCTAAATCCTAGGTAGAATACTAATATCTACAGAGCTTCACTACAATTTACCCAATGTGCTTCTTAGAGTGCAATATCAGTGTCCCTAATATTCCATCCTATAGTCTCCTCATTACAGACAAAAGGGCTCAATTCAAGCCCATATCTTTTACTAACAGAACAGAGAATGGATTCAACTCTCACAAGACCAGGAAAAAATGGTAGTTCTGACCACAGGATGAAGAGATTCAGTGAGGACTTCCCCCTTGGTCAATGTCCCCCTTCTCGCCGTCATAGCTCTATTGTTACTAAACATGATAGATTGTGGTTTATGTTCAGTGCCCCTGCTGTTGAACAGCTTTTCTACCCCTGATTCCATGTCAAGGGCTTCAATCAAACTATCCCAGAGGGAATTGTTTTGAGTATTACAGGAAACCTCGTCAATCCTTTGATCATTTCCTGGGACAGGTGGCTTAAGAGTTATGTAAGCGCCTATTGATAAAAAGGGCAAGAAGCAAAAAACGCCTGCGAATCCTTCCCACCTAGAATATTTTATGTTAGGGTTACAAAATCTATGCTTGAATGTGGACCCCCTCAGAAGACTGAAACAGAGTCAAATGACATTTAATAATGAGATCAAAATATAACACCATAATAGGCTGTATTGTGACCATCATGATCATGATTTTAGTGTGGTGGGAGAGTCAACTGTAAAAAAGCAAAAATGTGTTCAACCAATCAATCTGATACATTTGATACAACTGAAGTCAGTTCAGTTCATTCCTCTCTCCTTGGCTCTCCTCCTCCTCCTCCTCCACCCGAAAGCTGCACACGCCACTCTGTCAACTGCCCTCCATGGAAGCCTCTCCCCTTAGGAGCTACAGTAAATATTGGTGGGTGGAGCTATCAGGGGGCATGATGAGGTCACACAAGGGCTTAGCGTTGATCCCCTATCTCCTCCCCTGAGGAGAGATTGCGGAGTGAGGGATGAAGAGAGCGCCGCCGCCATGGTCCGTCTCCTCAGGGGCAGGAGAAGGAGCGAAAAGTGGCGAGGGTGGTGCCGTGACGTCGCTTCGGTGCCCCCAAGACACTGGGTTTTGAGACAGTTTGTCGTTGTTGTTGTAGCCATGACTGTCTTTCTCTTTCTCCATCTCGTCTCCTTTCTCGGCACGGTGGTGACCCTGGGCTTTGAGCTGGGCCCAGTCTAGGCTGGGGTACCGTCCTGACTGGGCCATGGCCTGGAGGAGTTTGTCCAGTGGGCTGGGGCTCTCGTTGGGACCCTGTTGGGGGTTCTCCTGGCCGGTCTGGGCAGCCTGGGCTGCCAGGCAGAGGAGCTCGGCGTGCTGGCACAGCTGGGCCAGGTCTCTCTCTGTGGCGGCGTTCTGGCGCAACAGCTCCTTGGTGCGCAGCGTGATGGCCAGCAGGCCCGACTGGCTCAGGATCTCTGTGGTGTTCAGGAAGTGGCGCTGGCGGGTCGACGAGCAGTCTGACAGGCAGTCCGACAGACAGTCCTCCGCCGGGGCCTCGGGTGCCACGCGGCGTGGGCTGACGGCGGTGGATGAGGAGGCAGAAGAGGAAGAGGTGGAGTTGGAGTTGGAAGGTGGAGAGGGTGTCTGGGAGCTGGAGACAGAGGGGGAGCCCACACAGTTGGAGAGGGAGGGGGAGGGGCTCCGATTGGGCTTTTGGTGGTAGCAGTGGGATCTCTGCTGGGTGGAGGAGGCGTGGCCACCCAGGGAGCGGTGAGGGGGTTGGGGGGAGGAGCTGTGGCTGCTGCTGACGCTGTTATTGGAGTAGGAGTGGGGTCTGCCCTCTCTCTGGTGGTGTTGTTTCTGCTGCTGCTGCTGGGGTTTAAGGAGCTGTGTGGTGGTTGAGACTGCCTCCCTCTTGTCCTCCATGCAAACTCTCTTGCTCAGGCTCTGGCCCTCACTGCCACTGTCTTTGACCCCCCCTGCCCCTGCCCTGCCCAGCTCGGGGCCCTCCTTCCTGGGGTGGGGGGCAATGCGTGGATAAGAGTTGAAGATGGGGAGGTATGAGTTCTTGCTGCTGTGGTTCTTGTTGCTTCTACTGCCTCCTTTCTTGGACTGGCCCTGGGGCTCTAGTAGATTGGAGGGGGTAGGGGAAAGAGCTGGAGTAGGGGTGTGTACCCCCAGTTGTGGGATGAGTAAGAGCTGGGTTGGGGTCTTTGCACCCGACAGATCATGCCATCCTCCACCCCAGGCCAGGGGGCTGTGTAGAAGCTGCTCACGTCCGGTCTGTACCACCAGATTAAAAAGGGGTGTTTAGTGAGCAGGGAGCAGGAGCCAAGGAAGGAAAAGAGAAGTGAGAAAGGGATATAATTCACAGAGAGATGAAAGGGAGGAAATACATACACAAGACACAAAATAAAGGTCAACAGACAGCAACAATTAAATAAGTGAGGGTAGCCTCGAGCAAAGTAAAACCTACATTTACATATAAAACAACACTATTACCCGGGATATAAATAACACAAGCTCGCTGGTCTCACCGGCTTCACCACCATGTTCTTGATGACATAGATGGAGGAGAGCTGATCTTCATATGGAGGCCTGCTGCTATGGCCTGTGCTGCTGCTGCTGCTGCTGCTGCTGCGCTGGTCATCTAGATCAGCCTGCAACAAGTCTGAACCAGCCTCTGAGGAAGATGAAGAGAGGGATGGAGGGAGGAGAAAGAGAGCAATACAGAGAACAGCAGAGAGAGAGAAGGGGATGGGAAAGAGAAGAGCAGAATGAGAGACAGTTGAATGTGTATGCAGTCACTGTAGTACCTCTCGTCAAGCATACAATACACACAAAAATTGTTTTGTGTTTGTGCTTGTGTTAACGTGTATACAGTTTGTCCAGTTCAGTGGAGGCTGAAGGTGGAAGAAATCAGAGGACCAACCATACAGGGTATAAAACATGTGTGGTCCTTTTATCATCAATGCAGTTTTCTGTCTCAGTGTTCTGTGATCAAAGTATTGGACTTCAAGGTAAATCTAAGGTGAAACTAAATATCAAGAAGTGGACACTTGCTCACCAGAGTATCCTGAGTCTTTCTCAGAGTCGTAGCGTGACAGCCTCCCGCTCAGCCCCATGACGCCCCCCTGGTCTCTGTGTGCCTCCAGGGACGCCCGCAGCGTGGCACAGTTACTTTTGTCCTTGGCATTCTTCGAGGTGCCCCTGGGTACCCGCTCTCCAAATTGTGCCTGCTCCTTTGGCATCCTGGACCTTGAGGAGATGAGAGCAGCCAGTTTATGAAAAGTGATGAGGCGCCCTAATACATTTGTTGATTAACACTCTGACTCATGTGTTTAGTGCTATTACCAGAGACAGAGCTTTGCTGTACTGGGAATTTAACACTACGAGCATGGAGGCTGTTTCGCCTACTTTTAGCACGCCCTCGATGTCAAATGACCCCGTAGTCTTTACAATGGGCATCTGTTACTGAGAGACAGCAACTGCTAGAGGGCGTCTCCTGTACATTAGCCCGCCTCCGTTGCTCCGAGCTGATGGCAGTGCACTCAGAGCGTCCCCGTTTGAAAATCCTATATGCAACATATGCAATGCATTTGCCACAGACCAGTCACCTGGCGGCTGTGGCGCAGGAGGTAGAGTCGCCGTCTATGCGCATGAGCGGAAGGTGAACAGGTGCGTTTGGTCTGAGAAAAATTTGAGCGTGTTTTTGACAAACAACAAACGAACATTATAATAACATCTTTATTTAAGCGAGTTTAGGATTTTGAGTACCCCGACAGCTTCGTGCTGATCGGGGGCTTCTAAGGACGGACGACATGGCAACGAACAACGCGAATGGAATGGACGACGAGGAAAGCAACACGGACAAACGGTATGACGCAAGTTTAACGGTGGAAGTGCGACTGGAGCAGGGAAGTAATATCACTATGATGGAAATGTTACGAGGCATAAAGGAGGTGTGTGGAAATGTGGAGGGCTGTCGGGATAAAGGAGACAGGAAATATGAGATCACGCTGGCATCGAGGAGAGGGAAGGACAAGCTCACGGATGGTTTCATGATAAAAGATGTGAGAATAATGGGAAAGGACTTGGCGGTGGATGAAATGGTGGTCTCGTTTTTGAATCTCCCGGTATATCTGAAGGATGACGTGATCAGGTACAGGCTGGAGTCGTGGGGGGTGAAGGCGGTGTCACCTATCAAGAGAAAGACGTGGCCGGGAACGGACATAGCAGACGGGACGAGATACATGAAGGTGAAGTTCACCGAAGAGGTGAGGTCGTTACCATATTCTACCAAGTTTGAGACCCTGGTTGGAGTGGATCACTTTAGGGTTATTCATGACAAACAAGTAAGGGTGTGTAGGCTGTGTATTAAGCCAGGACATGTTATAAGAGAATGCCCGGAGTTCGTGTGTTATAAGTGCAATAAACAAGGACATTATGCACGTGAATGCATGGGAAGGAGATATGATGGAGGAGAGAGAGTGAGCAGTGATGAGGAGGAGGAGGAGGAGAAGGAGAAGGAGAAGGAGAAGGAGAAGGAGAAAGAGGAGGAGGAGGAGGAGGAGGGGGTGGAGGTGGAAGTGGAGGAGGAGGTGGTGGAGGGGGACGAAGAAGAGGAGATGGAGGGAGAGGAGGAGGTGGTGGAGGAGGAAGAGGTGAAGACACAAGGAGAAGGTGGGGAAAGGAGCCATGAAGAAGACGTGACGGAAGGAGGAGGACAAGCTGAGGTGGTGGAGGAGACCCAGATGGAGCCGGAAGTGGAGGGAGGAGCGGAGGGGCCTGGTCCGGTGGAAGTGGAGGGTAAAGAGAGAGAGGAGATTGGAGCCAGCCTCGACAACGCAGTGAGGGATGGAGAGATGGATGAGGCAGGGCCTTCAACAGAGGGCGTGGGGAAAAGAAAAGGTTCAGATGAAGGACTATATGCAGATGTACAGAGGGTGAGGACAAGATCAGGAAGGGGTGCAAAAGGTGCACAAGGGAAGAAGACCAAGGTAGGAAAATGACATGGCGGTGTACATGATTCTTTTTTTTGTAATCTTGACAATGGTCAGGGTTGTTGCTGTCAACAAAAATGGACTCAGGGATAGGAAGAAGATGGAGCTTGTGTTGGCAGCATACAAAGAGGAGATTATATGCCTCCAAGAGACGCATTGGACAGAGGACATAATGGAAGATGTAAGAAGGAGGTGGAATGGACAAGTTTATGTGAGTAATGGAACTGTGTATGCTTGTGGGGTGGCTATTTTGGTAAAGAATGGGGTGGTGAACAATGTAAGGAATATAATGAATGACAATGAGGGAAGAGTGGTGGGAGTGGGGTTTGAATATCAAGGGATAGAGTATGCACTGTATTGTATATATGCACCAAATGTGGACAAATATAGGAAAGTTTTTTTTGAATCTTTGAAAGAGAAATGTGTTGGGAATTGTATTATGGTTGGGGATTATAATGTGGTGGTGGACAGGTTAGATGTAACAAGGGGGGTGAAATTTAGGAATGATCCGTCACGCCCAGTATTATTAGAAATGATGCGCACAAGAGGAATGGTGGATATATGGAGGGAGGGGCACCCTGATGCACAGGTTTTTTCAAGGAGACAAATGGTGATGGGGGTTTTGAGACAATCAAGGATCGATTTGTGTTTAGTGAAGAGGGAGGTGAGGCACCTGGTTGGAAGGGTTGAGTATCGGTTTATGGCTTTTAGTGACCACGATGCTCAGTCTTTCCAGCTAGGTGCGAGGAACGTAGGGGGAAGAGGAGGGACATGGTGCTTTAATGCAAGTTTACTGAAAGATAGACGTTTTGGGGTGATAGTAAGAGAGTGTGTGAGTGTTGCTATGGAAGACCAGATGTATGAGAGTGATGTGTGTGTGTGGTGGGAAGGGATGAAGGATAAATTAAAAGCTGTAATAATAGCATTCGCAAAACGGAGAGGGAAAGAGAGGGTGAGGGAGGAAAGAGATTTGCAGAAAAGGTTAGGAATAGAACAGGAGAGAGTTGATAATATTCCAGGGCATGATTTAACAGAGTATTTGAGAGTGAGGGAAGATTTGAGGGAGCTAGAGAAGAGAAAGTATGAAGGGGCTTTAGTAAGGAGTAGGGCAAGGTATGTGGTTGAGGGAGAAAGGAGTACAGCATTCTTTTTAGGTTTAGAGAAGAGACAGAAAGAGAAAGGGAAAATTAAGGAATTAGAGAATGATAAAGGTGAAATAATAACAGACTTAGTGGGAATAATGGATACTGTGCAGTCATTTTATACAGACCTATATACATCTGGGGGTGTGAATGAGGAATGTATGAATAAAGTATTAGAAGCAGTGGAAGCTAGGGTGACAGAAGAAGAAGGGAAAATGTGTGATGCAGACCTAAGGGTGGAGGAGGTTAAGACAGCCATCATGGGGTTAAACCCAAATAAGAGTCCGGGTTCGGATGGGTTGACGGCTGAATTTTATAAAGCTTTTGTTGACATCATGGCCCCTATATTGTGCAGAGTGTATATGTGTATGGGGAATAAAAGGGTGGTTCCGGACTCTATGGGTTTGGGGGTGCTCACTTTATTGTATAAGGGTAAAGGGGACAGGAACAAATTACAGAATTATAGAGCATTATCATTACTTAATTGTGATTATAAAACCATAGCAAAAGTATTAGCAAATAGATTGAATAAAGTAATGAAAAACATGATTGCACCTACCCAGGCCTATGGAGTCCCAGGGAGGGATGTGGCAGAGAATATGTGCACATTAAGGGATGTTGGGAAGGACATGAGGGAGGAAGGGGGTTTATTGTTATCTTTGGATTTAAATAAGGCTTTTGACAGGATGGAACATGTTTTTTTATTGAAAACAATGGAACATTTTGGGATTGGGACTGTTATGAGCTATTGGATTGAATTATTATATAAGAATGCAAGAAGTAAAGTAAAGATAGATGGATTATTGACTGACTCCTTCCCTTTGGGGAGATCAATAAGACAAGGGTGTCCACTGTCAGCATTGCTATATAGCATATCTGTGGAGCCATTGGCAGCTTATATTAAGCAGGAGAAAGAAATTAAGGGAATAAATATGCCGGGGGGAGGAGTTAGCATAATCCATCAATATGCAGATGACACGACATGTACTGTCAGGGATGTAAATAGTGTGAACAAAATAATGGGGTGTGTAAACATATATGGAAAGGCTTCTGGTGCAAAAGTGAATGTTGACAAGTCTGAAATGTTGTGTATAGGGGGAGTGAATACAGACAATTGTGTTTTTGATTTGAAAATTGTAAAGGGGATGATAAAAGTGTTGGGGATATATCTTGGAGAGGATGACAGGGAGGCTGTTGATTACACATGGACAGGGGTTTTGAATAAAATAAGAACAACATTGAATTATTGGAAGCAAAGGAACATGAAACTGAAGGGAAAAGTTGTAATTGTTAATGCACTGTTAATGTCAAAATATGTTTATGTATTAGGAGTATAGAATGTACCAGAGTGGGTTCTAAAAGAAACCAGGATGTTAGTGTCAGATTTTTTGTGGAGAGGAAAGGGGGTTAAAATAGCGTATGATGTATTAGTAGCAGATTATGATAAAGGAGGGTTGAAACTGGTAGATTTGGAGGTAAAGATGAGGGCAATGAGAGTCAGAACAGTCAAAAGGTTTTTGTATGGGGAGGAAGGACAAGGATGGAAAGGATACTTTAGGGAATGGGTACATAGATGTGGTACATAGGGGTGTGGGGATTATGGGTTGTTGATGTGCTTTAAAGCACGGATGTATGATAGGGTGCCGGAATTCTATAAAGAGGTGTTTAAAGCCTGGGGTAGTTACTAAATACTAGATACTAAATGCTCCAGTTTTATTGAACCCTGTAATAAGAAGAGAGGGGAAAATGTTAGAGTCTAGGAGTTTCTGGAGGGCAGGACTGATTAGAGTAAGGGATTTTAGGTATGAGGTAGTGCCAGGGTTCCTATCAGAGCAGGCAATTATAGAAGTTGTTAGGGAAACAGATGAGGAGATGAGAAGGGGAGAAATAGTGAGCATGTATAATAAAATAAAGCAGAGTATACCAGGGGAGTGGGTGAGTAGGTTAGATAGGGAGTTAAGAGGGAAGGAGCAAACAGAGTTACCTAGGTTAAGACTAGGGAAAGGGGAAACAGTGCGGGACTTCGCAGCTGTTAAGGTGAAGGAGTGCTACTGGGCACTGTTGGAGAGCAGAGTGAAGGAGCCTGCGGCAGAGAAGGTGTGGAGGCAGGTGTTCCCAGGATTGGAGGTGAAGAACATATGGAGGAATTTATTTTTAAAATACAATAGTTTAGAATGTACACATTTTGATTTTATGCTCAGGCATAACAGGGTTTATACTAAGGTGGTGTTGCATCAGGTAGACAGAACAGTTTCGAGGGAGTGTGATGTGTGTGGGATACAGGATGAGAACTTAATGCATATGCTTTTTGAATGTAGAGAAATGAAGGGATTCGAAGAAAGGTTGATTGATTGATTGAAAACCTTTATTGTCCCCAATGGGGAAATTTTGTTGTCAAACAGCTTAGTTAGGGCAGACAGAAAACATTCAATAAAATACATAAAACAGTGCAGGCTCAATAAGTAAAAAGTTCCAAGTTCCAAAGTTCCAGCTCCAGGTCTCCCCCACCCTGCAGGGCCTGGTTGTAGAGTCGGAGTGCAGCTGGAACAAAGGACTGTCCAAATCTTTTTGTACTTTGACGGGGGAGAACAAATCTGTGGCTGAAGTTGCTCCTCATCCCCGCCAGCTCGCAGTACATCGGGTGGGAGGGATTGGCCAGCATGGCCGCCAGTTTTTTCCCCATCCTCTGTTCTGCCACCACCTCTAGGCTGTCCAGCCCGGTCCCCACCACAGAGCTGGCCTTCTTCACCAGTTTGTTTAGCTTCGCAGCATCCCTGGCACAGATGTTTCCACCCCAGCAGGCCACGGCAAAGAACAGAACGCTGGCAACCACCGACTGATAAAACATTCGCAGCAGCTTGTTGCAGACACCGAAAGACCTCAGCCTTCTCAGGAAAAACAGTCTGCTCGGCCCTTTCCTGAGAAGAGCCTCAGTGTTGTCAGTCCAGTCCAGTTTGTTATTAATTTGTACTCCCAGGTACCTGTACGAGTCCACCCTCTCGACTTCCACCCCCTTGATGGTGATGGGGGCTGGGGTCCTTCTCTTCCTCCTAAAATCCACCACCAACTCCTTTGTTTTGCTGGTGTTAAGCAAAAGGTAGTTGGTGTCGCACCACTGCACAAAGCTCTCCACCAGGGCCCTGTACTCCTCATCCCTGTCGTCTGTGATGTAACCGACGATAGAGGAGTCATCAGAAAACTTCTGCAGGTGGCACTGGTCGGAGCTAAACTGGAAGTCGGAGGTATAGAGGGTGAAGAGAAAGGGTGACAGAACAGTTCCCTGGGGGGCACCGGTGTTGCACACCACCACCTCAGACTGACAGCCCTGCAGTCTCACATACTGACGTCTGTCTGTGAGGTAGTTGTGGATCCAAGCCGTCAGGGAGTCCTCCACACACATCACTGCTAGTTTGTCAGCCAGCAGTGATGGCTTGATAGTGTTAAATGCACTGGAGAAGTCGAAGAACATGGTCCTCACCATGCTCTGTGGCCTCTCCAGGTGTGTGTAGGCCCTGTGCAGCATGTAAATGATGGCATCCTCCACCCCAATGCTCTCCTGGTATGCAAACTGCCGGGGGTCCAGGAAGTCCTTCACCTGGGGCTTAAGGTGTTGCAGCACTAGCCTCTCCAAGATCTTCATGACCTGTGGTGTCAGGGCGACAGGTCTGTAGTCGTTTGGGGTGCTGGGCCGTCCCTTCTTTGGCACTGGGACGATGCAAGAGGTCTTCCAGAGCTGTGGCACCCTCCTCAGTCTTAGAGATAGACTGAAGAGATGTGAGATGAAAGGACTAGTGAAGAAGCATTGGGGGGTGGAGGTGGTGGGGATGCAGGAGTGGAGGAGGATGGTGGTTTTTGGGGTGGAGGGAAAGAGGAGGGGAGTGAATATATGGTGTTTAAATTATGTATTATCACAGGCTAGGTATGCAATTTATTTGAGGAGAAATTTAGCAAGATTTGAGGGAAAGTGGATAACGGTGTGGAAAGTCTTTGAGGGATTGGTCAGGAAGAATGTGGGACTGATGCACAAGACAGGGAAAAAAGATTTTGAGAAGTTGTTTATTAGGGATTGTGGGTTTATAAGGGTGGGGGTGGATGGAGGGTTGGAGTTTGATTTAGATTTTGGAAGATGTTTTTTGTGTTGCATTCATTTGTTATTGATTTATGTTAAAGGGTTATCTTGGTTATGAAGGACTGACGGAATAATAGATGGATGCATCTCATACCAAAATGGTATGGGTGTGTTTTGTTTTTATTTATTGTTTTTTAATTTATTTTATTTGAATTAGAATAAAATGAAGGCTATAAAATGAACATGTATGAATATGTATAGCTATGATTGTATTTAAAAGAATATTTTTACAATAAAAAAAAAGAGTCGCCGCCTAATGATCACAAGGTTGGCAGATCGGCGGTTCGAGCCCCGGCTGGCCACATGTCGAAGTGTCCTTGGGCAAGACACTGAACCCCAAAATTGCTCCCAGTGAGCGGGCCAGCGCCTTGCATGGCAGCTTGCCGCCATTGGTGTGTGAATGGGTGAATGAGAGGCCGTTGTAAAGCGCTTTGGAGCAGCTTTGGAACAGCAAAAAAGGCGCTATATAAGTGCAGTCCATTTACCATTTTTACCATTTACCTACATGACCTGCAGATGTCAGATGTTTTGTCTGCCTGCCCATAGCATAAATCATTCTTGTCTAATGTTCAAGGCTACTGTATTTTGCGAGAAGGAATAACACAAGGGAGTCCCCTCTCCCTCCCCCTCCCATTGTGTTATTATAATGATGAGCTTCATAGTTGAAATATGGAGATCTTTCTTGGTCAGGTGGCCGGAAATGATATATTGATGACTCAGAGAGAAGGTTGAATCGTAATCATTGTATTAGGCAGATCTGGGTTGCATTCTCTTGTACAGATGTTTCCAAGGCAGCATGCTCTGTTAAGTCCAGGCTTCAAGCATGGCTACGACATAGGGGATGCCGAGCTTGGCTACGGCTGGTGCCGAGCCTGGCTGTGGCATAAAGAGATGCCAAGCAAAGTACTGATGTTTGTTACAGCTTATATACCGCTCTCAGAGAGGGAATAGCTTTACCTCGTAAATTACAATACTGACATTAGTTCCCATACATGGCTCTATCCTGTGTCCATGCTGTTCTACCCTGCTGACCACTGGTAACCTATACTGGTCCCCACTAGCCGTGGTCTCTAAATCTGGCTCAGGTCCAGTTACAGAGAAAAGCATGTTGACTAAGAGTGGTCAGTTTATGTCCTGAGAGTGGACACACTTAAAGTATGTTTAAGGTTAAACAATGAGTATTGCAATATTTGATAGGCACACAAATTTGGCATATAGTCACACAAAAACGCATCATATCAGCTCACTCTTTTTTTTCTCCCATGATAATCTTACATCATAACCACATCAGAAATAAATTAGGCATCGGTTCCATCATACAAAGTACATTATATGTCAATATAACAATGTCTGGAAGTAGATCTTCAATCAATGGAACGGCCTTGTGTTTCTGGTAACAAGGAGTGCTATTTGATTCTTTGATGGTCATCAGTCTTGCACGTGTTCTTGCCTCTGTTCACAGCGTTAATAGGTTTTATTAACTTAAGACAATTTTAGCATTATCATTACACTACAGCCCTCCTTTTCTTGACTTAAGTCTATAAAATCTTAGGCTTTCCATCAATGGATTGTGGAATTAACCTGCTCAGAAACAGTTGGAAACAAAATACAGATGTTAAGCATAAGTCTGTTAATTGGGTTATCTGGACTGTTGTTCCCGTCCCTTAGAATTCCTAGAAGAAAGTTTGTAAGTTCGTGCCATGAGTAGTGTGTGCATGGTATTGCAAACTTGCAAGTGTTGGTTCTCTCTTAAGAGTATACCAATTTTGTATGTTGAATTCAGCTGTTTACTGCTGATGACACTGTTAGTTGTGTGCGTCAGTACAATTGAACAATTACGACTATATAAAAGTATGTGTAAGTCTCTCTTGTCATCATCATGTCTCTGTCTTAAATCAGCATCTGCAACTTTCTCTCCCCACTTCTGCACTAGACCAGATCTTAACAGCATCTCGGTCTCTGAGTCCTTCGCTCAATGTCTCTTGATTTCCTTGATTCTGTCAGGAAATAGAATTGACAGGCATTGTCAGAATACATTCCAGGTCTTTCTTGCTGAATTATGTTTTCTCCATCAGAAATGTCCTCCTTTGATGTTTCATAGAGTCTTAGGGCCCTATTATGCACTTCTTAACTTGCCGTCTTAAGTCTTAATTAAGTCGCACCGCCTGGTTAAGACCTACCGCCACCCTTATTATGCGCTTCATACGCGCTACTGCTATTATGCAGGTGTCGATAGGCGCCCACACATAAGTCGTAAGACTCCCGTGCATATATTACTCATTGTGGGAGTGTTCATATGTTAATGAAGTGCACTAGGCGCCCCTGCTATTATGCGATCTGACTTTGCTCCTAGCGCTAAGAAGTGGTTTGAAAAGTTCTTAAGTTTAGACTTCATGCACGTTTTGAAACACGAGCGCGCCTCCGCGGTTTGCGCATGCATGTGGGCACACATGAACACGCACGTGGCTCCACGGCAAGACGTCAATTACGGTCACAGTATAAATGCCACCACTGGCAAATGTTAAGCCAGAGAGAGAGAACAATGGAATATATCCTAGGAAGGAATTATGATAGACCAAGACGGCGCGCCGAGCGCATATACCGGCAACTACTTTGTTACCTCGGGCTGACAGGTAGGCCAAATCTCAAATCAATCCTGGATTCGTGATCTAAGCATTTTAGCGCTTTCAATTGGTGATCCAACTGTTAATAATGCTATAATATTTTGCAATTACAATTATATTATAGCCTATTATTAAAATATGTATAATATAGCCTATATATATATTCTTTTATTCTGTTTACAGAGCAGCAATGCTTGTATGAGCTGCGCTTCACCCGTCAGGCAGTAACTGACATATGTCGTTTGGTCAGCAATGACATAGCCACCAATGCCTGTTTCACCACCTCGGCTCGGGGAGGATTTCGCACCGTTCCAAAGATTGCGAACTGACGAGCCTTGACCTCACGCACAAGCTTGTTACTTTCTTCTGCAGAGAAGCGCGCTGACCTCCTTCTTAGGACTTCCATAATAGCATAGCGCTAAAGACTCAACACAGCCGGTTCTTAAAGCGAATGGCACCTGGCACGCTGATTGGGTTGATTGAGAAGACGCCCAAAACACACCCATGACTAATTTCTTTGCTTAGCGCCGGGTTTTAGGCGCCCACTACCGCACGCATAATAGCAAAGTGGCCTTGACCACGCCTCCACGTCTTAAGTTTAGATCTACCGCCTCGTCTTATTGCTTAAGAGTTATGAAGTGCATAATAGGGCCCTTAGAGTCTTAATGTGTATTTCTCTGTTCACTAAATCAATCAAAATGTTATATGTCTACTGAATTAATACAGATTTGCATGATAATTTCAATATGAGATAAATATGTCTATGTATGTGTGTGTGTGTGTGTGTGTGTGTGTGTGTGTGTGTGTGTGTTTGGTTACAGGAGCAGTCTCCGTTCTATTAATAGCCTAGGGTCAGAGTTTTAACACTCTCGCCCTGTTGTGATGCTTGGTTCAGAAATATGGTTGTTATTCATTTCATTCTTAATGAAATTCTTAACACATTCTGCATGCCATTCATACTAGTTTGCTTCCCATGATGTTAATAGACATGCGGTTTTAGTAATCAATTATGTTGATTGAAAATTCTCTTAGAGTCTTTTAAATATTATGGCCAAATCTTTTCAAACTTAGTTTTCCTCAAAGTGCTGTGCTTTCAATCACGTATTTAAGGTCTTGTCCCTAACTTAATACACAATAAATATCTCAGTCTGTACTGTTTGTCCACAGTATTTCCATTACACAATAGACTTCTGCTTTGTTTCTCTTCAAAGTTCAGAATCTCAATAAATCCTAACTCTCAGTGTTTTGACCAACGTCTTTGACTATACAGCGCCTTCTATTCAAACTATATTTTAATTTAGTACTTTCCAATATCAATACATCTCCTTTAAAAAAAAAAAGAGAGATTCGTTCTAGAACAGCAATTCAGGTTAAAGCAAATAATCACATTGTGTTATCATGCCTTACCTGTTTCGCAGAATCTAGCATCCTGTTCGTTAGACGGCATCTGATATATGGAGATCTTTCTTGGTCAGGTGGACGGAAATGATATATTGATGACTCAGAGAGAAGGTTGAATCGTAATCATTGTATTAGGCAGATCTGGTATTGTATTGTATTGTGGTTTATTTACTACTGTTCAGCACTGTTGTGCATGACTTGTGCTACATAAATAAATTCTGAAAGCGACAAGTAACAAGTGTGCCCATCAAAGGTCTAACTAGCCATTAGGCACGGATGGAAATGGCATACATGGAAAGCAGGGCATGGGCATTAATTCAGTCACTGTTGTCCCATTGTGTTTCTTGTGAATGTCTCAAAACGAGCCGATGACCAAACATTCAATGCATGACTTATGCTATATAAATAAAGTTTGATTGATTGATGTATATGCGCATTGCGCTGCAGATTTATTGACTGTATCATTGTTATTTTCACACAACAACAACAACAACAACAGACATGTGATACATGTTCCAGTTTTATTCTTTGAACAATAGAATAGCAAACAATAACAACATCTATAAATACATATAAATACAAATACAAAACTTGAGAGAACGCTTGTTTGGCTAGAGATCAGATCGGCTCTGAATCCCTCAGTCTGTCTTCACTACCATTGAAATTGATAGACACCTCGCCTCGCATTTAGCATATTAATAGAACGCCGAGCTCTGTGCAGGGTGTGGGGAGTGGGGTGGCTGTAGCATATTCTGCCCGCTCATGTCCAGCTCAAGATATTCCGATTAATTTCATTTCATTTTCTGGTATAAGGCAAAGCACTGAATAGTATGTGGTGTGAACATGGCACGGTGTGGGGAGTGGGACCTGCGCACTGCTTTTCTGGTACTTTGTTTTACTCTGCAATGACAATAAAGTTGAATCTCATCTAATGTAATTTGGTTTACCAAGTGGGTTATTGAATAGGGTTAGGGTTTGCAAGAGGCTTGGTTTATGTTGGCATGGCCATTAAAACGTAGTTAGGATAGTATATGTACAGTTATGAAATGATAAGTACAGTATGTCTCCAAATCCCTTCGGATTTGAAATGTTTGCTGGTATCTCTAAGTTCGCCACCTTACGAACTGCACTGGCTTCGACCAGGGAAATGTACACACACCCAACCTCATCATGTTTCCGTGCTCCACAATTAAGTTTATTCTTTCCTTATCTGCTTTCCGCAGCCTCCTGATCAACTCATCCTTGCTCAGCCTTGACAACCCCTTGTTGGAGACCTTGGTAAAATTATCCCGCTGTCCGTCCAATACAATTGTGGCCATATTCTCTACTGGTTATGCGCTACCAGTTTCAATGGTATCAGAATCTACAACACTGTCTAAACCAGCCCGGACGGAGATATTGTTATCAAAATCGAATTCATGATTGATGAAATAAGTGACATAGGAGGGAGAAACCTAAAACATGATGAATTATCAAATAAAAGCGAGCCGAGCAGGGGACCCAAATAGACGTGTGGGCAAGCACGCAGCCGAACTGCCGTTAATCCCCCGGTACAACATCTGCAAACCCGCAAAAATGTGTGTTTCGTTCAAGATCCAGTGTCGGTTACTTAAGCCCCTTTCACACATAGTTCCCTGTAAACTGCATGGAACCCCAACCCGTGTCAGCCGGGCATTTTCACCGTTCACACATGACCGAATTAGCCGGCAATTACCTGGTTGCTACCTTTCACACATGTCCGCAATTACCGGGTTGCGCGATCAGAATCATTCAACTGGATGCAGAACTGGAACAAGACAGGCGTGTGAGACTGCCATATACCAGATATATCTCTGCCATATATCATACCTCCGTTTTATATTGAAAAATATGATGATGAATACATATAAAACAGAGGTATGATATAGAAGATATATATACAGTGGGGGAAATAAGTATTGAACACATCAACATTTTGTCCAGTTTGCACCAGACTTTGGTATTAACTCAAACAATCCAGACAAAAAATCTAAACATTTAAGTCCACATGTAAATAAAGTTATGTGGAATAAAGTGGAATGAAACAGGAAACAGGAAAAAAGTATTGAACACACTAAGAAAAAGCAGTACGCCACAGTAAGGAAAGGCAAGGAACCAGCTAAAAACCATAATAATTAGGAGGCAACTCTACCTCCAATCTGTGTTAATTAATGTCAGCTGAGTTAGAATATATTGATGGGCTATAAACGTTTTTTTTTGTTTTGTTACCAAGGTGCCACACAACAAACATCTAATGATGGGTAAAAGTTGAAAGAATTGGCTACAGACGTATTTCACAACTTCTGAATCTTCCAGTAAGCACCATTGGGGGCATTATCCGTAAGTAGAAGCAACATCACTCCACCATCAACTGGCCACGCACAGGAGCTCCTCACAAGATTTCTGATCAGGTAGTCAGAAGGATACGTAGGAGAGTAGCCAAAGAGCCAAGCACCACTAGGAAAGAGCTCCTGGGAGCTATGTACTATGTCTACTGGGAGCATGTACCGGTACTCTGGTCAGATGAGACCAAAACTTTTTGAACTTTTTGGCTGTCACATAACACACCATGTTTGGAGGAGAAATGGCATTGCACATCACCCAAATAACACTACCAAAAGTGAAGTTTGGAGGTGGAAGTATCATGGTATGGGGCTGTTTCTCCTCTTGTGGTACTGGCAGACTTCATACCATTGAAGGAACAATGAATGGAGCCATGTGCAGAGAAATTCTTGAGATGAACCTGCTGCCATCCATCAGGATGCTGAGGATGAGACATGGGTGGACCTTCCAGCAGGACAATGATCCTAAGCATACAGCAAAGGAAATTCGCAATTGGTTTCAGAGAAAGAAAATCAACTTGTTTGAATGTCCCAGTCAATCACCTGACTTAAACCCAATTGAACATTTGTGGAAGCATATGAAGATCCAGATTCACAAGAGGGCCCCCCGCAAAATTCAAGATTTCAAGACAATCTGTGTAGAGGAATGGGCCAAAATCACACCTGAATACTGCGGGCGAATAGTTACTTCATACAGAAAGCGCCTTGAAGCTGTCATTACAAACAAAGGCTTCTCCACTAAGTATTGAATTAATTTCAGTTAGGGATGTACCGAATTAAAAATTATTGGCCGAAGCCGAATTTAAGGAAACATTTGGCCAAATACTGAATACCGAATACGTACCGGCAGTTTTTCATTTATTTTTGTACCATTGCATAAATTAAATTAATCTTCCTTTTTATTCATGCTTTTCAAAGAAAATGTGTATAGCGCTTTTCCTGCAAACATTGCAGCTCAAAGTGCTCCAATCATTATATAATCATAATTTAATGATTTAGTCATTTAAAGGCAATATTAAAAAGATGGGTTTTTAGTCTTGACTTGAACATATTTACTGAGGTTGCATCCCTAATGTAAACTGGCAGTGCATTCCACAATTTGGGTGCATAAGATGAGAATGCAGCCTCACCAAATCTCTTCTTTTGTACATGTGGTACACAGAGAAAACCAGCGTCAGAAGACCTAAGAGCATGCATTAACAAAAGCTGCATCAGCTTGTCAGAGAAAATGTCTAGCTTTTGCAATATTCCGTAGATGATAAAAACCATTTCTAGTGATAGACTTGATGTGAGGCTCAAAGCTTAAGTCAGAATCTATAATCACACCTAGATTCTTAGCTTCATGTTTGCAGTTTGAAAGCAAGGTTCCCATTGTATTTGACTTTGTCTTTTTGTGGTTAAACTTTTGGCCCAATGACAAGAATCTCAGTTTTGTCCTGATTTAGTTGTAGACACGTTTTGGACATCCAACATTTTATATCTCTGAGACAATTCTCCAGCGAGCTGAGTGCATGTGAATTATTAGGCAATACTGATATGTACAGCTGAGTATCATCAGCATAACTATGACAATTTACACCATGTTTTCTGATGATTCCACCTAATGGGATCATGTACAGGGAGAAGAGCAAGTGACCAAGAATAGATCCCTGAGGGACACCACATGTGATGTCAACATTATCAGAAACAGAGTCTCCCAGGACAACAGAGAAATGCCTACCAGCTAGATAAGATTTAAACCACTCTAATAATAAGTCCTGAGAGACCGACACAGTTTTCTAAATGATGTATTACAATAGTGTGATCTACTGATCAAAAGCAGCACTCAAATCTAACAAGAAAATAACTGATACACCACCAGCATCTATGATAAGTCTGAGATCGTTTCCAACCTTTACTAATGCAGTCTCAGTACTGTGGTTTCGTACTCAGTACGAACACCTGATTGGAACTTCTCAAATCAAATGTTTTTGCTAAGAAAATCAGTAAGTTGTCTGAAAATCACTTTCTCAAGGATTTTACTTAGAAATGAAAGGCTAGATATATTGGTCTGACATTTCCGAGAACAGAATTATCTTGCTTTCCTTTCTTAAGTAGTGGTTTTATAATGGCAGATTTTAGGGGAGTGGGAAAGATGCCAGTTGATAGGGAGCAGTTCACAATTTCTAATACATTGTCAGTTAAACAGTCAAAAACACTTTTGAAGAACCATGTTGGGATTGGATCAAGTTGAGGATTTCATTTGTGAAACAACTGTTTTTAAAGTATGGGGGTTGACGAGCTCAAATGAATCCATGACAGCAATAGGCATATTTCATCAATTTCAAGTGGCATCTTTGTAATTATGACGACGTAGAATCTAAGTCTAAGAATGCATTTCACCATTTAGATTCCCAATATAGTGAAAATACCACCGCTCATCCGTGATCAGACTTAGCTGGGGTGCTGCAACTGAAGAGTATCAAATAGAGTGCAAAAAAACAGCATCTGCACACTCAAATCTGTGCAAAAAACGATGTTTATTGCTTTCGGTCTCCAGGCTATCGGACAATGTAAACAACAGCTGTATGTACGAGTTTGTATGACGCAGTTTGACGAGACTGAAGAGACACGCAATGCATTTGGGGGATTTAGTACCCCAGTAGTGTCATATCATACTTAAATAATAGCGAAAATATAGTATACATACTAAATTTCTTGCATACTCAAATCTTGCATACTATACAGTGTAAACGCTCTCGCATACTCAAATCTATGTCATATCTAGTATGCGTATTGTAGTATGCTAGTATGCCATTCCGAACACAGACAAAGTTTCGCCGAAATTCCCCCCAGATAGCAGCGCGTCACAGCAGTGTGTCACAGCAGTGTTCGTCACCTGACCTGAATACCGCATGCTGATTCGCTGAACGAACTTATCGGGTTCTATTCAAAAACAGCACTGGCGTTTGTCCTTTTCTGCTGCAAAGCAGGATAGCTACTGTTCTATCTCGCTACATGCACATACATCCATTTTAAACGTGTTTGATGGATGCAAACAAAAATAGAACCATGAATATGAACTGAAACATAAAAAGAAATAAAATAATGCTTTAACCGCGGTTAAGAGAATCAACCTTGATTACGTAAAATAATCGCGATTGTTTTCCTGCTGGACTCGCTGCCTGGGTTTGAACAGACTTTGGGATCAACTACAACGTCTCCAGTAGGCTACATTAGAACTTTGCATCCTTTGAAAAAAATGGCAGGCTGTAAAGATCTTGTAACTTAGCAGCAACAATAGCAGCATTGAAATAGTTTAGTTTATGTACTTTCATGTACCTACTTCTGCAAATCTTCTAATAAAGTTTTCAATCAATCAATCAATGTTCAACTGTAAAGGGTAGTGAGCGCAGACTTTGCTGGGAGTTCGTTAAAAATGACTTTCCACCAAATAATCATGTAGAGCCGGTGAGACTGCCATACACCATATATCATACCTCCACTATGATTGGAAATTAAGTAGTGTCCAGTTGTGGAATTATATTTAGCAGTAGCGTCTGGGGAGTCTGGGGCAGTTCTTATGCGCTCTGCCCTGCTGGTTGCGCAATGCAGGACAGCTGTGAAAGGAGACAGACCAGGGAATCTTAAGGCTTCTATTCACACTTACCCGGTACTTTCCATGAGATTATACATTATACAAATTACACATGGTACGTACCCGGTACCTTCCATGAAATTATACATGGTTTCAACCCGGGTAATGGCCCGGGCGGATTTCTCTGGTCAGTCGTGTTCAGACATACGCCGACCCTGGAAATTGCATGGAATCTACTGGGTAGGCTGGTATGTGTGAAAGGGGCTTCTCATAAGTTTCCTTTCAGGGTTCCATTTGGGGATACGCCGTACCTGCTTAAACGGAAGTTGGGCTGTGTACTTGCCTACACCACTTATTTGGGTGTATTTAGTGTTACACATGTATTGCATTACGAGACACATGTATTACATTTTGATGTGTGTATTGTATTTCATTGTGGCACGATTCGTCCTCCATGCAGAACACACGTTTAATAATCGCATCTCCCAGGGAGAGTTCTAAGCTCTGATTAAGAAATGTGTATGTTGAATGTTGATCTCATTTGCATACCCACGTTGTGTGTTGTCATACGCAGGTTCACGTATGTTAATTACGTTCATGTCTATAAATGTGAGAGCGCCAAATAAATCTTTCTCTTTCCGGAATGTTAACCGATGCGAGCAGTCGTGTGTATTTATTGATTACCAGAGACAGTTAGCAAGCATGGCTTCCACACCGCCAACAGGTTATGGGCCCAGGCGTGAAGTAGGAGGAAGCAGATGGTCTAGACCAGTGGTTCTCAACCTTTTTTGGGCCAGCGCCCCCTGTCCATTATCCAGGTCTCTTACCGCCCCCCATCAAAAAAAGTAGGCTTATTTTCTTCCCTAAATATTAATGTTGACTAATATTCTGTGTTATATAATTTAAAAAGCATGTCACTGAATGCCAAATAATAGATTGGATTTAACTGGGCAGTTGGAATATCATTATCATTAGTTTACCAGAGAGCAGAAAAGCCATGTGAATAAAAATGCTGTTTTTGAGTGTTAAACAAACTCAGACAACATCAGAGAATACAAACAGACTGCTACGGAACAGCAGCAATTTCACACATGTCCGATGCAGAACAAACAGTAGGCTGCAGAACTGTACATTACAACTAACATTGTTAGTTTTTTTTAAGTGCGCTGGTGTTGCATTTCTCCAAATTGCTGTTTTATGATGCTAATATTTATTCATTTTTGATTGGACTTTGGGGGGGGGGGGTGGTGGTGTCACAATATGGCGGCAAACGCTAGGGGGCTATTATTTTAATGTTTTATTTAGTATTCTATGGTATTATTTTCATAAACTGACCACTTCGAATTTCTCATATCAAAACATATCAAAACATAACAAATAGTCAGGTTCACTATGTTTCAATTTAAACTTTCGTGGGAATTTTTTGGGGATTTGCTAATCTATACATTTTTGGAAAGGGCATTGTATGAGGAATCAGAAAATATATGTTTCCATTTGCACAGATGTCTGAAAGGCGGCCATCTTGGCATTTACAAAATGGCCGCCATAATACACACGTTTTGTAATATCTTGGCTTCTAAATAAGCTAGAACATTGCTTTTAACTGCTAAACCTACATTTTCAGGGTCAATGAATCCAATGGTTGGAGTTACAAAGCAATTTTTTGTATTCTTCTTCTTAAAAAAAAAAAGTATATGGGCACAGGCAGCCATTGCTCTGCAGGATCCATAGGCTAATTGGATCCCCTGCAAAATTGGTACTCCAAACATGAGGATGGCATGCTTAAACCAACAACCACAGACGTCCTCCCAGCCCCAAAGTCCATCATTGAGATGGTACAATGCAAATGCAAAACTGACTGTTCTTCTGGCAGATGTTCATGCAGAGCTAAGAACTTAGCCTGTACCGACATGTGCAGCAGCCAGTGCCAGAACGATGACGATTCCCAAGCTGTGACCCACGAAAGTGATGATGATGAACTAATCTAACAGCCCAGCTCACATTGGCACGCATTGGACTCGCCATTCACATATCACATCACACATAGCATAAACGCTTATACATAGTCAAGAGACACAACCCGCCTGTCATTACACATAGAGTAAATACACATCCCACAAACAGAACAACCAGCACACCATACACTCCCCACATTCCTCCCATTCATTTATTTTGTTTCATTCCCTATTTTTATCATTAAATATGATATACGGAGCTTATTCTCCATGCCGCACCCGCCTTGAAGTCCTGCCTGAGAGCGTTCCTCACTTCCTGTTTGCGCCAACTCAAGATCCCCAAAATCTGGCGAAGAGCCCTAGTTGTTGCGATCCCTAAACCGAATAAGCCTGAAGGGGACCCTAAGAGTTACCGTCCCATCTCTCTGTTATGCATCCCCTTCAAGATCCTCGAGATGGGGCCGTCTTTATAGACCTGACGGCTGCCTACGATACCGTATGGCATCGCGGCCTCACCTGCAAGCTGCTCCGCCTGCTGCCGGACAGGCACATGGTCAGAATGATCATGGAGCTCATCCGTAACCGCAGCTTTACCCTTACCACCGGTTGCGGACAGCTAAGCAGGCTTCGACGCCTTAAGAACGGCGTCCCTCAGGGATCGGTCCTGGCCCCCCTCCTCTATAATATCTACACCTATGACCTGCCCAACACACTCTCGCGGAAGTACGCCTACGCAGACGACCTCGCAGTGGTGTACTCTGCTGGAAATTGGCAGTCTGTGGAGGGGATTCTGAGCCAGGACATGCAGACACTAGTGGCATACTTCCGGAAATGGAGATTGAAGCTTAGCGAGGCAAAGACGGTGTCGGCTGCCTTCCACCTTAACAACAGGGAGGCTAAATGTGAGCTTAGAGTATACCTAGATGGAACTCCCCTGCCATGTTCCGCTGAGCCAATCTATCTCGGCGTGACATTGGACAGGACGCTCACGTTTCGCCGGCACCTCGAGTCACTGCGCAAGAAGTTAACAGCTCGTGTGGCGTTGATGAGGCGACTGGTTGGCTCAGGCTGGGGCGCCGGCGCAAAGACCTTGCACACGGCAGCCCTAGCCCTCCTTTATTCAACTAGTGAATACTGCGCCCCAGTATGGTGTCGCAGTGCCCACACCCGCCTCATCGACTCGCCTATAAACGAAGCCTTGCGGTTTGTGACAGGATGCCTGCGTCCTACCCCCGTGGACAACCTTCCCATCCTAGCAGGCATCCAGCCCGCAGGCCTCCGCCGCATGGGAGCCACAGCACGTCTCGCCTGCCGGGCCGTGGAGCTTAATAACCATCTGCTCCACGATAGGCTCACTATAACAGCGGAGCCCTCCCGGCGTCTCAAGTCGAGACACCCATTTGTGCCTGCCGCACAGGATCTCAGGCAGCAATGCAGAGATCTTAACATCAGTGCGGCAGGATGGGCGGATTATATGTGGCGCGCGGAGTGGGAGGCAAACACCTCCAAACTCCGCGACCATATCCCAGTCGCCGGCCCTGAGCCCCTCGGGATGGACTTGCCAAGGCTATCCTGGGTGAGGCTCAATCGTCTCCGGACCGGCATCGGGCGTTTCCGCTCATCAATGCACAGATGGGGCTTGGCCCCAAATGCGTCGTGCGAGTGTGGCGCAGAGGACCAAACCGCAGACCATGTTATCCTGGATTGCCCGGTGTACCACCCACCCAACGGGATGCATGTTCTGTCGGTACTAGATGACGAGACGATGACGTGGCTTCTGGAGGGGTGTCCAGAAATATAGCCCGGGTGAGCCCCTCAACCAGGTCTCGGGGTGGTAAAAGGGGAGCCCCTCGGCCCCGAGCATGGTGGAGTGGAGAGGAAAACAACTACCCATACGCCGAAAGAAGATCATTAAATATGCCATTAGGCTAAAGATTTACCTGCCTCTGTATTGCCTTACTGGTTGCTGGCTGTTGCCATAACATCCAAAAATGTATAGATTAGCGAATCCCCCCAAAAAGCCAACAAAAGTTTAAATCATAACATCGAGACTAATGCAGGAGGTTGTCGTGATCATACTGTGGTCTGTGGACTCACGTATGGAAGTAATAGAAAAACGACAATTTCTTAAAGTATAATACATTTTTATGTGATGATATAAAAAAAAAAAGAATACAAAAAATAGCTTTGTAACTACAACCATTGGATTCCTTGACCCTGAAAATGTAGGTTTAGCAGTTAAAATGTTCTAGCTTATTTAGAAGCCAAGATATTACAAAACGTGTGTATTATGGCGGCCATTTCTTAAATGCCAAGATGGCCGCCTTTCAGACATCTGTGCAAATGGAAACATATATTTTCTGATTCCTCATACAATGCCCTTTCCAAAAATGTATAGATTAGCAAATCCCCAAAAAATTCCCACGAAATTATATAACAAACCTGACTAAAAGTTCCAAAGTTCAGAGCTCTGCGCTCTGACTGAAAACACGGTTTTGTCCGAGCGAACTGACCGTTTGTGCATTTACGAACGTACCCGTAATAACACTGATGACAGCTTGATTGATTGATTGAAAACTTTATTAGAAGATTTGCAGAAGTAGGTACATGAAAGTACATATTACATACAAGGTCAACTAACAGGATAAAAACCCAAGAAAGCCACTGGCTTATTTCAATTGGGGTCCTTGAAGCTGATCAATACAAAAGACGCTGCAGCTGATGCTTCGTTTCCAGGACATCACAAGAGGAGCAACATATCACAAAAAAGCGATCGTATTTTAGTTTGCAAACACATCGCAATGCTAACCTCAGAATGGCACTAGGGATAACATCCACAACAACACTTAACAGTAATACATTTATGTAATATACTGTAATGAACCTGCGAGGGGAGGGGACATTCGTAGCTGATTTCTCTAGGTTCGATTATTGGTAAGCGACAGAGAACTTTCAGGACTGGTTTATTACGATCGCTTTTTTGAGATAGGTTGTTCCTGCTGTGATGTTCTGGTATGGTGGTATGGTATTAGCACTCATTTTAACTAAATTAAATAAGCTGTATTGAAAGGAAGCGAACGAAGCGAACGCAACAATTACAATGAGCCCACAAACTGAAACATATGTCACTCAAGCATAGCCTACAAGGAAAACACTCATAGAAGTTGGGCGTTGGTCAACATGATGTTACAGATGGGATGAACCGGGGTTCTTTCTATCATAGCATAGTATTGCAATTTCAGCACCAGTGTTTCCTCTATATGCATTTATTGGTGGCGGGCCGCCACGAATGAATTTGCTCCGCCACCAAATGATTCAGACAATCCACTTTGATTCAGGCTGCGCAGAAAGGCAGCGAGTTATTATGACCGGAGAACTGAAAAAAAGCTTGTGTCCCTGAACGCTCCGCCAATCACTGTGAGTAAACTGACTCTGAGAATGTCCTCACGTCACATTTTACCGTAATACCCTATATGTTGGTTGAAGTGCAACATCTCAGCTTTCAGGGACAGTTGGATTTTTTTCGATAGCACAAACCGTTTAGAAATTACGGTAATTACAATGTCGGGTGCGGATGTGCGGTACATTCGGCGCAGAAGTGGTATCTATACCAGATAAATAATAACCATTTGCTTACGTAATTTTTCGTTTGTTTACATAGTCTGAAACTACAGATGGTAAGCTTTCAAATGATGCGTCAGACATTGAAATCGAAAAAAAAAATCAAGACGGCACGAGTATTTGAATGTTTGTTTGTATCATGTTTTGCTCAAGAATGGTGACTGCTAAAAACCCTGCTAGCGGCTAACGTTTCGTTCTAAAACGAAAGTATTGTAACGTCCCCACTTGGACAGTGGTTGAAATAATGACAGATAGCTTCTCTCATGTAATCTGTGCATTTAATTGTAAACTATCTCATACACAACTTTCTTAGTTCACCCGAGCTCTCTCTCCCAACGGTCTCAATAACACACACAGCATCACAGGGGTGCATTGGCACACACAGTAACAGTGCGAACATGAACATGAACTCAAGCATTAATGAACATTAATGAACAGGGCTGTTCTATCTAATTTATTATGTTTGTGTTATGCTAATAAATGTAGATCCACACAGGTATACAAACTGAGATCCGTTGCCAAGTGCCATTCATTCTGACAACCAGTGTTGGGCACGTTACTTTAAAAAGTAATTAGTTATAGTTACTAGTTACTTATCCAAAAAAGTAACTGAGTTAGTAACTGAATTACTTCATTATAAAAGTAACTAGTTACTAGGGAAAGTAACTATTGCGTTACTTTTTACCACGGTGCAGTGGGCTAGCCATGGTGTCAGTCAGCCAAATGTGACAAGGAAAAGCTTACCCACTGCCAGATTAGAAGATAAATGTGCCATCTAGGGGACCAAAGTGTCCCTATCAGGAAGAAAATAATTTGGATTTGCAGGGAACTTTTCATATTTATTGCACTTCAACAGACCACAACTGGTATACAGTACATACTGTACTTCAAGTATTTCTTCATTACAAAAGTAAACATTTAACAATATGAAGTGCTTTTAAATCTTTGTTGTGTAAATTAAATAAATCAAACTGTCACACAACTTCAACTGGTAGACAGACTGTAACTTCAAGTATTTTCAACACAACAAAAGTAAACAGTTAAACAATATGAAGTGCTTTTAAAGTAGTACTGAAATCCATCCATACACTCCTTCCTAACACTCATCCATCCATGCATGCATTCATTCATCCAGCCAACCCAGTCATCTAACCATCCTAGCCATTAAACCAGTGATTGTATCTTAAAAGCAGAAGCTTTTCAAACTTCTGGTCAGAGAGCCTGTTCCTCTTTGGAGTGAAGACGAGCTTCCCCAGGCTAAAAAGTCTCTCTACGGGGGCGCTGGATGGAGTGGCTGCATTGTATTTGAGTGAAATTTTCTTTATCCGTGGAAATCCATTAAGAGTGTCCATCCCTTGTCCTCCTGATTTGAGATAATCCATAACTTCACTTTCAGCAGTAGCAGAGGGGTCATCCTCATCCTCAAAGGAAAAGAACTCCTCTATGGCTGAGTTAGTGAGTGTTGGTGTGCTGGTAGTACCTGTTTGCTGGTCTTCGTCTTGGACACTTTTCCGGCACTCTGCCAGCAGACTTGCCTTGGCCTTATCCTTCCTGTCCTGTGTCCGCAGCCAACGTAGTTTAAACCTGGGCAGAGTCACAGCAGCCAAGACAGCATTGTCGCTTTCCAGCACCTCTGCAAATCTTGTTTTGATTGCCTGAAATGATACATAATGCAAAGAGCATATTATACTGACTGTCTTACACACACACACACACACAAACACACACACACACACACACACACACACACACACACACACACACACACACTAATAGCATTACACATTAACCATATTTTAAAACTTTTCATAATGTATGGATGCATTTAATGTATTTAAAGATAAATACTAGTTCTTACCTTGACAACTGCCTCTGGGAGGTCAACAAGGATTTGCAGGCCACTCTTCAGTTCCAGGGTCTTGAACATCAGTGTCTCGAGCGTGGGTAGGAGTGTGCCATGGAAACAGTGGTCTTCTCCCTGAAGAATGTCTAAGGCCACTGTTAGTGGCTTCATTACACTACAGTACTCCCTGATGAACTGATGCTCTCGTTCAGTGATGGCTTTCAACCCGAACTTGGAGGAGATGGTGTTCAGCTCGACTATAGGGATCTCACAGATTCGAACAAGGGCATCATAGAACGAGTTCCATCTTGTAGTGCAAGGGACTAGCAGCTTCCTTGCGATGACATCATCCACGGTCTCTGCGGCCACCGTTGAACGGCTAGCCTTGTTCCATAAGCCTGTGCATTTTGTCGTAGCACTTCTGTATATTGCTTTTGCTTCTGGTCTTGACAGTAGCCACTTGTCAACATCAGTACATGAAACCAGGTTTAATGTGTGCGATGCACATCTCTGATGTGGCGGCAAAGTAATCACAGCATCATCACCAACACTGTTTTGCAAGACATCATTAATGTTCATAAAAGTCACCTCATCCTCATCCTCCCCAGAGTCATCCTCCTTGGCTGGCTGGTACATTTTGAAGGCCTTGACGAAATTAGAGCCATTATCCGTGACAGTTGATGTTATTTTGTGGGATATGCCATAGGATGAGTGAATGTAGTCAAGTTCAGTTGCAATACTGTCGTGAGTATGACGGCCCTTGAATCGTCTGCATGCCAGGGCTGCTTTCCTTCGTTCCATGCTATGTGGATGAATCCAATGCGCGGTCACGCCAAGATAGCTTTTATTATGTGCAGTCCAAATGTCTGCGGTTGTAGAGACATATTCTAACTCTTCAAATTTATTTTGGAGCTCGGCATTCATTTTGGCGTACTCGGCGTCTATATATTTAGAAAACGTCTTTCTGCATGGCGGACCGGCCCCTCCTCTCGCCGGTATTTTGGCAATTAGGGCTCTGAAGGAGTCAGAATCAACTGTTGATAACGGAAGCATGTTCTCAACAACATACCTGCCTATCATTCTGTTCAGTTCAGTCTGTGTCACAAGTTTTTGTGGAGCTGACGCAGAAAAATCCTGCTTTAGCTGCTTGGACGGCGTGGCTCCGTGTGCCGTTGAGAGATGCTTCATCAGGTTAGAGTTGCTTACAACGGACGTGGACAAACGTTTAGCTCCGGGACATAAAGTACACATCACATGTACGTTTTTACATTTTACCTCAATGAAGTTGAAATAGTGCCTGTATTTCCACCGTGAAAACGCCACGTTCACCTCAGAACACTCGGGACTCGCCCTTGCTCTCTGATCGTTTGAGTGTGTGTGTGTGTGGTGCTGTGCGCGCGTGTGGTTTGTGTGTAGAAACATCCGCACAACACTGAACTATGGTTGGCTCTACCATACCCAATCATGATCACTGTCTCGCACTGTCTCGCCCCTCCCCTCCCCAGCAATCAAAAACACCGTTGCAGCTGTGACTGAGGTCGGATGACAATGAGAAGCTTCAGTAAAGTAACTAGTAACGCGCCGCATTGAATTACCGGTAACGGTAACGGCGTTATAACGATGGAAATAGTAATCATTTAGATTACCCGTTACTGAAAAAAGTTACGTCGTTAGTAACGCCGTTTATTCTAACGCCTTTATTCACATCACTGCTGACAACACACACACAGTCGTAAAGCTCTAACAGAACGTGACGTCGTAAAGTGCAACAAAGTGCTGCAATGACATACTGTCGTACATAACAATATTGGTATTTGATCACCTTCTATATAAAATCACCTGCTCGGCTTTAATGACTTAACCGCTATTTAAGAAATTATATTTGTTTTCGCGTGCACGCGTTTTATGCGCATGCACACGTTTTATGACGACCACCCCGCCACCAATGTGAAAAATCCTGGAGGAAACACTGAGCACTGTACATGAACTGTCAAGATTCTTCTACAATGCAGCTTACCCAGACACATTGGAAACTATCAAAAGCTCTGCCTTTGCTAGCTGAGTTTTTAGCTTCATCTTCTTGATGACACTCTCACTTTTATTTTTTGGGGCGCTGCGCTACGTGTGTCTGCATCACAGAGCCCGGCCAAGTTCAGAGCGCTCAGAGATGGGCACGTGTAGGGCTCTACGGCGCACTGCAACCAAACTAGCAGCTTTTTAGAAAAGGCTTCCCGCTCAGCCAATCACATTTCTACATGTCGTTCTATCAACCAATAGCAGCGGCCGTGGCTCGCATTAGGGCGGGACAGGCAGCCAGCAGGGTCGAACAGTCGACCGAAACACGGTTTGTCCTAGCGAACTGACCGTTCATCGTGTATCGACATTCAGCTATCGTGCATTTACGAATGTGCCCGTAATAACACAGCTGTTTTTCATGAGAAAAATACTTAATGCGCGAACGCCCCCCAAGAACACCTCAACGCCCCCCGTTTAAAAATATCTGTTCCAGCGCCCCCCGATGTTGTCTGAACGCCCCCTGGGGGGCGGTACCGCCCCCGTTGAGAAACGATGGTCTAGACTGTGCTTTGATGGAGACGAGAGAAATTACGAACTATGGGAGACAACGTTTTTGGGTTACCTACGTTTGATGGGACTGAAGGATACGATCCTAAACAACCCTGACTCTGAAGCAGAGTCGGATGATGAGAGAGACAGAGCGGATCTCGACAAGAATGAACAAGCTTACGCAGAACTTATCCAGTTTTTGGACGACAAAAGCCTGTCCATAATCATGCGAGAGGCAACAGACAACGGGAGAAAGGCTTTCCAAATGCTGAGGGACTATTACGCGGGTAAGGGAAAACCCAGAGTGATTAGCCTATACACAGAACTAACGTCTTCGCAGAAGTCTGCAACTGAAAGTGTGACTGAGTATATTATCAGGGCAGAAACAATAGTCACAGCACTTCGAAAAGCTGACGAGAAGTTCAGTGATGGACTATTGATAGCTATGATCCTAAAGGGACTACCCGATTCTTTTCAGCCATTCAGTATCCACGTTACACAGGGCGACGAGAATTTGACTTTACTGAGTTTAAGACAAAGCTCAGAAGTTTCGGGGACACCGAAAAGTATCGTGCTGACACAGAGGACAACGTGATGAGAGCGAGTGCTTCCGACGGCCGAGGGAGAGAGAGGACTACAGGATTTGACGCCACGTGCTTCAACTGCGGAGAGAAGGGACACATCGCCCGGGCATGTCAGCGCGGCGAGCGCCAGAAGCAAGTGAAATGGTGTGGATACTGCAAGAGCTCCACACACACAGATGCAACCTGCAGGAGTAAAAGGCGAGACAACGCAAAGCAAGCGGTCGATGAAGCAAGCGACGTCCAGCTAACCGGTTCCAAGCACAAAGGGCTGATGGTGGACACCGGAGCAACGTCACACATAATAACGGACATACACAAATTCAAGAAGTTCGACGACACGTTTCAGCAAGAGAAGCACTTCATCGAGTTGGCGGATGGCACCAGGACAAGCGGCGTGGCGATCAAAAGGGGCGATGCAGAGGTGAACCTGGTGAATCGCGCTGGGAAAGTGGTGAAGGCCAAGCTGAGGAACGCACTCCTGATACCATCTTACCCACAAGAGATATTCTCGGTAAAAGCAGCTACTGCCAACGGAGCTTCAATAAGGTTCAAACAAGGACATGACGAACTCATCCACAAGAGTGGCACGAAATTCGACATTAAAGAACACAACCGGCTCTACTACTTGAACACTGTGAGTAGGGCTGTTACGATTAGTCGACGTCATCGACGTCATCGACTACGTCAATACGTCGGTTTGCGTAATATGCGTCGGTTAGTCGTAAATAAACAAAATGGCTGCGACCAGTGCAAACACGGAGGCAGAGCCGGCGGCTAAAAGACTTCGCCCACGATCGTCCAAAGTATGGGAGTACTTTACAAAAAAAGAAACCAATGGCAATGTGGTGGTCTGTAAACTGTGCAAAAATGAAATGGCCTATCACAGCAGTACGACTGCAATGAACGAGCACCTCAAGCGAAAGCATCCTGGAGCGCTTTGTGAAGACAGCCGCAAGATAGCACCACCGTAAGTAGTGTTGTTCCGATACCGATACTAGTATCGGCATGGCCACCGATACGCACAAAAATGCTGGTATCGGTATCGGCGAGTACTTTACAAATTTTTTATTTTTTAAAAAATGTTTTACTTAAGTTTTACAAAAACTTTACGAGCTGGTTTCACAGACAAGGATTAAGCCTAATCCTAGACTAAAAAGCATGTTCAATAGAGATTTTACATTGAAAGTGTGATTTAGTCCAGGACTAGGCTTAAGCCTTGTCTGTGGAACTGGCCCTACGAGTTTTACAAAGGTTTTGAGCAGTGCCAGACTAAGTGTTAGCAATCATTTTACATCGAGGTGAGTATGCGGCTCAAAAAACATGTTTTTTTGTTTTGTTTTTTCAAACGCCGTGGTATCGGATCGGTACTCGGTATCGGCAAGTACTGCACGGTCAGGTATCGGTATCGGTATCGGGATCAAAAAATGGTATCGGAACAACACTAACCGTAAGTCACCGTTGTATTTCTGTTCACTTTTCCGTCCGTGTATGAGTGAAAAATGGATAGCTACTAGCTAATGTTACACAAGCAATGTAGCTCACCACAGTTTGTATGTCTTGTCTTCTGGTGTTAGTAACGTTAGCTATGTAGCTGGCTAGCTACGGTAGCCTTACTAGCCTATTGTTATTGTGGTGCTCGCACCTACTGTACGTTATCTAGCTCGTAGCTCGCATGCTACGTTAGCATCAATTTAGCTAATCATAACATAGCAGCGAGAGTAAAGTTAGCTAGCCATGTAGCTACTAGCTAGCTATGTGTTGTGGTGATGGACAGACTTCTAAATGGCCATGTTGGCTAAACATAGCAGTGAGAGAACACAACTCCATGCACACCCCAGACGACCCCGTTATGATTCACACCCCAGACGATCCCAGAACATCGTTTAAAAAAAAAGAGCAAGCCTGACCTCTAAGCATGTGGACATGCTCACATTCCTCCACAGTAATGCCTAAGGTGGAGGGGGGAGAAGGGAGAGAGGGAAAGAATGTTATGTTTGTTATTGAGATTGTTATTGTTAAAGATTGTTACTGAGAGGTATACGGTATTCCGGTTAGAATTTCACTTTTTTACAGAATTTACTGCATTACTTGCACTTTTCCTTTTACTTGAAGTTAACTTTTATATTTTATAATATTATATTTTATGTTGAGATTGTTATTGTTAAAGATTGTTACTGAGAGGTATACGGTATTCCGGTTAGAATTTCACTTTTTTACAGAATTTACTGCATTACTTGCACTTTTCCTTTTACTTGAAGTTAACTTTTATATTTTATAATATTATATTTTATGTTGGACTGTAAGAAAGAGAGGATCTTTTTTGTTGTGTGGAATATTGCCCTGCAGTGCAAGAATAATTGAATAAAATACTGAAATGTTGATAAGAGAAGTTTTTGACATTTATTTGGGGAAAATTAAGTGATACATTAACCGAACAGTAAAAAAAATAATCGTTAGACTAATCGTTAAATTACTAATCGGCAAAATAATCGATAGATTAATCGTTAGAAAAATAGTCATTTGGGACAGCCCTAACTGTGAGTGATGCTCCTGTAGTAACTGATGATTCATGTAACGGCTGTTATGATATCCAAACGTGGCACACAATTCTTGGGCACTGTAATTATGATGATGTTTCCAGGTTACAGAATGTTGTAAAGGGAATGCAGATAAAGGGTAAAATTGATAAGACTAAAATGAATTGTGAAATATGCACACAAGGTAAATTCGTTCAGAGCAGAAATAGGGAACAAGACACAAAAGCGAGGGAAACATTTGAACTTGTACATACAGATTTGGCTGGTCCTATTGACCCAGTAGCCAAAGATGGGTTTAAATATGCCCTAGCTTTTACGGATGACTACTCAAGTGCAGTATCTGTGTACTTCCTAAAAACTAAGAGTGATACGGCGAAAGCTACAGAGAGATACCTCGCAGAGATATAGCACCATATGGAAAAGTGAAGTGCATTAGGTCCGATAATGGGACTGAGTTTACAGGACAGGAGTTTCAATCTCTGCTTAACAAGAACCGCATTAGACATGAGTTCTCAGCACCGTATTCGCCACACCAAAATGGCACGGCTGAGAGAACTGGCGCACACTATTTGATATGGCACGATGCATGCTAATTGAGAGCAATCTGCCAAAGGAGATGTGGACGTATGCTGTACAGACAGCGGCAGTAATACGCAACAGGTGTTTTAATAACAGAACCAAGCAAACTCCATTCCACACGCTGACAGGCAAGAAACCTAACTTATCTAGGATGAGGGTATTTGGATCGGTGTGCTACGCATACCGACAGGACAAAAAGAAACTGGACCCACGAAGTGAGAAAGGGATTTTTGTAGGATACGACAAAAATAGCCCCGCATATTTAGTGTACAACCCAGACACTAAGAAGGTCATGAAACATAGGCTAGTGAGGTTTGCCACAAAGCCTGTCTTGGTAAAAGAGACGCAGACAGACCCAATTATGACTGATGATGACGACTTACCTGGGGGGAGAAGTATCCCTAGCACAAGAGCAGAGGTGACAGAAAAGACAGGCGTGTCTCAGGACCCTGATAATTCTGATAGACCGGACAATAATCAGATTGAATGAATGAATGAATGAATGAATGGTCTTTATTGTCATTGCTATAGTACAGGTACCAAACAACGAAATTTAGGAGGGGTGGCTCCCCTGGTGTTAGGAAAGAAAAAAACTAAAAAAACACAAGAAGGGAAGGAGCTGGTTTACATAAATAAAGGCTATGTACACTATCCACTATACTATACTGTACAGATAGACGACTACCCAGTGAGCAATAGACGTCTTTTCAACCTCGCGTCTACAATATAAACCAATATAGACCAGCTATATTACGGCTATATTTTCTACTTATCTTAAATGCATGAAAACCGTTATTAAACCCCTCTAAACTGTCAGAATACGTCCCAGACGTCATGTAGTATGAGATTCCATGTAGTCTAGCATAGTTATTCATGCGGAAGTGGTGGTTTAAATTGCGTCTATACGTCGCTGTCCTTTAACCCAGATAAATGCTGTCTGTGTCTAAACCTGTTTTAGTCTAGCAGCACTTTGAGTTTAAATTAATACCCTAAACGCCTGTAGATTGTCAAAATATGTACCAGACCGTCATTTAGTCTGAGATTCCATGTAGTCTAGCATAGTTATTCATGCGGAAGTGGTGGTTTAAATTGCGTCTATACGTCGCTGTCCTTTAACCCAGATAAATGCTGTCTGTGTCTAAACCTGTTTTAGTCTAGCAGCACTTTGAGTTTAAATTAATACCCTAAATGCCTGTAGATTGTAAAAATATGTACCAGACCGTCATTTAGTCTGAGATTCCATGTAGTCTAGCATAGTTATTCATGCGGAAGTGGTGGTTTAAATTGCGTCTATACGTCGCTGTCCTTTAACCCAGATAAATGCGGTCTGTGTCTAAACATATTTTCTACTTATCTCAAATGCATTAAAACCGTTATTAAACCCATTCTATTGTCCTTACGCTCTACTCTATGACTATGAGGCTGGGAAGACAAATCAGCAACACACTACATGAACTGAATTGAGATTATATAGAAAAATAGTCATAGTACCAGGTGTTGATGACTGCAGAGGAGAGTCTATCATTGTAGAGTCATCAGTGGCTTTTCAAACAAAGATCAAAGCACATGAACAACTTTAAACAGGAACAAGTAGCACAGAATGAGAGGAAAGACCAGTTATATTTTAAAAATACAAACGCATTGCTTACAGGCATATTCTTCTTTGTCCTTTTCTTTTAATTCAAAGAGGTCCATAGAAACTGATCGTTAAAAGGAAATATCGTTAAAATGTGCTTTCTTAAATACAAAAAACGTCACATAATAATCGCATTACGTTTTGCTACATGTAACCGGTTGGTTATTATTTCCAGTTTGCGGTTAATGTAATTTTGGTTAACAAATGCTTTCTTTCGCTACGATTGGAGACGGGTTACCACGTGACCATGGGACGTATTGAATTTCCCGGTTGGAACAGTGAAAAGTAGTATTTTTGGGATGTTTTGTACATTGGCACTACATTATTATTGTTAAAACACTATTCCACTAATACCATTATTATTATATAGTGGAATGCCTATAGAAACTATTGTTGTGGTTAAACCGTGACCTACATTGACGTGCCAGAGAATGAGTACCCTCCCTCGAAACCATAGCGGGTATCGCTTCTCAGCCTTTTGGCTAAGATCAAGTGTATCTGTTCTTATCAGTTTAATATCTGATACGTCCCCTACCCGATTTTTGGAGCAGCGAGATGGAATAGGGGCTTGCTCCGTCCACACCACGCATCGACCTGGTATTGCAGTACCTCCAGGAACATAATATTTCAACGGCATTTCAAGGTCTAAATATACGCCAAATTGGAAGTTGAAACAACGTCTATGTTTAGATGTTGAAATGCCGTTGAAACATAGACAGGGAAACAACGTCTATGTTTCAACGGCATTTCAACGTCTAAACATAGACGTTGTTTCAATTTCCAATTTGGCGTATATTTAGCCTCGATTTCGCCTAGACGTCTACAGGCCATTTAGACGTTGTTTAGACGTCTAATCAACGTAAAATTGCTCACTGGGTAGGGTTGTCATATTGCACATAGTGTTATTGCACATTCATTTAAAGCATCGTTTCTCAACGGGGGCGTTCAGACAACATCGGGGGGCGCTGGAACAGATATTTTAAAAAAGGGGGGCGTTGCGGTGTTCTTGGGGGGCATTCGCGCATTAAGTATTTTTCTCATGAAAAACAGCGGTCATTTCGCTCGGACAAACCGTCTTTTCAGTCAGAGCACCCATCTCTGAGCGCTCCCAGAGCGCAGTGTTCTGAACTTGGCCGGGCTGCGTCCTAACGATTCCCAACTAAGTTGGGCGCTCCGCCACGCCCCCAGCGGGCTGCGTCCTAACGATTGGCTCCGCCACGCCCAGCGGGCTCCGCCCCCCAGGCTGCGCGCACTCAGGTCAGTGTGTGCTCAGATGTCAGGGAAAACGTGGAGGAATATCCTCAATTGAAGGCTGCGCATCTCTTTCCTCGCTGCAAGATGTCGATGCCTCGCTGCAAGATGTCGATGCAAGACTGCCGAGGCAAGGGAGTGGGTGAAGGCAGCAAAACACTCCGGGGTAACATGGAGGGTCCAAAGAACCATTCCATGTCTGGCAAAGCGCGTTCTTTTCAGGGTAACAGTTAAAATGTCTTGTGCCTGCTCCAAACAGTCACGTATCAGGCGGATGGCATTCACATAGGTTCTCAACTCCTTCCACTTTACGTTTATATAGTGAATATAATGTTTTGTTTAGGTGGACTACAAGTGTCAGCACCATGTTGATGTGAGGTCTATGACGGCCAATTCGAGACCTTCATCTAAAAACACATGCTGTCCAGCCACAATGTCTCTCACCCTGAAACAGTGCCAGCCTCTAAGGCGGCGGATTAGCCGGTGAGTTGAGAGATGTATGCAGGTCTACTGTACGCTGATAATCATGTTGTTATATTCATCCTTGGCTTAAACTTAACATCCTCGTTAGCAGAGTATTTTTTTCCATTTTAAACTGTCCTGTATCAGCTTCTCTCACTCCAACCATCTGCAGGTCCACCCTCACCACACCATATACCTTCTTTTAGGCCTCCGCCTTTTCCTTCAGCTCTATCTCCAGCATCCTTACCCCTACCAGCTTGTCTCCTATCTGCCATGTCCAAAACCAAGCTCTGCCTCTTGTTTAGTTATTTGTCAGACAATGCCACCACGTGTAAACTTTCCTTTTCACTATTGGTGGTAGAATTCTGGTAGCATTCTGTCACAAATCATTCTTAAGACACTTCTCCACCCACTCCACCCAGCTTGCACTATCTTCTACACCTCTATTTTACGCTCTCCATTACTTTGGATTGTTGACGCCAAGTATTTCAACTCATCCACATCCTCCTTGTTACCTCACCAATCCACTGATTCCCTCATTCACTGGCTCAAACTTAACATAATGTTGATATGATTCTGTCAACTGCTGCAAGGACAGACACATGCCTGACTTCCCATTGGAAGTCAGGGTAAAGAACACCCACAACCACAACCTGTTTGTGGCCGAGGCCCTTGGGCACAGAGATGTGGGGAAGGCATCAATTGAGAGCCTGACGAGGCTTTTTGAAATCGGCCACTCTCCCACATCAGCACTTTGTGTGTTGAAGCACGACCTGCATATGCAGTATGGCGTGAGATATGTCCATGCCTCAGCGAACAGAGAGATCTGCCCAGACCTCCAGTTTGTCCAAAGGTGCACCTTTTTTTTAAGATCATATTGTAGTTATTATGTATGTATTGTCAAAAGACCCCTCACATGATTGGGGTTGAGACTGTATAATACTATGTTGATGATGGTTGTGTATGTGTCACACATTTGAACACATATGAGCAGTGGAGTGGGATGTATAGTTTGAAACGGTATACAGCATGCATATTATAACTTTATTGGCTAACATTCTTTTGTTCAGACTCTTCCAAAAGGTGTGCAGGGGAGAGTATGGTGCACAGCAAGGCCCTTCTATGCTGGAAGCGCTGGAACGACAGGTGGTGGAGTACAACACCAAGTGTGGAGAAGTGTGTGCCAGGATGACCACTTCCTCTGCTGGAGCTCCTCTCATCGCGATATGCTCCCCACTGATGAAACGCCTTCACACATTATTTATTGAATGTTTTCTGTCTGCCCTACTAAGCTGTTTGACAACAAAATTTCCCCATTGGCGACAATAAAGGTTTTTTCATTCATAATATTTTGGTGCTCCTCTACCCCCTTTGTATATATTGAAGACCCAAAGACGGCTCAAAAGGACAGTTTTGACTGCCATTGTATTTAATAGGCCTGCTATTGTCAATCTGTTCACTTCAATCTGTTCATATCAATAGGCCCTTTTCAATCAGTTCATATCAATCGGTTCTTTTCAATCAGTTCATTTCAGGTTCTAATGTTCATTTTTACAAATCTATACAAAACCTGATCTCACATGTTTTATCCTCAAGGATACATATCCTCAAGGATACATAGGCAGAACAACTGAAATAAATGAAACTTTAATCGACTCAAAAACTGCTTAGCTGGTGGGATGGACTCACACTCATGGACGCACATTTGCCATGTCTCTCCTGTGATGTTATGCTCTGATATTGTAATTTAATGTAACTTATCGCGCGTCTCGTTAAGAGAGGTCAGGGAATATTTTTTTACAGCTCACTTTTCTGGCCCCTCTGTTGTCCTCTACCTCTGTTTTACTAGTTCTGGTGAATAAATATCTGACAGTGACATATTACGTGGTTGATTGAAACGGTAATGTTTAAAATAGCCACGCAGTGCGCGAAAATGTATGCAGTCCGGCAAAATGTATGCCGTTTCGCAGTCGAGCCCGCTGGGAGTCGAGCCCGCTGCGCGTGCGTCGAGCCCGCTGGGGGCGTGGCGAGCCCGCTGGGGGCGTGGCGGAGCGCCCAACTTAGTTGGGAATCGTTAGGACGCGGCCGGGCTCTGTGATGCAGACACACGTAGCGGGCAGCGCCCACATTTTTTTTAAAGTGAGAGTGTCAACAAGAAGATGAAGCTAAAAACTCGGCTAGCAAAGGCAGAGCTTTTGATAGTTTCCAATGTGTCTGGGTAAGCTGCATTGTAGAAGAATCTTGACAGTTCATGTACAGTGCAGAAATTGCAATACTATGCTAGTCTACGATAGATAGAACCCCGGTTCACCCCATCTGTAATGTCATGTTTCAACCCTTGCCATCCTTTTCTTGCATAGCACCCGCAAATGAACACGGATAGGAGTGGAATAGGCTATATAACTGTAAATAGTTGATTGTCTTTGGATTTAGCCAGTTGGCGAAGATTTATGAGGAATAGGCTATTTAATTTGTGTTGCTCATCTAACAGCGATAAGGTGTTGTTTAATTTACGGTCTTGTTTAATTTCTATGAGTGTTTTCCTTGTAGGCTATGCTTGAGTGACATGTGTTTCAGTTTGTAGGCTCATTGTAATTGTTGGCTATAAGCGAGAGAGAATATTTCTTATGTTAGTTTTGATACTGAGTCCATGTCCCCGCCGGTGACGTAAGCCTGTCGTGCCAAATACTCCCTCCCCGCGTATACACACTACCCTCAGCGCTTATGCGTTCGCATCCTTTCAATACAGCTTATTTAATTTAGTTAAAATGAGTGCTAATACCATACCACCATACCAGAACATCACAGCAGGAACAACCTATCTCAAAAAAGCGATCGTATTGTAATAAACCAGTCCGGAAAGTTCTCTGTCGCTTACCAATAATCTAACCTGGAGAAATCAGCTACGAATGTCCCTTCCCCTCGCAGGTTCATTACAGTATATTACATAAATGTATTACTGTTAAGTGTTGTTGTGGATGTTATCCCTAGTGCCATTCTGAGGTTAGCATTGCGATGTGTTCGTCTTAACGTTTACAAAATAAAATATACGATCGCTTTTTAGTGATATGTTGCTCCTCTTGTGATGCCCTGGAAACGAACACATAAGCACTCAGAACAGCTGTCAACGTCTTTTGTTGCTATAGGAAACCACTACTGTCTGCTTGCGATTGATCAGCTGTCAGCAGTGTTATTGTAGGTACGTTAGTAAATGCACGAACTGTCAGTTCGCTCGGGCAAACCGTCTTTTCAGTCAGAGCACCCATCTCTGAGCGGTCCCAGAGCGCAGTGCTCTGAACTTTGGAACTTTGTTAACAAAGTCCAATAAAAAATTAATAAATATTAGCATCATAAAACAGTCTGTTTGTATTCTCTGAAGTTGTCTGAGTTTGTTTAACACTCATAAACAGCATTTTTATTCACATTCACATGGCTTTTCTGCTCTCTGGTAAACTAATGATAATGATATTCCAACTGCCCAGTTAAATCCAATCTATTATTTGGCATTCAGTGACATGCTTTTTAAATGATATTATAACACAGAATATTAGTCAACATTAATATTCAGGGAAGAAAAAAAGCCAACTTTTTTTGATGGGGGGCGGTAAGAGACCTGGATAATGGACAGGGGGGCGCTGGCCCAAAAAAGGTTGAGAACCACTGATTTAAAGTGTCGCAGTTTGCAGGCTTGAAATGTACATATTTGTGCCTCAGCACTACACCTGATTTTTTCAGTCCAGCAGCTGCCATCAATCCGTCCAGACTGTCCAGGGCCCAGAACCTAGGTCTTTGCTGTGTTCAGGGCCTGGATGGCCCTGGGGTAGAAGCTGTTCTTCAGTCTGTTTGTCCTTGCGGTAATGGTCCTGTACCGCCTTTTCGAGGGCAGCCGGGTAAAGTGTTCGTACCCAGGGTGGGTTGGGTCTCTGGAGATCTTGGAGGCCTTCCTGAGACAGCGTGTGTTGTACAGCTCTTCCAGAGAGGGGAGGGGGGCGCCGGTGATCTTCTGGGCTGTTCTCACGACTCTCTGTAGCGCATTTCTCTCCGCGGTTGTGCAGCTGGAGAACCAGTTGCAGATGCCGTAGGTGAGGATGCTCTCCACTGCGCCGCGGTAGAAGGTCACCAGTATCTCCTGCTTGCTGTGTTCCTTCCTGAGGACTCTCAGGATGTAGAGCCGCTGTTGTGCCTTCTTGATGGTGGCTGTTGTGTTGTCCTTCCAGGACAGGTCATCCTGCATGTGCACCCCCAGGAATCGGAGGGTTGAGACGGCTCTCTCAGTCGATGAGCAGGGGCTGGATCTCGGACTTTTTCCTCCTGAGGTCCACGATGATTTCCTGGGTCTTTGACTTGTTCAGCAGCAGGTTGTTAACCTTGCACAGGTTGCTCAGTTGCTCTACCTCATCCCTGTACGCCGCCTCGTCCCCCCCCGGGTGAGCCTCGTTACCCGAGGAGAAATAGGAGAACCCCACCGTACCTCTCTGAGTATGTTACTGATGAGAGTTCAGATGATCATGTGTCATTTAGTGTAGATTACTGCTACAGAGTATGTGACACACCGCAAACCTTCAGAGAAGCAATGAGCTCAGACAAGGCAGAAAACTGGCCTAAGGCCATGCATGAGGAGATGGATTCTCTTAGAGAGAACGATACATATACTTTGACCAACCTACCAGAAGGTAAACGGGAAGTGGGGGGTAGATGGGTCTATACAGTGAAAACCAGTGCAGATCAATCTGAAACCTACAAGGCTAGATATGTAGCCAAAGGATTTAAAATGAAAGATCTAGGGAAACTAACACATTTCCTAGGCATTGATTTTGATCAGGATGATGCTGGAACAGTAAAGATGAGCCAGAAAACATACATCTCTAAGGTACTAGAAAGATTTGGTATGTCAAATTGTAAGCCAAGGTCCACCCCATGTGAACCAAAATTAGACAACAACAATGACACTGACCCTGTGGATCCCAAAAGATACCGTGAGGTTGTAGGGAGTCTAATTTACTTAATGACCTGTACCAGGCCTGATTTGAGCTGGGTCGTGGGTAAATTATCACAGCATTTGTCAGAACCAAATGGACAACACTGGGTAATGGCTAAACATGTGATGAGGTATTTGAAGGCCACAGTAGACCACAAGCTATGCTCCAGGAAGAGTGAGACAGATCTCCATCTTGTGGGGTATAGTGATTCCGACTGGGCATCTGACTTAAGTGACAGACGAAGCACGACTGGTTATTGCTTCAGTTTAACAGATGATGGCCCACTGATTTCATGGAAATCAAAGAAACAAGCTACAGTAGCCTTGTCAACCTGCGAGGCAGAATACATGGCGCTGGCTACGACCACACAAGAGAGTTTATACCTAATACAATTAATGAATGGGATGGAGAACAATGGTCAATATGCACCAGTGAAAATATTTGAAGATAATCAAGGTGCAATTGCTTTATCAAAAGATCCAGTGTGCCGCCAAAGGTCCAAACATATTGATATTAGATACCATTTTGTTCGTTCAGCAGTAAATTATGGTAAAGTCATACTAGAGTACTGTCCTACAGAAGATATGGTGGCAGATGTTATGACGAAACCAATGACCAAGTTCAAGATGGAGAGATTCATGCAATTCATGTTGGGTGTGTGATCTATTAAAGTGTCTGTCAAAGTACCTTGTTCTTTACGGTATTGTACAGATCTGAGATCTAGTGGGGGTGTTTAATGTTTAATGATAATATGTTCCTTGTTCATTACTGTATTGTATAGTCTGAGATCAAGTGGGGGTGTTGAATGTTGATCTCATTTGCATACTCACGTTGTGTGTTGTCATACGCAGGTTCACGTATGTTACTTACGTTCATGTCTATAAATGTGAGAGCGCCAAATAAATCGTTCTCTTTCCGGAATGTTAACCGATGCGAGCAGTCGTGTGTATTTATTGATCACCAGAGACAGTTAGCAAGCATGGCTTCCACACCGCCAACAGTGTAACAGAAGAGTGCAATTGCTATTCCTAATACGGAGTCTTACCAGGATAAGAGACAATGATTTCTGCCGTGGGGGGAGATACTCAGATGGGGGGCGGTATAATTGTAATGAGACCCCATTTTGCGTGGGAGGGGCAGCCAATCTGAATGGCTTGTTGAATCGCATGTTTTTCGGAAATACGCAGGCCACAAAAAACTGACTGAATTGCGTACCCCTCCATTTGGTAGAGCGTGCCCTCATGCTTCACTATACCAAGTCCCCCATATGAACATATCTCTCCGATGGCCTCATGGCATCCCACCCCTAACACCAATATAATGAACTGCGGGGTAAAGTAGCTTGCCCTAAGTGGGTATCAAACTCACAACCTTCCACTTACAAACTGGCCACGCTAGCCGCAACACAGGCCTTATACAGGGTTGTTACTAGGGCTGGGTTCAACAAACGATTTACCAATTCAAAATCGATCTTAATTCATTTAATTAATTGATTCAACATGAATGAGCGATTATCGATTCATAAATCCCATGATCAATCTTAGATGCCTTTTCCTGCGTGCAGCTTCAACCCGCAACGAGATCTCGTGGTCAGATCTCGCGCAATGATACTGGTTTCAACTGCCCTAGTCTGTAGAACATGACATGACACTCCAGTCATCGTTGATATAGCGACAAGTGATAGTCCGGTATGAATCCATTGCTCTGGATGTCCAGCTGTCACAAGTTATGGCGTCTCTCTCTCTGCTGGTTGAAGTGAAATTGTGACGTCATGTTTCACATTCGCGTACATGTTTGGGATTATCACTTAACTCAACTGTTTGCGTGTCGGTAAAATGTAGCGATATCGTTACTGCACAGAGAAGCTGCCTCACTCCGCAACATGTACAAGAAAAATCTTACCATCTCCAAAAAGTGAGAAAGCAGTCATGAAGAAGCAGTCATGAAGGGGTTTAGTTTCATGGACTTTACGGTTTACCATGTCCAGAAATTTTTTGTTGCCCAAAATACCCTCATCTATTGCACTATTTTCAGTGTTTTGCACATTTTAATTTCTAATGCAAATATGCTATTTGAGACAATCATACTAGAGCAAATTGTATGTTTTCCTGAGGGATAAGTGATGTCTTGTTTACAGGTAGGCTATGTTTGTAGCCCCCTTATTTACACTGGCTGCAGTAAAAAAAGTACTTTTTGTAGTCTGATTTTGCACAACTTGTGCAGTTGGTCAATGCTGGTCATGGTCATTTATGTTCCAATAAAAAGTACATTCATGTAACTGCTTTGGAGTTTTAACAATGCAACATGTTAGAGGGTTCGTGGGACCATTTCTAGCATTAGTTCTGAGAATATATTTCATATTCAAACAAAATCGGTATTGTAACTAAATAATCGAATCGTGAATCGAATCGGGACCTTGTGAATCGGAATCGAATCATTTTGGGAAACCAGTGGTGATACCCAGCCCTAGTCGTTATAATACAATGAAATGAAAATACAGTGTGGGAGGAATGGAATAGCTCGTCTTTCTTTGCCTAAACATTGATGTTGCCATATATGCAGTAATCACTACTTATCCAAACACCAATTCATGTGTTTGTGAATAGAGAGTGTCTGGAGTAGCCTGAGCTGTGCTGAGTAAAGTTTTGACATCTGTTTGCTGTAACTATGTGTTAACACTCGAGGACACGAGGATGAGGCAGGAGTAACTTGATAAGATCATCTGCGGCTAGACAGGCTGTGTATTCCCTCCCCCAACTGTGTTATGTAATTGCTTGTTGGCACTGCTACATGGAAATAACAACCCCCAGTAAGCCTCACTATAAATGCATGAAATATTCATAGTAGTCGTAATAATAAGAATAATACAAATATGTCTAGATATGGATTTCAACATGCATGGAATAACAATACGTTTTAATTTTGTATGTCACTGTTTCTCCTTTCCATATCCGTTTCAATATGACATTGGAATCTATAATAGCCAATACTACAAAACATCAAGCTGTTATTTCTACTACATTATAGTAAAAATATTGTTAAACACAACACATGAGCGAATACATTTCGTTGTATACTTTGTAGTTAGGACGAAATGCTGAAGCCTAATTGATGTATCTGAAATCTTACCAGAATTCTGTCCTTGTCCTCTAAGCCTTCTGCTTTGTCAAATTCTGTCCCTGGACTTGACAAGAGTTTTCGTTTACGCAGACACCAACTATAGCATCCCTGGATCCTGAAGACAACTATTTTCCACAAGTTTCCAGTTCTAGGGTTCTAGGGTACCATCCTATAGAAAAATGTTCTATCTATTGCTCGATAAGGCATCATCATCCAGACTAATAATGGAACATAAGTCTTTCAAACGCCCATAAATGTTGCCCGTACGTCCACAAGTTTACACATTGTTGCCAGCAGCGTATGCCCTTACCTAGCAGCCCTGTACCTTTCTCATTTGATATGTACCGAGAGCATCCATGATGTGAATGATGCCCAGACCCGCCTCCTCATTTGAATAGTAATAACCCAGTGGTGTTGCCCCGGTCAGCGGTGACGTATCAGTCATAGACTGGCAGCGCTGTGGCCACTCCCGTGCGTAAACACGTGAAGGGGCGGCGACATTTCAGAGTCCACGTGAGTGTGTATTTGTTAGCGAAAGCCAGAGCGGCATGTCGGAGCAAGCATGTGCCTCAGTCACACAACAATAGACCTACGTCCACGCTATTTATTTATTTGATACAATAGGCATGTACAAATGCACGTTGTGAGTTTTTCCATTAAGAAATTAGGGTAAGCCTGATGACGATTGAAGCGGCTATGCGTCTTATAGAATTGAATTGTTCTGTGATGTCCTATGGCTATGTCTCATCGATCACATTCCAACTAAACGCGGTACAACTGTATTTGTGTGGGAAAAAAACTATTTATTTCACGTCAGAGATCGATATTATGTCGCAATTCAAGATGGCAAATACAGGATACGTATTACGCAACTTTCGGTGTACTCTCTCAGGTGTGCCCTTAACGATCGACGTCGTGACAGAACCCTAAACCACGTTGACAGTTTTAACTCCTGCTACGGGGCAGCAGGATGAATGTGTGCGGCAACATGTGAGAGCTTCAAGAGGCGTGGCCGCTCCTCCAGCGCACATGTTCCACGCGGTGAGTGCGTAAAGTGCCACCGTGAGGCTCGTGTGTCTCCAGGACGTCATACATAATCGGCGAAAACCACTCGAGACTGAGCACATTTCATTATCCCCGTTACGTAATTTATGACTGAACAACATATGCGAGGAAATGTGCTTCTGTCACACAATAAAGATTGCTGAGATAACCTTATAAAGCGTAATAACGGTGTGTTATTGATATCCCTGATGTCTCTTTGTGCATATGTCCAGTGTGTGTTTGCCCATAGGGGAACATGTTGACAAGGATGGGCAAAGTCAATATCATACTGCATAATATTATCACTCACAGCATTACACCATTCACAGCCTGTGCTACATCAAAACCATAACCCAAGGCCTCCTGTAGATGTGAGGACGAGTCCATTTGGGCTTGAGTATGCTGGTATATGAATATTAATTTCATAGAAATTACAATGGATGTTATGGTACACAAACTCCCCCAAATGTGAAAGCAGATAAATAAATGACATAAATGTAGTTAGTATTTAATGGGTCAGTAGTTCATTCTTTCGAAAATAACATCTGCACCCCACATCATAGCATCACTCAAAATAGGCAACATCAGCATGCTTGCGACTTAAAACACCCTCTTCCCAACTGCACTACAGACCCCCCATTCAGCAAACACCCTTAAATGTGTGCAGACAGTCCTTGACCAAACTTAGATTCAGGTACTGGATCAAATATATAATTATATTTGGAGAAATGCACTTCCAAGAGTTGCATCTTACACATGTGGTAAGTGTCTAACACTTTACTTGAAGCATTCTCTTACAAAATGTTATAACGCGTAAACACATTCATAGCATCTTATTAACTCAAATGTACACTAGCCTCTCATGCCTCACTGCTTTTGACAGAGCGCCACGAAGCTCTATGTGTGGCTGTAGATTATATAAGGCATGGTAAGAGAGTGCCCTAAACATAACATGATGTCCTACAAAACATGTTGGCATGCTGAGTATAATGGTCATAGTGATCTCCTCTGAACTGCATATTTCACTATTCAGTATAACTGCTCAATGCAAAACATTAACAAATAAAGGCAATCTTTTAATCATAAACCTTTAAATATATCAAAAGGCTACAGGTGATGGTATGAATTAAAAGGCAGCTGTATGTGAATTGTCATGATGATGCTCTATGCCCACCCCCTCACACTTACAGTCTGGCTCTTCTATGAATGTGGAATGCACACATGGTTTACAAGGCATGTATCTAGAGCAGTCATGCTCCTGTATATTACTGTAGAGGTCTCTCTCTTTCTGTGTATGTGTATCATGAGGAGCAAGGGCCAATACGGGACATCTTTCAAGTTCTTCCCCACTCTCAAGAGAGAGGCTCAAAGGCAAAACAGGTTTCTTCTATAGCTCACATCTGCATATAGAGAACTGATGTGCATGCAAGAGAGAGAGAGAGAGAGAGAGAGAGAGAGAGAGAGAGAGAGAGAGAGAGAGAGAGAGAGAGAGAGAGACACATTTGAAACGAGCACTGAAACAGAGACATTTTTCTTTCATTTAACAATTTATGAATTTTCTTAAATGAGAGTAATGTCTTCAAAAGGATTCAGGGACTTTGGAGGGAGGGGTGACACAACAACAACAACCACAAGGTGACAGAGGAAACAAGACAAAAAGAAATAAAAATAACAACAGTTCTTTACAGAAAACAGCACAAATGGACACAAGGCTCACATGGGTGATGGAACATGAAACACCTGCATCCCTTCTCACCACCCTCAGTGACTGTCGGCAGCGTGGCACCAAGTGAGCGGGCCTAGGTGTGCTTACATTACATTCACCACGCCGCCAGATGTGTTGTGAGACCAGAATGGTTCCCCATCACCGATCCACTACCCACTCGTGCGGCCAATTCTTTTTTCTTTTGTACAGCAGACGTTATGAGACAATTGAAGAGAAAACTAATCCTTACCAGGCAAAAAAACATAACATACATACAAATCACACAATTTGAGGTCTGTTTTAAGTAACCAAGTGCTAATTGACCCTCTTAAATCACATGGCTGGTGTCCTTAATTAAAAACGGGTTTAAAAAAAGTATCTATATTGTGCAGTGAGTGATCCCCAATTCATTCCTCTGTAGCACATATAGGTCTATTCACAATGATCGCAGTCAGAAACAAGAGCAGTAATACTAGTTCATTTCGTTGCATTCAGTTAAAAGGTTGCCCTCTTCTACATTTCTGAGTTTCTCATATTCCATTGTAGCTCATTGTTGGAAACATTCTGTATTGTGTGAGGTCTCAAATTAATCTGTAGTCGCCAACACATCAGGCAAATATACATTGAAACACACACACAATCTCTCATACGCGCACGCACGCACACATTTGTTGGTACCCTTACAGCTCATTGAAACAATGCTTCATTCCTTCTGAAAAGTGATGAAATTAAAAGCAAATTTCTCATGTATACCTGCATGCCTTTGGTATGTCATAGACTAAAGCAAAGAAACTGTGAAAATAGATAAATTATTGCTTAATAGATAAATTATATTCTAAAATGGCCTGGACAGATTTGTTGGTACCCCTTCAAAAAGATTATAAATGACTGGATTATAGTGATATTTCAAACTAACTGTTTTTTTTAAATTGGTATCACACATCTTCAATCTTATAATCAGTCATTCAGCCTATTTAAATGGAGAAAAGTGGTCACTCTGCTGTTTGGTATCATCGTGTGCACCACACTGAACATGGACCAGAGAAAGCAAAGGAGAGAGTTGTCTGAGGAGATCAGAAAGAAAATGATAGACATATACATAAAGCATGTTAAAGGTAAAGGCTATAAGACCATCTCCAAGCAGCTTGATGTTCCTGTGACTACAGTTGCAAGTATTAAGCAGTATAAGGTCCATGGGACTGTAGCCAACCTCCCTGGACGCGGTCGCAAGAGGAAAATCGACCCCAGATTGAACAGAAGGATAGTGTGAAAGGTAGAAAAAGAGCCAAGGACAACTTCCAAAGAGGTACAAGCTGAACTCCAAGGTCAAGGTACATCAGTGTCTCATCCACCATCCGTCACTTTTTGAGTGACATGGAAGAAGACCCCCCCCAAAAAAGCCAGACTGGAATTTGCTAAAATGCATATTGACAAGCCAGAATGCTTCTGGGAGAACGTCCTTTGGACAAATGAGTCAAAACCGGAGCTTTTTGGAAAGTCACATCAGCTCACAGCCGAAAAAAATCAAAGAAAGGAACACCATACCTACTGTTAAACATGGAGGCGGCTCGGTTATGTTTTGGGGCTGCTTTGCCGCGTCTGGCACAGGGTACCTTGAATCTGTGCAGGGCACAATGAAATGTCAAAACTATCAAGGCATTCTGGAGCGAAACGTACTGCCCAGTGTCAGAAAGCTCTGTCCTCCAACAGGATAATGACCCAAAACACATAGCTAAAAGCATCGAAGAATGGATAAGAACAAAACATTGGATTATTCTGAAGTGGCTTTCTATGAGCCCTGATCTGAATCCTATTGAACATGTAAAGAGCTGAAACATGCAGTCTGGAGAAGCACCCTTCACACCTGAGACAGCTGGAGCAGTTTGCTCAGGAGGAGTGGGCCAAACTACCTGTTGACAGGTGCAGAAGTCTCATTGAGAGCTACAGAAATCACTTGATTACAGTGATTGCCTCTAAAGGTTGTGCAACAAAATATTAGGTTAAGGGTCCCATCATTTTTGTCCATGCCATTTTCATTTGTTTGATTATTTAAAATATTCTGTTGAATCCAAAAATCAAAAGCAAAGTCTGATTTCTATTAAATATGGAATAAACAGTGATGGATGCCAATTACTTTTGTGAGTTTCAAGTTATTTCAGAGACAATTGTGGGTTCTTTTTTTTTCCCGAACACATTTGTCCACGTCTGTACATACATACATACAAATGCAGACATTCAGTTTTGATTCTTCCCAGCTTTTCTCTGAGTACAGACACACATGGACAGGGGAAAAGCCTCCTAGATTCCACTCCTCTAACCACATCCCACTCTTCTCTTCTCTCCTTGGGGGCCAAGTCCACTGTTGGTACCAGCTAGCTCCAGAGAAGAGCACTTGGAAAAGTCACAGAAATATACAATATGGCTCCTTATCAAACACTAAATATCAGGGTAAAGAAAAACGGATCCTAAACGTTGGTACAATTTGAAAATAAGACCATTTGTTGTTTTTTCTCCAGCAGTGTAAATTAGTGTGTAAAAAAATAAAAATAATAATACCTTGGTGAGGAAGAGGGAGAGAAAGAGAGCAGAGGAGGGAGACAGAGAGAGAGAGAGAAAGAGAAAAAGAGAGTGAGTGAGTTCCATCAGTGTCTGAGAGGAATCACATGCTTGTAAAGGAGCAGCGGTAGTTGTCTTATCAGGCCACCCATAGGTTCTAGCTCTAGTCCTGACTGAATGACGCTGTTGTTGTGCTGTTGTGAGGTACTGAGGTCCGGTGGTACAGTACAGGCTGCTGTGTTTGTGCGTGACCGTAGTGTGGGCGGGGCTTGAGCAGAAAAGATGGACGCCAGTCTAGGCACTTAATTCCCGCTGCGACCCAAAACAACCCATCAGTCTACGGTGTCTGAAGACCCAGTCTTTTTGAGAAGTGTGTGTATGTGATGAATTGACTTTATGGGAGCTGATGTTGTCCATGTCTCCTCAGTGTGTGTGTGTGTGTGTGTGTGTGTGTGTGTGTGTGTATGTGTATGTGCGTGTGCGTGTGTCACTCTCGTATGCTGGCAGAGTAAGAGAACTGGGGGAAGTGTGCAGGCTGGTTGGGATCCTCACAGTCCAGGTTGTCATCTGGAAACAGAGAGAACAAGACCTTGTTCAGCTGGTGCAAGACTAACCACAGGGGTACAAGACTAACTACAGGGGTACAAGACTAACCACAGGGGTACAAGACTAACCACAGGGGTACAATACCTTTTTTTTTTTTGCCTGAAAACAAAGAAAATGATCAATGCGCAGCTAACCCTAGAGGAGAATTTTTTTGACGGGGGGATAGCGCTAGCACTAATGGTGCTAAAAGGATATCGCTAGCACTAACTGAGGTCTAACAATGATGCATGTGTAAGTAGCAGCAGCCCTGACCTTAACATCTGCATAATTACTTTGAAAACAGTTTACTGTGACTGTGTTCTCCACGCTGGATTTGTACCTAGCTGAAGCTAAAAAGTGATTTCAACAGCAACAGAGTTTAGCAGACAGAAAGATTAGTTAGCTCACGCATCATGTGACTTGGATGAGACTTAGGGCCAATCCCAATTCACCCCTACGGCTTAGTTTTCACCCCTATGGCTTCGTTTTGCGCGTTCACGTTTAGGGTAGGGGTGTCCCAATTCATATTTCACAGAGGGGAAGGGGTAAGTCGGAGGGCTAGCCATGACTTCGTTTCGAGCGATTTCAGGACCAGACCAGCTTCGAATGCCTTGATTCCAGCATGCATTGCGAAACATCTACAGAAATGTTATGTAGCTCTATTCAATGCGGAAATTTCATTTTACTTTCTCTGTAAGTAAAATTATTAATAAAGATTAGAAAAATTATGATAACCATCTTATTATCTTAGTTTAATGTCATTACAATGCATTATAGACATTTTCTTTATAACAAGCATAACAAAAAAATCGTCGGTGCTGTGACAGGCTGATTTGTGGACAGTCGCGCATATGACATATTTCCATGTCTGATGTCTAATGTCTGATGTACTAATGTTATTTCAATGCATCATAGACCTTTTCTTTACAACAAGCATAACAAAACAATTGCTGTTATGCCGAGGTGCTTAACATAGAAAGTTCCACAGTCCAGCGCGCTCGGGTTTAGCAGTAGAGGACTAGTAGCCTACCTGATCACTTCCATTAGACTACCAAAGCATGACACCGGAGCACTCATATCTGCGCGTTTGTCACAGGGTGACAGACAGTCACCCTGTTCCTCTGCCCCGGCGTCAGTCCAATGGAATCGTCAAGCGCAGCCTTCCCCATAGAAATACATTGGTGCGCGATTAACATTTCAGAGATGTACAATCATGTTTATTTAGAAATAAATTGTGGTGTTTGACAGCGGATGATGGTAGACATATTTAATGTAAAGTTATCTATCTAAAGTTATCTATCCACAGGCTGATATGTGCATGATAGGCACGAATCCCCCCCCCCCCCCCCCCCCCCCGGTGGTATATGACACTATCTGTATTGTGGCACTTATTATACCAAAACAACTCGCAATCTAATCCGGGCAGTTGTTATTATGTAATATTATCGATGGATGTGCCATTTTTGATGGAGGGCAGTGAGCGGGAGACTCATCAAGGACATGTAGTTAATTAATGCAGTGGACAGCGGCTGTTTCTCCAGCGTTCCTGTCACTTCGGATTTCGGAACGTCATAAAATGTAATCTGTAAGTCATGCATTTTTCCATGTTTCCCATTGATGGTATATGACGCCGTAAATTTAACTAAAGTTCAGCCGCGAAGTTGTTGCACTGTTGTCCTAAATCAGTGCAGACTGGCAGGGTAGGAGCACAGGTTTCATACAGGTTAGAGCGCCGTTATTCTGTCATGGTTTGATAATTAAGCATTGTTCTTTTTTATTTGATGACTTGTTTGATCGATTGATAGCGTAAAAGTGAAGTTGTGAATGAGTCGCGAGCGTCAATGCTTTTCTACGATACTACTGATGACGTATCAGTCTTGAAGGGTTGTCCCATTTCATAGGGGTAGATTTCAACCCGGACGGCTTGTGGCTCTGTTCGAAACCCTTGGCTCGAAATCGAGTCACACTCGAAAACGAGCCATAGGGGTAGAAAAGGGAATCGGGATTGGGCCTTAGTCGTCCCGTCCCCCCCCCCAAAAAAAAGCAATACATTTTTTTGCAGATCTACATGATTCACATGGATGACCTATTTTGAGGTAAAAACTACTAAATTAGCAGAAAGGTGACAAGTTTGCACCCCTGTACCAGGTAACACACTAGCTTGACTATGCAACTGAAGTTTGTGTTAGCACCCATGAGCTAATCTAGCCGTGCTAGTCTTTTCCACAGAGGAAACCACAATGGAAATAGCCATCGTTGAATACGTTGTATGTGTTATCCTCTGGGCTCCTGTAGACTAACAATTTATGAAACCCAAAATGATTGAGTGAATTAATCAATAGACAGGCCCGTGTCTTCAGGCCTCAGGCAGAGTGAGTCATCATGCTAGCGTACACCACCGAGCCACCTGTGACGCTTACAAACCCCCGTAGTGCCACTCACACTTGTCTGGAGGCGTGACGGTGATGGTCTGTGCTGTGAACTCGTCGTCAAAGTAGCGGGTGTCCGTCTCCGACGTCACCTGAGGCTTGAAGGGGGGAGTCAGCTGAAGAGGGGAGGGGGAGAGAGAGAGAGAGAAAGAGAGCAGTGATTGGCTATGGAGACGTCATGGTGGAGTCATATCTTCTCTCTTCCCACAGACCTGAGCTGTACTTCCAATGGGAGGGAGGAGGAGAGAAGGGAGGAGGAGAGGAGGATGGAGGAGAGGATGGAGGAGAGGATGGAGGAGGAGAGGATGGAGGGAGGGAGGAGGGAGGGAGGAGAGGATGGAGGGAGGAGAGGGTGGAGTAGGAGAGGATGGAGGGAGGGAGGAGAGGATGGAGGGAGGAGAGGATGGAGGAGGAGAGGATGGAGGGAGGAGAGGATGGAGGAGGAGAGGATGGAGGGAGGGAGGAGAGGATGGAGGGGGAGAGGAGGGAGGAGAGGATGGAGGGGGAGAGGAGGGAGGGAGGGAGGAGAGGAGGGAGGGAGGGAGGAGAGGATTGAGGAGGAGAGGATGGAGGGGGAGAGGATGGAGGGAGGGAGGAGAGGATGGAGGGAGGGAGGAGAGGACAGGGCTTAAAGTGGGAAAACATCCTGTGCCTGAAACTTTTTCTTGGGGAGGGGGGTCACAGTTTGAGATATTGGGAGAGCGGGTACAGAAGACAGCTTCATGTCTCAATTTTAAAATGCATTAATACTGTTTTATTACTGTTTTATACAGTAATATAATACTGTTTTATACAGTAATATATTTAGATGTCTTTAAAAGAACAAACTGATTAAATCACTTAAGGCCAAACTGATTGCATCACTTATTAACAGGAGTGCACATCACTTTTGGGGGCCAGTGCTCAGAGGAGCACCTAGGGATGCTGCTTGGTGCTCCCCGAGCTCGCGAGTCACAACCCGTCCCACAGGATGGATAAAAAAGGGATACATGGATAACTTATATTAGCAAAACGACATTTATTCATAAATAAAGATGAACGAACAAATTATTGTGTGCAAAACAAAAGAAACAAATGCAAAATCAAATAATAATAATAATACATTTTATTTATATGGCGCCTTTCATGGCACTCAAGGTCGCCGTACAACAACAAATCTAAAAACAGCCACAAAATTCAAAACACAATATACATAGAAATATACAGTATAAAACATAGCCAGCAGCAGAGCAGCACGGGAAAAGTAAATCAACACGGGTATGCCTGCGTAAACAGGTGGGTTTTGAGGTGGGTTTTGAATGAGGAGATTGAATCAATGTTCCTGATGTCGGGGGGGAGGGAGTTCCAGAGGCGAGGGGCGGAGCGGCTGAAGGCTCTAAACCCCATGGTGGACAGACGGGCTGGGGGGACGGTCAGGTTGATGGAGGAGGCAGACCTGAGGGACCGCGTGGGAATGTTGATGTGGAGGAGGTCGGACAGGTATGGAGGGGCGAGGTTATGGATGGCCTTGAAAGTATGGAGAAGGATTTTGTAGTCAATGCGGTGTTTGATGGGGAGCCAGTGGAGTTGGTGTAGAATGGGGGTGATGTGACTGATGACAGGGGTTCTGGTGACAATACGGGCAGCAGCGTTCTGGACCAGTTGGATCTTGTGGAGCAGTTTGTGGGGGAGACCAATGAGAAGGGAGTTACAGTAATCTAGGCGGGAAGTGACGAGGGAGTGGACCAGGATTGCGGCGCTGTTGGGAGTGAGTGAAGGGCGGAGGCGGTTGATATTACGAAGATGGAAGTAAGCAGACCGGATGGTGTTGTTGACGTGGGCGTGGAATGAAAGGGTGCTGTCGAGGACGACACCCAGACTCTTAACCTGGGGGGAGGGGGAAACCAAGGAGTTGTCTATGTTGAGGGTGAAACTGGGGTGCTTGGTGAGTGTGGATTTGGAGCCAATGAGAATTACCTCTGTTTTATTACTGTTTAGTTTGAGGAGATTTGAAGTGAACCAGGATTTAAGTTCAGGTTAAGTTCAGGTAGACAGGCACAGAGGGAGGAGGGAGGGTGGAAGTGGGTTTGGAGGAAACGTAGAGCTGGGTGTCGTCCGCATAACAGTGGAAATGGATGTTGTATTTACGGAAAATCAGACCAAGTGGGAGGAGGTAGATGATGAAGAGGATAGGGCCAAGGACAGAGCCCTGGGGAACACCAGAGGAGAGGGGGGCCGGATGGGATGTGAATGATTTTAACTGTATAAACTGAGTGCGGCCAGAGAGATAGGAATGGAACCAGTGTAGAGGGGTGTCAGATATACCAATGGAGGCTAAACGGTTAAGGAGGGTGGAGTGCGATATAGTATCGAAAGCGGCGCTCAGATCGAGTAGGATGAGGATGGATAAGAGTCCGGAGTCAGCTGCCATCAGGAGGTCATTTGTGATTTTGAGGAGGGCTGTTTCTGTGCTATGAAGGGGGCGGAAGCCAGACTGGAACTGTTCGTAGAGGTTATTGTTAGAGAGATGAGTATGAATCTGTAAAGCCACCACTTTTTCCAAGATTTTTGAAAGAAATGGCAGGATGGAGATGGGACGGAGGTTATTGAAGATGTTGGGGTCTGAACCAGGTTTCTTCAGAATTGGTGTTACAGCTGCGGATTTGTGAGATGATGGGACAGAACCAGAGGTGAGGGAGGAATGGATGATTGTAGTTATCAGGGGCAGGAGAGAGGGGAGGGAGGCTATGACCAGGGAGGAGGGCAGGGGGTCAAGTTGGCAGGTGGATGGCTTGGATTTCCGGATGAGTTTAGATAAATCGGCAGCAGAGGGGAGATGGAAGCAGGAGAGAGGTACAGAGAGGGGGGGATGGGGAGATAGGGGAGATGGACAACTGGACATAAGAGGGGTCAGTTGCTGGTGGATGTTGGCTATTTTTGAGTTGAAAAATGACATCAGGGAGTTACAGTGGTCAGTGGAGTAGAAGTGTGGGGGAAGGGAGTCGGGGGGGCGGAGTGAGTTGTTGACCACTGAGAACAGGGCCCTGGTGTTCCCAGCACCAGCAGTGATTTTGTCTGTAAGATATTGGGATTTGGCTGAGGAGAGGGCGTCTTTGTAAAGAAGGATGTGGGCATGGTGCATCTGTTTGTGAACAGTGAGACCGGTTTTTCTTGAAAGCCGCTCCAGCTGACGTCCTTTGGCTTTCAGCAGACGTAGGTGAGGGGAAAACCAGGGGGCAGAATGGGGGAATGAGACAGTCCGGGTTTTGAGGGGGGCGAGTGAGTCCAGCAGAGTTTGGAGTCCATCATTGTAATGAGAGACGAGCTGATCAGGGGTGCATGGGGGGGTGATGATGGGGAAAGTGTCGATGCCTGTTATGAGATCTGCTAAATTAATATGTCTGATGTTGCGGAAGGACATAGTACGTGACTGTTTGGTTTTGGATAGAGACAAACTTAAGTTAAATGAAACAAGCATGTGGTCAGAGATGGGGAGGTCAACAGCAGAACAGTTGAGGGGAGTGACACCTGAGCAACAGACCAAGTCCAAAATATGACCTTTAGAATGGGTAGGGAAATCAATATATTGTTGGAGACCAAAACTGTCCAGGCAAGAGATGAAGTCCTTAGTGAGAGCATGATTACTATTATCCATGTGAATATTTAAATCACCTAACAGAATTATGTTGGATGAGAGTGAACAGATGTGGGTGAGAAATGTGTTGAATTCATCAAAGAAATCCTTGTTTGGTTTGGGTGGGCGGTAGATATTAACTAAAACAGTTGGGGTAGGTCCATTTAGTTGTAGAGCCACAGACTCAAAAGAATGAGACACTGGCAGAGTGACAGGAGAGACCTTCCAGGACTCGCGGTGGATTATCGCGAGACCCCCCCCTCTGCCGGTGAGACGGGGTCGGCAGTTGTAAACAAACCCAGGTGGAGTAGACTCGTTCATCTGAGAGAAGTCATTGGGTTGTTGCCAAGTCTCTGTTAAACAAAGAAAGTCATATTTGTGGTCGAGGAGGAGGTCCTGCAGTAGTTGTCCCTTGCCAGTGAGGGAGCGGATGTTAAATAAACCAAATTTGAGATCGGAGTGCTGGTTGGAGAAGCCAACGCTAGCCGACGTGCCCAGGCCAGCCAGCGCGCCACGGTCCACTCTCCTGCAGGTGTTTCTCGGAGGGTGGCGGCGGGTGGAGGACCAGATGGAGCTTATTGCAGTGGAGTCGTCGATGTGGTAGCTTCGTCCGGCTCCGCGATGGATGTACCTCCGACGGGGAAGGCGAGCGACGTCCGGAAAACGATGCAGCACAGACGGGGGAGCAGATTGGTAGGAACGGAGTTGGTGGAGCTCCGCACTCATGTATTGGATCAGAGTTGACGCTGGATATATCAAGAAGGACAGGACAGTCCACAGGAGCATAAAGCTCACAGCGAGATTGTAGATCCACATGATGAACTGGCAGACGTTGTTCACCGAACAGCGGCAGCAGAGGCTGGGTGAGTGGCGCGTCAACACGCTAGGTAACGTTTGAGCAAACACAAACACAATACTGACAAACAGATCGATTTGACAGTAAGCCCAGGGTAGAGACCAATGGTACCACGTTCGCCAGGAGTAGATGATCTGCTGCAAACTAATAATAATCATAAAAACATTCAAAACAACCGGAGCAGCGGCAGCTAATCGCGCCAGCGTTCACTCGCGACCGGATACAACCATATTTACCTAGGGGGGGGATTACTCACCCAAACCATTGCATTGCTGCAGTGTTTTGACTGCTCTTTAAGCATGAAAGTCTGTCAGACTCCTTTAAACACAATGAAATCAACTGACATCTCTTTAAGCACTGCTCTGTTATGTAAACACTGAAATCAACTTTTCAACAAAAAGTTACAGCCTAAGCATTTATTTATGCTACAAACTTAATCATCATCATCATCACTGCTCTCTTGACTGTTGTTAATACTGTCCTCAATTTCAACCATGGTAGAGGATGTTGTAGGCTATCACTTTAAATAGCTCATTATTTTGATTGTGCAACAAAGTCTTTTTTTTTTCTTCTAATAGAATTCCCAACCATATTCCCTGGGTCAGGAGTCGGGGTGCAATAATGAAGCTGTAAAACAAACGTCTGAACGTTTGAAAGCTTCAGAGAAAAGAAACGTGTCCCTTGGTGTTGTTTTTCCGTTTAGCGACGAGTCGTTCGGGACTGAATTTTCACGTGGCGGCGAGATAACCGTGCAATACGCGATACGCGGAATGGAAGTACGAGTTACGATACTTTCTAGGGGTGTAACGGATCACCTAACTCACGGATCGGATCGTGTCACGGTTTTTGAGTCACGGATCGGATCATTTTTCGGATCAACACAAAACATTTTTGTTTTTATAAAAACTGCTTTTTCCTTGAATTCTGTAAAAACACCACTTTTACTATGTGACAAAAACCAACAACATTCAAGATGTCAAAACTGGTAATATATATATATATATATACATACATACATACATATATATACATATATATATACATATATATATAATATATATATAACATATTCTACACTCAAACATTACATAATTACGGTATACTGAAATACACTCAATTTAGGAGAGAGGGAGGAGGCCGCTGGTTGCAGCAGTGAATCACTGGGCTCTTTAAAGCAGACGAATAAACATGTTTTATGCCACTTTTAACTAAATAATAAAGTGAACCCTTATTTTGAACATGGTATGAAAAAAATGCCTACATTATCAGAAGTTGTCGAGCTACCTTTTTCGTGCCTCCCGTCATAGTTGACAGAGAAGCCAAAGTGCTCCCATACATGGGATTTGAGGGAGGCATTTCGAGTTCTTCTCCGCCGAACAACGTAACATGACACACTTGGGCCGCGTTCGTAAATTCGCTTTGAGAGCGCCGGAGTGCACACTGGGTCCGACGTCATAAAGGGACCAAGTAATTTGATTGGACAAGAGCGCTCAGCGCTCAGATTCCAGAGCGGATTTACGAACGCGGATTTACGAACGCAGCCTTGTTGTTGTGGATTCCCAGCTTCACGTGCAGTGAGCAAACAACGGATTCTTTTTCTTTCGCATTATCAACCTATCATTGCGCTTTAGAGTAAAACAAAGCCCGCAGCTGTCGCGTCTATCTTTTCATGGAAACTCTACATTGTGATTTACAAGAGATATTAAGTAATATTATTACTTGTTAACATTTTGCAATTGATCCGCGGTACACATGCGTTCCGAACCGTGGAGGGCGATCCGAACGGATCACGGAATTTCCGTGATCCGTTACACCCCTAATACTTTCCGAATGTTTTCGTGAGGGGAGTCGCCGTGGTCGTCGTCGGTCGACTGTTGTGATGGATTACTCGTCGGGCCTTCGGCTGAGGGGACGGCAAATAGTTACTTAGTGGGGCTTGCAGTGATGCAGCAGTCAGCAGTTGGATTTTGAGGAAGTAAATTCCTCTCCCAGCGCTTCCAGCTGTTGGTGCGCAAGAGCGCGTTCATGCTGCTGATCTGCCGCGCAGCATGCATTTTGGCGACGCATGCGCACTGGCGCACCAGTTATGTGCACCCCTGCTTATTAAGCCACTATCACTATAACAATAGATCAATAGATCTACATCAAGTAGAATACTGATGACTAGTGACCAGTCAAGACCATTGGACTCCAGGATATCTTTGAGCTCCTGCATGAGGGCTGACGAGTTGGCGATGTTTACTTTCCTGCTGGCTAGGTGTTGTGTTGTTACTTTGGCCAGATCATCATAAAAAAAACATTGAGGATTTTGTCCATGTTAAGATTAGTAGCTTCGTCGATATTCATTGAAAACGTTGCTTTTTTAAGCTTTTCACACAGCCGTTTTTTAAATTCCGGGGCAAGGCCATGTGTGTTTAAATAGCTGGCGTGCTGATTGGAAACGGACAGCTTTGTCAGTGCATTTTTGTCTTCTGATAGCTTCTTGCACAAATCGACGAGTGGCTGATCCATTGTGAAAGACAGATCATGTTCAGCTATAAACGCGCACACTCAGATCTTTTGCTCGCAAACACGGTCGGTCATTGAAGATGAAGTGGTACCTGTAGCCGTCGCTCCCGGCAAGGTTGTTGCACGAGCAAGCACTCGAACCGAAGCTTGGTGACCGGGATCTGAGGCATGTCGAGCAATAACCTTCTTCCCACTACTATACTATATACTATACTATGTATATATATATACTATAGTATATACTATACTGCCGTAGACGAGTTTCTTTGAGCACGGCGTACAGAAACAAGCACCCGGGTCCCTCAGTTTGAGGCACCACGTCCCATAAGGCTTCCCGTCACTACTCTCCTCTATCCATGCCCAGCGCCATTTATTCCTTACTCCTCGTTCTAGCATAGCTGTGTCTTCGCCAGGTTTAAGAAACTTGGCTTCCATTTTAATAGACTCTTACTAAAGTTAGCGAGATAGCGGGCTCTTAAAAGCGAACGTCTCTACAAGCTAACATTACACTCATTCAAACTTCTTAAGGCCCGCCCCACTACTCTGCCTCCGATTGGCTAGAAGTCATTGGTTGGCTTGAGCAATGTGATACCATTGGTAGGCGGAACTGTCTCTTTGCTGAAGATGACCCTTTAAATTACGATGTAAACAAATAGCATGTGATTTTTAAATTTATTTTTTGCTCAAAATTCCCCCGCGCCGGAAATCCGGCACGGTGCCGGAGAACTTTAAGCCCTGAGAGGATAGTTCTATATCTAGATATATGTGACATATGGATGTGACATGTCCAGGTCTGCAGCGTCAGCGTCTCACCTTCCTCTGCACCACGTCCTGCCAGTTGATGGTGGTGAAGAACTTGTGGGTCCTTTGGCTTTCAGCAGACGTAGGTGAGGGGAAAACCAGGGGGCAGAATGGGGGAATGAGACAGTCCGGGTTTTGAGGGGGGCGAGTGAGTCCAGCAGAGTTTGGAGTCCATCATTGTAATGAGAGACGAGCTGATCAGGGGTGCATGGGGGGGTGATGATGGGGAAAGTGTCGATGCCTGTTATGAGATCTGCTAAATTAATATGTCTGATGTTGCGGAAGGACATAGTACGTGACTGTTTGGTTTTGGATAGAGACAAACTTAAGTTAAATGAAACAAGCATGTGGTCAGAGATGGGGAGGTCAACAGCAGAACAGTTGAGGGGAGTGACACCTGAGCAACAGACCAAGTCCAAAATATGACCTTTAGAATGGGTAGGGAAATCAATATATTGTTGGAGACCAAAACTGTCCAGGCAAGAGATGAAGTCCTTAGTGAGAGCATGATTACTATTATCCATGTGAATATTTAAATCACCTAACAGAATTATGTTGGATGAGAGTGAACAGATGTGGGTGAGAAATGTGTTGAATTCATCAAAGAAATCCTTGTTTGGTTTGGGTGGGCGGTAGATATTAACTAAAACAGTTGGGGTAGGTCCATTTAGTTGTAGAGCCACAGACTCAAAAGAATGAGACACTGGCAGAGTGACAGGAGAGACCTTCCAGGACTCGCGGTGGATTATCGCGAGACCCCCCCCTCTGCCGGTGAGACGGGGTCGGCAGTTGTAAACAAACCCAGGTGGAGTAGACTCGTTCATCTGAGAGAAGTCATTGGGTTGTTGCCAAGTCTCTGTTAAACAAAGAAAGTCATATTTGTGGTCGAGGAGGAGGTCCTGCAGTAGTTGTCCCTTGCCAGTGAGGGAGCGGATGTTAAATAAACCAAATTTGAGATCGGAGTGCTGGTTGGAGAAGCCAACGCTAGCCGACGTGCCCAGGCCAGCCAGCGCGCCACGGTCCACTCTCCTGCAGGTGTTTCTCGGAGGGTGGCGGCGGGTGGAGGACCAGATGGAGCTTATTGCAGTGGAGTCGTCGATGTGGTAGCTTCGTCCGGCTCCGCGATGGATGTACCTCCGACGGGGAAGGCGAGCGACGTCCGGAAAACGATGCAGCACAGACGGGGGAGCAGATTGGTAGGAACGGAGTTGGTGGAGCTCCGCACTCATGTATTGGATCAGAGTTGACGCTGGATATATCAAGAAGGACAGGACAGTCCACAGGAGCATAAAGCTCACAGCGAGATTGTAGATCCACATGATGAACTGGCAGACGTTGTTCACCGAACAGCGGCAGCAGAGGCTGGGTGAGTGGCGCGTCAACACGCTAGGTAACGTTTGAGCAAACACAAACACAATACTGACAAACAGATCGATTTGACAGTAAGCCCAGGGTAGAGACCAATGGTACCACGTTCGCCAGGAGTAGATGATCTGCTGCAAACTAATAATAATCATAAAAACATTCAAAACAACCGGAGCAGCGGCAGCTAATCGCGCCAGCGTTCACTCGCGACCGGATACAACCATATTTACCTAGGGGGGGGATTACTCACCCAAACCATTGCATTGCTGCAGTGTTTTGACTGCTCTTTAAGCATGAAAGTCTGTCAGACTCCTTTAAACACAATGAAATCAACTGACATCTCTTTAAGCACTGCTCTGTTATGTAAACACTGAAATCAACTTTTCAACAAAAAGTTACAGCCTAAGCATTTATTTATGCTACAAACTTAATCATCATCATCATCACTGCTCTCTTGACTGTTGTTAATACTGTCCTCAATTTCAACCATGGTAGAGGATGTTGTAGGCTATCACTTTAAATAGCTCATTATTTTGATTGTGCAACAAAGTCTTTTTTTTTTCTTCTAATAGAATTCCCAACCATATTCCCTGGGTCAGGAGTCGGGGTGCAATAATGAAGCTGTAAAACAAACGTCTGAACGTTTGAAAGCTTCAGAGAAAAGAAACGTGTCCCTTGGTGTTGTTTTTCCGTTTAGCGACGAGTCGTTCGGGACTGAATTTTCACGTGGCGGCGAGATAACCGTGCAATACGCGATACGCGGAATGGAAGTACGAGTTACGATACTTTCTAGGGGTGTAACGGATCACCTAACTCACGGATCGGATCGTGTCACGGTTTTTGAGTCACGGATCGGATCATTTTTCGGATCAACACAAAACATTTTTGTTTTTATAAAAACTGCTTTTTCCTTGAATTCTGTAAAAACACCACTTTTACTATGTGACAAAAACCAACAACATTCAAGATGTCAAAACTGGTAATATATATATATATATATACATACATACATACATATATATACATATATATATACATATATATATAATATATATATAACATATTCTACACTCAAACATTACATAATTACGGTATACTGAAATACACTCAATTTAGGAGAGAGGGAGGAGGCCGCTGGTTGCAGCAGTGAATCACTGGGCTCTTTAAAGCAGACGAATAAACATGTTTTATGCCACTTTTAACTAAATAATAAAGTGAACCCTTATTTTGAACATGGTATGAAAAAAATGCCTACATTATCAGAAGTTGTCGAGCTACCTTTTTCGTGCCTCCCGTCATAGTTGACAGAGAAGCCAAAGTGCTCCCATACATGGGATTTGAGGGAGGCATTTCGAGTTCTTCTCCGCCGAACAACGTAACATGACACACTTGGGCCGCGTTCGTAAATTCGCTTTGAGAGCGCCGGAGTGCACACTGGGTCCGACGTCATAAAGGGACCAAGTAATTTGATTGGACAAGAGCGCTCAGCGCTCAGATTCCAGAGCGGATTTACGAACGCGGATTTACGAACGCAGCCTTGTTGTTGTGGATTCCCAGCTTCACGTGCAGTGAGCAAACAACGGATTCTTTTTCTTTCGCATTATCAACCTATCATTGCGCTTTAGAGTAAAACAAAGCCCGCAGCTGTCGCGTCTATCTTTTCATGGAAACTCTACATTGTGATTTACAAGAGATATTAAGTAATATTATTACTTGTTAACATTTTGCAATTGATCCGCGGTACACATGCGTTCCGAACCGTGGAGGGCGATCCGAACGGATCACGGAATTTCCGTGATCCGTTACACCCCTAATACTTTCCGAATGTTTTCGTGAGGGGAGTCGCCGTGGTCGTCGTCGGTCGACTGTTGTGATGGATTACTCGTCGGGCCTTCGGCTGAGGGGACGGCAAATAGTTACTTAGTGGGGCTTGCAGTGATGCAGCAGTCAGCAGTTGGATTTTGAGGAAGTAAATTCCTCTCCCAGCGCTTCCAGCTGTTGGTGCGCAAGAGCGCGTTCATGCTGCTGATCTGCCGCGCAGCATGCATTTTGGCGACGCATGCGCACTGGCGCACCAGTTATGTGCACCCCTGCTTATTAAGCCACTATCACTATAACAATAGATCAATAGATCTACATCAAGTAGAATACTGATGACTAGTGACCAGTCAAGACCATTGGACTCCAGGATATCTTTGAGCTCCTGCATGAGGGCTGACGAGTTGGCGATGTTTACTTTCCTGCTGGCTAGGTGTTGTGTTGTTACTTTGGCCAGATCATCATAAAAAAAACATTGAGGATTTTGTCCATGTTAAGATTAGTAGCTTCGTCGATATTCATTGAAAACGTTGCTTTTTTAAGCTTTTCACACAGCCGTTTTTTAAATTCCGGGGCAAGGCCATGTGTGTTTAAATAGCTGGCGTGCTGATTGGAAACGGACAGCTTTGTCAGTGCATTTTTGTCTTCTGATAGCTTCTTGCACAAATCGACGAGTGGCTGATCCATTGTGAAAGACAGATCATGTTCAGCTATAAACGCGCACACTCAGATCTTTTGCTCGCAAACACGGTCGGTCATTGAAGATGAAGTGGTACCTGTAGCCGTCGCTCCCGGCAAGGTTGTTGCACGAGCAAGCACTCGAACCGAAGCTTGGTGACCGGGATCTGAGGCATGTCGAGCAATAACCTTCTTCCCACTACTATACTATATACTATACTATGTATATATATATACTATAGTATATACTATACTGCCGTAGACGAGTTTCTTTGAGCACGGCGTACAGAAACAAGCACCCGGGTCCCTCAGTTTGAGGCACCACGTCCCATAAGGCTTCCCGTCACTACTCTCCTCTATCCATGCCCAGCGCCATTTATTCCTTACTCCTCGTTCTAGCATAGCTGTGTCTTCGCCAGGTTTAAGAAACTTGGCTTCCATTTTAATAGACTCTTACTAAAGTTAGCGAGATAGCGGGCTCTTAAAAGCGAACGTCTCTACAAGCTAACATTACACTCATTCAAACTTCTTAAGGCCCGCCCCACTACTCTGCCTCCGATTGGCTAGAAGTCATTGGTTGGCTTGAGCAATGTGATACCATTGGTAGGCGGAACTGTCTCTTTGCTGAAGATGACCCTTTAAATTACGATGTAAACAAATAGCATGTGATTTTTAAATTTATTTTTTGCTCAAAATTCCCCCGCGCCGGAAATCCGGCACGGTGCCGGAGAACTTTAAGCCCTGAGAGGATAGTTCTATATCTAGATATATGTGACATATGGATGTGACATGTCCAGGTCTGCAGCGTCAGCGTCTCACCTTCCTCTGCACCACGTCCTGCCAGTTGATGGTGGTGAAGAACTTGTGGGTCCTTTGGCTTTCAGCAGACGTAGGTGAGGGGAAAACCAGGGGGCAGAATGGGGGAATGAGACAGTCCGGGTTTTGAGGGGGGCGAGTGAGTCCAGCAGAGTTTGGAGTCCATCATTGTAATGAGAGACGAGCTGATCAGGGGTGCATGGGGGGGTGATGATGGGGAAAGTGTCGATGCCTGTTATGAGATCTGCTAAATTAATATGTCTGATGTTGCGGAAGGACATAGTACGTGACTGTTTGGTTTTGGATAGAGACAAACTTAAGTTAAATGAAACAAGCATGTGGTCAGAGATGGGGAGGTCAACAGCAGAACAGTTGAGGGGAGTGACACCTGAGCAACAGACCAAGTCCAAAATATGACCTTTAGAATGGGTAGGGAAATCAATATATTGTTGGAGACCAAAACTGTCCAGGCAAGAGATGAAGTCCTTAGTGAGAGCATGATTACTATTATCCATGTGAATATTTAAATCACCTAACAGAATTATGTTGGATGAGAGTGAACAGATGTGGGTGAGAAATGTGTTGAATTCATCAAAGAAATCCTTGTTTGGTTTGGGTGGGCGGTAGATATTAACTAAAACAGTTGGGGTAGGTCCATTTAGTTGTAGAGCCACAGACTCAAAAGAATGAGACACTGGCAGAGTGACAGGAGAGACCTTCCAGGACTCGCGGTGGATTATCGCGAGACCCCCCCCTCTGCCGGTGAGACGGGGTCGGCAGTTGTAAACAAACCCAGGTGGAGTAGACTCGTTCATCTGAGAGAAGTCATTGGGTTGTTGCCAAGTCTCTGTTAAACAAAGAAAGTCATATTTGTGGTCGAGGAGGAGGTCCTGCAGTAGTTGTCCCTTGCCAGTGAGGGAGCGGATGTTAAATAAACCAAATTTGAGATCGGAGTGCTGGTTGGAGAAGCCAACGCTAGCCGACGTGCCCAGGCCAGCCAGCGCGCCACGGTCCACTCTCCTGCAGGTGTTTCTCGGAGGGTGGCGGCGGGTGGAGGACCAGATGGAGCTTATTGCAGTGGAGTCGTCGATGTGGTAGCTTCGTCCGGCTCCGCGATGGATGTACCTCCGACGGGGAAGGCGAGCGACGTCCGGAAAACGATGCAGCACAGACGGGGGAGCAGATTGGTAGGAACGGAGTTGGTGGAGCTCCGCACTCATGTATTGGATCAGAGTTGACGCTGGATATATCAAGAAGGACAGGACAGTCCACAGGAGCATAAAGCTCACAGCGAGATTGTAGATCCACATGATGAACTGGCAGACGTTGTTCACCGAACAGCGGCAGCAGAGGCTGGGTGAGTGGCGCGTCAACACGCTAGGTAACGTTTGAGCAAACACAAACACAATACTGACAAACAGATCGATTTGACAGTAAGCCCAGGGTAGAGACCAATGGTACCACGTTCGCCAGGAGTAGATGATCTGCTGCAAACTAATAATAATCATAAAAACATTCAAAACAACCGGAGCAGCGGCAGCTAATCGCGCCAGCGTTCACTCGCGACCGGATACAACCATATTTACCTAGGGGGGGGATTACTCACCCAAACCATTGCATTGCTGCAGTGTTTTGACTGCTCTTTAAGCATGAAAGTCTGTCAGACTCCTTTAAACACAATGAAATCAACTGACATCTCTTTAAGCACTGCTCTGTTATGTAAACACTGAAATCAACTTTTCAACAAAAAGTTACAGCCTAAGCATTTATTTATGCTACAAACTTAATCATCATCATCATCACTGCTCTCTTGACTGTTGTTAATACTGTCCTCAATTTCAACCATGGTAGAGGATGTTGTAGGCTATCACTTTAAATAGCTCATTATTTTGATTGTGCAACAAAGTCTTTTTTTTTTCTTCTAATAGAATTCCCAACCATATTCCCTGGGTCAGGAGTCGGGGTGCAATAATGAAGCTGTAAAACAAACGTCTGAACGTTTGAAAGCTTCAGAGAAAAGAAACGTGTCCCTTGGTGTTGTTTTTCCGTTTAGCGACGAGTCGTTCGGGACTGAATTTTCACGTGGCGGCGAGATAACCGTGCAATACGCGATACGCGGAATGGAAGTACGAGTTACGATACTTTCTAGGGGTGTAACGGATCACCTAACTCACGGATCGGATCGTGTCACGGTTTTTGAGTCACGGATCGGATCATTTTTCGGATCAACACAAAACATTTTTGTTTTTATAAAAACTGCTTTTTCCTTGAATTCTGTAAAAACACCACTTTTACTATGTGACAAAAACCAACAACATTCAAGATGTCAAAACTGGTAATATATATATATATATATATACATACATACATACATATATATACATATATATATACATATATATATAATATATATATAACATATTCTACACTCAAACATTACATAATTACGGTATACTGAAATACACTCAATTTAGGAGAGAGGGAGGAGGCCGCTGGTTGCAGCAGTGAATCACTGGGCTCTTTAAAGCAGACGAATAAACATGTTTTATGCCACTTTTAACTAAATAATAAAGTGAACCCTTATTTTGAACATGGTATGAAAAAAATGCCTACATTATCAGAAGTTGTCGAGCTACCTTTTTCGTGCCTCCCGTCATAGTTGACAGAGAAGCCAAAGTGCTCCCATACATGGGATTTGAGGGAGGCATTTCGAGTTCTTCTCCGCCGAACAACGTAACATGACACACTTGGGCCGCGTTCGTAAATTCGCTTTGAGAGCGCCGGAGTGCACACTGGGTCCGACGTCATAAAGGGACCAAGTAATTTGATTGGACAAGAGCGCTCAGCGCTCAGATTCCAGAGCGGATTTACGAACGCGGATTTACGAACGCAGCCTTGTTGTTGTGGATTCCCAGCTTCACGTGCAGTGAGCAAACAACGGATTCTTTTTCTTTCGCATTATCAACCTATCATTGCGCTTTAGAGTAAAACAAAGCCCGCAGCTGTCGCGTCTATCTTTTCATGGAAACTCTACATTGTGATTTACAAGAGATATTAAGTAATATTATTACTTGTTAACATTTTGCAATTGATCCGCGGTACACATGCGTTCCGAACCGTGGAGGGCGATCCGAACGGATCACGGAATTTCCGTGATCCGTTACACCCCTAATACTTTCCGAATGTTTTCGTGAGGGGAGTCGCCGTGGTCGTCGTCGGTCGACTGTTGTGATGGATTACTCGTCGGGCCTTCGGCTGAGGGGACGGCAAATAGTTACTTAGTGGGGCTTGCAGTGATGCAGCAGTCAGCAGTTGGATTTTGAGGAAGTAAATTCCTCTCCCAGCGCTTCCAGCTGTTGGTGCGCAAGAGCGCGTTCATGCTGCTGATCTGCCGCGCAGCATGCATTTTGGCGACGCATGCGCACTGGCGCACCAGTTATGTGCACCCCTGCTTATTAAGCCACTATCACTATAACAATAGATCAATAGATCTACATCAAGTAGAATACTGATGACTAGTGACCAGTCAAGACCATTGGACTCCAGGATATCTTTGAGCTCCTGCATGAGGGCTGACGAGTTGGCGATGTTTACTTTCCTGCTGGCTAGGTGTTGTGTTGTTACTTTGGCCAGATCATCATAAAAAAAACATTGAGGATTTTGTCCATGTTAAGATTAGTAGCTTCGTCGATATTCATTGAAAACGTTGCTTTTTTAAGCTTTTCACACAGCCGTTTTTTAAATTCCGGGGCAAGGCCATGTGTGTTTAAATAGCTGGCGTGCTGATTGGAAACGGACAGCTTTGTCAGTGCATTTTTGTCTTCTGATAGCTTCTTGCACAAATCGACGAGTGGCTGATCCATTGTGAAAGACAGATCATGTTCAGCTATAAACGCGCACACTCAGATCTTTTGCTCGCAAACACGGTCGGTCATTGAAGATGAAGTGGTACCTGTAGCCGTCGCTCCCGGCAAGGTTGTTGCACGAGCAAGCACTCGAACCGAAGCTTGGTGACCGGGATCTGAGGCATGTCGAGCAATAACCTTCTTCCCACTACTATACTATATACTATACTATGTATATATATATACTATAGTATATACTATACTGCCGTAGACGAGTTTCTTTGAGCACGGCGTACAGAAACAAGCACCCGGGTCCCTCAGTTTGAGGCACCACGTCCCATAAGGCTTCCCGTCACTACTCTCCTCTATCCATGCCCAGCGCCATTTATTCCTTACTCCTCGTTCTAGCATAGCTGTGTCTTCGCCAGGTTTAAGAAACTTGGCTTCCATTTTAATAGACTCTTACTAAAGTTAGCGAGATAGCGGGCTCTTAAAAGCGAACGTCTCTACAAGCTAACATTACACTCATTCAAACTTCTTAAGGCCCGCCCCACTACTCTGCCTCCGATTGGCTAGAAGTCATTGGTTGGCTTGAGCAATGTGATACCATTGGTAGGCGGAACTGTCTCTTTGCTGAAGATGACCCTTTAAATTACGATGTAAACAAATAGCATGTGATTTTTAAATTTATTTTTTGCTCAAAATTCCCCCGCGCCGGAAATCCGGCACGGTGCCGGAGAACTTTAAGCCCTGAGAGGATAGTTCTATATCTAGATATATGTGACATATGGATGTGACATGTCCAGGTCTGCAGCGTCAGCGTCTCACCTTCCTCTGCACCACGTCCTGCCAGTTGATGGTGGTGAAGAACTTGTGGGTCATCACATCTTTGGCGTCGTTGGCTCCTCCCCCTAACCTGTCAATCAACACCAGACCGTCAGAACACCCTGCTGGTTTTCAAAGACACTCACACCATCACTTTGTATGCACACACACACACACACACACACACACACACACACACACACACGCACACACGCACACACGCACACACACACACACACAGACACACAGACACACAGACACACAGACACACAGACAACAACACACTGTTTGGAATACCTCTTGAGCAGAAGACGCATCCCAAAAACACACACACACACACACACACACACACACACACGCGCGCATGCACACGCGCATGCACACACACACTCACACTCACACAAATGAGGGCCTGGACAACTTTTTCTTGTCTTAAATAATATTATTCAACAGTTAGTTCCGACCAAGTAATTTGATTGGACAAGAGGCATTCCATGAGTGCTGATATACAGTATAACAGCACTGGGACTTTTAACTATAGGTATCACTCGAAATAACCGTTAATATCAAAGTAGCTAGCCTGCAGATGTTTGTGTTCAGGTTACTAGGCAACAGTCCAGTTGCGGAACTATTTTTTGTTGACAGAGCCAAAATAAATGATTAAATAAACAAACAAATCATAATCTGTTGTCACTTATTACTGTTAACTAATACACTGCGCTGTAGAACTGTTGTATAAAAGCAATATCACACTCGAGGTCGTGCTGTTATACTGAATAGTGTCTGATTTATAGTTCTATTGTGTGAATAGTGTCAAAGAACTAGCACACTAGCTAGCTAGCTCAGAGGTGATTAGATATACAATCTTTCTTATTCTGCTAGAATTGGGCTTCATGGTAATACCATATGACATATTTACAGTACATGGACAGTGGATTGAAGCATTGGAAATGTCAGTTTTTTTATAGATGGACATACAATTTGTTTTAAGGTGAGAGAGTAAAGTCAAAATGACATGATCTGACTGCATTGCCCACAGCAATCCAATATTCAATTATAATTATGTTATAAATTGATATGGATCAATTTATACCTCTTATTAAATTGTAAATACTGGTTGTTATGTTTGCCTTTTGGTTGACAGCAAAAGAGGAGGAGGATATAGAGGGAGAGAAGGAGAGAGCAGGATGGTGTCGGCACACCAGAGAGAGAGAGCTTGACAGGTAGTCAAGACCACATAAGTAGCCTTGTGAACCGATGGTTCTCCAGCCTAATGGCCCATAGGGCAGGATCTCCTGTTTCCGTAGCGTGAGTAGGGTTGGGTACCGTTTGGTTTTATTCGATACCGGTGCCAAATCGGTACTTTAAAAACGGTACCGGTACCGAAACGGTACTTAAATCGGTACTTTTGATTTAAAAAAAAAAAAAAAAATCCAGGATTTTTCACATCAGTGGTCACTGACGCGATTTTCAGAGTGCACGCCATTAATGCAGAGCGGCAATGTTTTATATAAGGTGATCAAATACCAACATATCCTGATGCTACAGCTGCAGCAGAACATGGGGAACTACAGCACTGAACATAGGTTACCGTATAATATACATGTGACTGACAGATACGCCCGACACACACACACACACACACAGTGAAAGATAATCAGCTCATTGAATATGAAGTACACAAGAGTACACACAGAACCGGGAACGCGCATACAGCACTGAACAACATCCGTAGAATATAAACTTGTGACTGACAGTCACATACACACACACACACACACACACACACACACACACACACACACACACACACACACACACTGAAAGATTATCAGCTCATCAATATGAAGTAGGCCTACATGTGAGTACACGCACAAAACGGGCTAATTAACTGTTTACACAAGTAAAATCACAGTGTGACAGTCAGATGGAGCATTCGGTAAACAATCAACAGCAAGGTAATGCATTAGCTGAGTTAAAGAAAACCAACTTTTACCTTTGATGACACCAACATGAGCCCTATTTACCCGTACCTCCGCCGGTCTGTTCGTGATGATTTTAGATTATTTTTGCACCGCGCATATTGCCCTGTAATTAAGGCTGCCACGATTAGTCGACTAGTCACGACGACGTCGACTACCAAAATCGTCGCCGACATATTTGGTAATCGCCGTAGTCGCATGTTTTTTTGGAGCTGAAATAAGCGTTTATTTTTATTTTTTTTTGCCAAGCACCAGGGGAGCCCCCCCTCCCAAATTTCGTTGTTTGGTACCTGTACTATATCAATGACAATAAAGACCATTCATTTCATTCGATAAGCATTCGTTTTTCTTCCCTGAAGCTGCCACTGGCTAGCGTCTCCCAGTGTCTTTGATGTACATGCGCAGTGTCGGTCATCCGGGGCACACGTGACTTCCCCGGAAAAACAAACAGAGAAATGTCTTCCTGTCCTCGTACCTCTAAAGTGTGGGAGCATTTCAACCACAACGTTGAAAAAAAGAATGTAAAATGTAAAATTTGCAAAGCTGAACTCGCTTATCATGGCAGCACGTCTATGATGCGCGAGCATCTAAAAAGGAAGCACGTTGTGGCAGATGACGAGGAAGACGATGGCTCGTCTCGGTAAGCTAGTTAGCTTGTTATTGGCTAACAATATCGTTACGTTAAAAGCCTTCTTACATTATTTTACGTTGTCATCAAAGCGATACTTATCAAATAGCTAAAAATGTTGTCTTAACGTTACAGTGCTAAGAAGGCGCGTTCTACTATGAGATGAGTGAAGCAAAGCAAAACTTTTGTACTCTGTACAAGTATTTATTTTTGTTTTTGTATTCTTTTGGTTGCCTAGTGCCTAGCCTACCTCATTTTACTCAGCAGTTTGCACCCTCTACTACTCTTTACATTACATTACATGCAAGTGATGCCAGAAATAAATCTGCAAAGTTCATTAAAATATCTATTTTTGAGTGAACAATCATTTTAATTGTCTTTATTTTTTAGTTAGCACATGCCTACAACAACAACTAACAACTTCAAGCTAAATTTAGAAGCTGATTTAGAAGATGATAGCTAAATAAGAGCGATTGAGTAATTGTGCGATAAGCTGTAATTTATGATCCGATTAGTCGACTAATCGTTAAAATAATCGGTGACTAGTCGACTATGAAAATAATCGTTTGTGGCAGCCCTACCTGTAATTAGACCATGCGACCACAGCTTCCGTGTGTCTCTTATTGTCCAAATGTTCCCTGAATTTTAGCTGCATGTTTTTCCAGCATGTAAATCCGTTGTCAATAAAAATTCGACTCCAATTCTTTCCCCCTGACAATAAAACGTTGTTAAAGAGATTGGAGAGACGCAAAGGAGAGGGATTTCCTGAAATCCATATTTCCCGCTAAATTCAGACCAATCACAAAACTGTTTTGCAAGCGCGTTGCCTCGCACTTGTTGAGAGTGATTCAGTCTCGGATTACATGCACTGAGTGGAAGTTTAACAGGCGATGTCACGTGCGGTTGCATGTAACGTCCGTTTCGGACACCAGGGGGCGACAGAGGAACCGAAACGAGGCACCGCAATCTCTGTTGCAATTCGGTTCGGTAGGTACCGAATGTAAAGTAACCGGTTTTCGGTACCCAACCCTAAGCGTGAGGCGGCTTAATGTACAAGTACACCCCTGGACATGACGCTGGTATGTCACATGGTCTTACCCCCTGGTGGGGGATGGGGGGGGCAGTGCCACGGTCCATGCCACCCCCCCCAAGGCAGCAAACCTAGGGGAAACACTGTAATCATAATAATAATAACTTTTATTTGTATAGCGCTTTTCCTGCAAACGTTGCAGCGCAAAGTGCTCCAATCATTATAGAATCATCATTTAATTATTTAGTCATTTAAAGGCAATATTAAAAAAATGTATTTTAGTCTTGACTTGAACATATGTGCTGAGGTTGCATCCCTAATGTAAACTGGCAGTGCCACAATCTGGGTGCATAAAATGAGAATGCAGCCTCACCAAATCTCTTCTTTTGTACATGTGGTACACATGGTGACAGGTATTCTTAAAGACACACACAACACAGGGGCATGGGGCACGCACACGCAGGCACTCACCTCTGCTTGGGGTCCTTCTTCAGCAGGCCAGCCAGCAGGGCCTTGCCCTCGGGGGCCAGGTTCCGGGGGAAGCGGATCTCCTCCATCAGGATGAGCTCAAACAGCCGCTCGTGGTCCTGGTTGTAGAAGGGCAGCCGGCCGCACATCATCTCATACATCACCACGCCCAGACCCCACCAGTCCACCGCACGGCCGTAGTCATTGTCCTCCAGGACCTGGGGAGAGGACGTGAGGGGGAGGAGAGGATGGAGGGAGGAGGATGGAGGAGAGGATGGAGGGAGGAGAGGATGGAGAAGGAGTATGGAGGAGGAGAGGATGGAGGAGGAGGATGAGGAGGAGGAGGATGGAGGAGGAGAGGATGGAGGAGGAGGAGGCCTTTTGGTTAGTTACTGTATGTCCTTCAGATAAAAACTTTTCATAGTCAACTGGTTCACACATAGGGCTTTCACACCGGCAAAGAACCGTGCCGGTTCGCGTTCGGGAACTTCCGACCGTTGGTGCTGTCTGGCGAACGAGCCCGCGTTCATACCAGTGTAACCAGAACCATCCGCGTCATCAACGATGGATGATGAAGGGGCAGGATAAACAAAAATGTCACAACTAGATGGCAGCTACTTCACTGGAGAAGAGGATAATATCTTCCACTACAGTATCTGAAATTAACACAATTTTCTATGAAACAAAACAAAAGACACTTTCTACACACGTTCTCTTACTAATCAGCTGCTCCGTTACTGGAATAGAAATGGCTTACGAAATTCGCGTTCGCGCGTGTGTGTGCTAAAATTATTATTAATTAATTTAATTATTGTTTGCTGAGCATGTGAGGAAGATAGAGAGAATAATGAAACTTTTGATATTGTTTTTGATCACTAATGATTAGATTTAGATTAGATTACATTTTGTCCTCCTCCATACTCCCCTATTTTTTATTTTTTTTTTGTCCTGTTGCGTTTCCCGTAGTTGTTTTTCCGGGTTCAGAGCACGCTGGCGTCCGCGTTGTGACTGCCGCTTCTGTTTCCCGGTCCTGTCCTGTCTTCTTGTATCCTGTCTTTTTGTATCCTGTCTTTTTGTATCCTGTCCTATCCTTTTTGTATCCTGTCCCGCCGACCTCCGCTGCCTTCCCCCCCGCCATCTTCCGCCTCTCACCGCCTTCACTACCGGACTGCAGTACTCACCGCCTTCACTACCGGACTGCAATACTCACCGCCTTCTCTACCGGACTGCAGTACTCACCGCCTTCACTACCGGACTGCAGTACTCACCGCCTCATCGTTCCTGTCCCCCGGCTCTGTGTTGCCGACCGACCCGCTGCGCGCCGCTCTCAGGCATCGCTGGCCTGGCCGTGCCGTGCTACTACCCTCGTCCCGGGAGGTAGCCACCGCTCCCTTCCCGGCTCGGGGGTTGCCATCTCCGCAGGTGAGTGTCGGTCCTTCCCAGCCTTCACTCACTGCTGCGCGATTTGGTCGCTGGCATGGCACGGCTAGGCTGGCCGGCCGCGCGGGTTCGGTCCCAGGCTGGCAATACTGACGACAACGGCAACGGCGGCACCGCGCTGTCGCTCTGGTTCACTGCCTGTCGTTTTGCCTTGTACTTCCGGCCATCTCACCTGCCCCCCACCTCCCCCTGCCCTTCTCTCGTCTCACCTACACTCACTGAACCACAACCATCGCCTCACTGCTGCTGCTGCCACCAAGGCAGGCATTCTCCGCTGCCGCCGCCACATCCATCGAGACTCCCAGCAACATCAACACCGGACTCTACACCACCCCCCCCCCCCATCCCCGTTCGCTGACTCTGTGTTCCATGTTACTTGTTGTTGTTACTTGTTGTTTTTGTGTGTCCCCATGTGTATCATATATTGTCAGCGTCTTTGAGCCTTGGAAAAGCGCTATATAAATTTAATAAATTATTATTATTATTATTATTACTCCTTGCTGGTCTCTGCAGCCTAGAATATGACACACCCACTGACGACGTGACTGTTCTACGTTTTGGTTCGCGCTTGAGAACCACTATTTTCTGGTTCCCGCTGCGAACCAACTTTTCAGGCTCCGAACCAATTGAGTTTCGGTCTGAACACGCCGGCCGATTCCAGACTTGGTTCGCGGCGGATCGCGACCTTATTCAATCGCGATGAGGTGTGATTCAGCACTATGATAGTTTAACATAGAGAAGAGTGTACTGACGCACAAAGATCGCTGGAGGGCGATGTCACACAAGGCCGTCTGCCAGGCTCCGACGCCTTTTCCCAGAATGCATTTCGCACCGGCAAGCAGAAGAATCCTCCATTTTTTTTCAAAAAAAAAATGCTGTGATTTTGCCTTTACAAGTGTTACCATGTCATTTTATGAAGTTTTAATATGTTTTCAGGTGAGAAAGTACCAATATATATTCACAAAATGTGTCCAGTTTATCAAAATAACCCGTATATCTCCTCTAACGATTTTCGTCGTCGAATTCGCTAGCATGCGTTCGTAAATTCGCCCTGGAAATCTGGTTAGCACCCATGGAATGCCTCTTGTCCAATCAAATTACCTGGTCCATTTATGACGTTGAACCCGGTGTGCGCTCCGGCGCTCTCATAGCGAATTTACGAACGCACCCTGCGGTTTCACTTTCAAGATCTAATTTTTTTGCATTGGAAAACACTTACAGAGTGAACTGTCATAATGAAAACATGACAAAGCCATTTGACTATCTTGTTCATAAACAATGGTGTCAGGACTTTTCATTTTGATGACACTGACAACTGTTGTGCAAATGTTAATAGTGATGTGAGAAATGCACCAAAGCGACTGAGAAAACTGTATTATACACAACAGTGTTGTGTTGTGTATATGTGAGTGAGACTGTGGTCTACAGTGATATACAGAAAAAACATTATATACAATATTATACATATATTTTTGTTGTCAGGACTTGTTTAGTTATTGTCATTTCGCAGAGTCACCTCAATAAAGCAAATGAACAAATGGAACATTTGCGAACAGTTCTGTAACAAAACGCTGTTACTTTTCCTCACACATGTGTAAGTGGAAATCCTTGGCCTTTCCTGTGGTCCTTGCAAATAAACCAGAATAACTCGTTTCTAAAGTCAGTTCCATTCACTTGATATAATGGTTGAAGCATGGGGGATGGTAATCTAAATTCAAAGGATCTAAAACAATTGTGGCTTGTTTTTCCAATGAAGCCAACAAGGTCTTTGAATTTAGCCCTGCCATGACTAATCTCAAGTATATTGCAGGCAATAGACCTCCATTTATCCCTATACTTGTAGGGCAACTTAGAAACAATAAGCCTGAGGTTTGATGGGCTATCAAGCTCTTCCAGATAGTGCAAGTCTTGCATGGCATTGTTGCATCCTCTCAAATACAGTGCATAGGCCTGTAGTGACTTTCCATCTTCAGCCTTTATGCTTGGCCAGTTCAAGGCTTTATTTATATATATAATAACGTATGCATGTATGTAACGAGACTGGAGACGGGAGTTTTCATTACTAACGAATGAAAGTTGATTATCATTATTAAAAAATAACTGTAATATATATTGCAATGTTGTCCCTTTCACACATAGTTCCAAGTAATTTCCTTGGAATCCCAAGCTGTGTTGACCAGGTATCGAGACACAACAGCAGGGGAGGGGTGGGGGAAGGGAGGGGAGGGAGGGGTTACATCACCCTCTGTAGAACATCTTCTATCTAATCGGCGCACTGTGCTAAAATGCAATCCAAACAAAACAACACAGGACAGACAGCAGTGCAGTGATGCGTTTTATATTATATTCTTTGAACAACAGAACGGGACAGGCGCCAGAAACTGCCATAATATACCATACATATATCTGCCATATATCGTACCTCCGTTTTATATTGAGAAATATGATGATAAATACATATAGGGCGGAGGTATGCTATGTGGTGTGTGGCTAGATATTTTCATGTAGCACTGTGACTGCGGGGGAACCCGATGTCTTTGTTCATTGATCGGAAACGATCGAGAGCCATTAACCCTCCCCCATCAAGCGCATGTCTTATTGAGTCAACACGAGTTGACTCGCTGGAACGAGACAGACTGATACACACCACACCTCTGCCATATCATACATCGGTCCCACATGTATTTATTTACCATCATATTTTTCAATATAAAACGGTATGATATGGCAGATATATATGGTAGCCTACATTGCAGTCGTCCCGCAGTTCTAGTAGATCGCCGACATCATGTTATTTGATGTACATTTCACGGCAAGATAATTCGGATTTGTGGCAAACACCCAACAATTGTTCGTTCACTAAACATTATAACATGAACACAGTTATAGCACCAGTTCCTAGCACCTAGTTTCCTAGCACCAGGGGAGCCCCCCCTCCCAAATTTCGTTGTTTGGTACCTGTACTATATCAATGACAAATAAAGACCATTCATTCATTCAAACAATGACAGTTACAGTCTCGCTCAAACTGTAGCGAGATTAGGAGACTACTAATTGAGAAAAAGAAAAGAAAATACATGAAAGAAAGGAGAGAAAGAGTACAGAATGATAAATCCGCTAATGTGTGTAATGAAAAGTGTGACAATGTTGAAAGACATGATGTCATAATCAAAATATAAAACCTGGTTGGATAAAATAAGATTCTGTTGTGATTGTGTTGACATTGTTGTGATGTCAAAAGAGATCTTGGTTATGTAATGTGTAAAGTGGAGAGGAGATTGATCGGAACTGCGGGAGTTTTCATTACTAACGAATGATGGTTGATTATTATTATACAAAAATAATAGTAATAAATATTGCAATATTGTGTTATCATAGTTATGAGCTTGTAAGCGTTGTAAGCGTTGAAACCTGCTTGGCAGCTTTGAAACCCGCTTGGCAGCTTTGAAACCCGCTTGGCTCGCTCATGAATTGGCAGCTATTGTTTGCTAATGGGAAACGATCAATAAGATTACCCTCCCCCGTGTATCAACCATCAAGTGATTGTAACTCACTTTAGAAACTAGTTCTTAGCCTACACGTTTCTTTGTCAAATACATGTTTCTCTAAAATGCATAAAGTTCCTATAAGCAGAGAAGTGGGGAAATTATTAGAGCAATCTGATGAAGCTTGAGTCAGCTGAGAACGAACTATGGAACAGATTAAATGCTATATATGGAGAGGAGATTGATTGAGACTGCGGGAGCTTTACTAATGAATGAAAGTTGATTATCATTATTAAAAAAGAATAGTAATAAATATTGCAATATTGTGTTATCATAGTTATGAGCTTCACACAGTCTGTTTATTTGTCGTGAACTTCACGCCGGCCCTAACATCAGCAGACACATGAACACAGTGAGGATTCAAACCAACAAAAATAATTAATACACATCATTTCATTTATAATATGCAGTAAACAAACAAAATAATGTATACTCTCTGCAATTGGCTACTATACAATGGTGCCAAAATCAACTATCCAAATATGAATCTGCGTATATCTATGTACAACCTTGATTGAACCAAGATTCATAGACAGATTGTCCCTTTTGCATATCATCATAATAGGCATTCGTGTCATCATGTTCTTTACACATTACATAACCAAGATTTATTTTGCAATCACAACAATGTCAACACAATCACAACAGAATCTTATTTAATCCAATCAGGTTGTATATATAATCTATATATATAATCTATATATTGGTTTCAATATACCTCCATAGCAGTCTACAGTCTAATTTAGCTATATATATAATTACATTATGAGAACATCAGTATTTTTACGCCTTTGGTTGTATTGTCTGAACGAACATTGATTGGGAGACATACTGTACAGTTTATCATTTTCATAACTGTCTGCACATATACATATCTTATTTTGATTGTTATTGTAGCCTATATATAAACACAAATATCAGTCTTATGCACTGTGTCTCATTCAGCACTGAAGCCTGAATTTGAGCACAGTGTGTGCCCCCTTGCTACCTCTGCTGATATAAAAGAGAATTGCAGCCACAAATACACAGACACACACAGAAATACTGCTAAAACGCTTTATACTAACTCGATTTTGAAAATGTAAAAATGCTGGGTGGTAGAACGCACATATCTAGGAAAAGTCATGAAAGGAGGGTCCTGAAATGTGATCGAGTGCAAAGGTAGAATTTTTTTTGTACTCACTGGTGCTGTTTAACACCTCACGGCTGTTCTAGTGTTAACACAGCATATAACAGAATCTGCAGATTTGTCCTTGGATGTCCCTTTCTCACTCACCATTGTATCATGTATCAGGCACTTAAATTCCCTTCTCCACATGTAAGAAGACACATGCACTGGCTTAAATTTCTATTTAAATGTATTAATCTAAATTATCCCCCCTATCCCCCCTAACAGTATCTTGTTCCTTTTACAGCAAACCACCGTTCTAGGCATTCCTCTCAGTTTCATTTCACTACACCTTTTGTTAAGAAAACAGTTGGCAAAAGAGCCTTTAACTTTAAAGCCCCAGCTGATTGGAATCACCTCTGGTGCCAGGTACTCGGGGGTGCCAGCCCCTCCCTCACCTCTGGTGCCAGGTACTCGGGGGTGCCACAGAAGGTCTTCATGGTGGCGCCGTCCGTGATGCCCTCCTTACACAGGCCGAAGTCGGTGATCTTCACGTGGCCGTCCTTGTCCAACATGAGGTTCTCCAGCTGAGGAGACACACAAGAGAGTGAGGGACACGTGAGACCAGGGAGTCGCCCTAGGTGGTGGGGGTCTCGGTCCAGATAATAGTAGCATAATAGAGGGAGGGAGACAGGGAGACAGGGAGCGGGGGAGGGAGGGAGCTACCTTCAGGTCCCTGTACACCACGTCACGAGAGTGCAGGTACTCCAGCGCCGACACAATCTCCGCCCCGTAGAAGCGGGCGCGGTCCTCTGTGAACACACGGTCCCTCGACAGGTGGAAGAACAGCTGGAAGAGAGAGAGGACGGGACTGGCTGTGATACTACTGGAGAGTGTGTGTGTGTGTGTGTGTGTGGTTGACGTGTGTGTGTGTGTGTGTGTGTGTGTGTGTGTGTGGTTGATGTGGGCGTGTGTGTGTGTGGTTGATATGTGCGTGTGTGTGTGTGTGTGTGTGTGTGTGTGACTGGGTGGTAATAGCTGTACCCACCTCGCCCCCGTTGGCGTATTCCATCACAAAGCATAACCGGTCGTGTGTTTGGAAGGCGTACTTCAGTGTCTGGGAGAGAGGGAGGGAGGGAGGGGAGAGAGGGAGGGGAGAGAGGGAGGGAGGGAGGGGAGAGAGGGAGGGAGGGAGGGGAGAGAGGGAGAGAGGGAGGGAGGGGAGAGAGGGAGGGAGGGGAGAGAGGGAGGGAGGGGAGAGAGGGATGGGAGAGAGGGAGGGAGGGAGGGAGGGAGGGGAGAGAGGATGGGGAGAGAGGGAGGGAGGGAGGGAGGGGAGAGAGGGAGGGATGAGAGGTTAGACCTTGCCCTTGACCGCGTACAGCGTAGCGTGGATGTGGTACTGAGAGACTCTGTACTGGAACCAGAATCAGAATATGATAATAGGTGAGAGGAACACTCACCGTCAGGAAGGGGTGGCGTGTGTTCTGCAACACTCGGCTCTCTGTGACCGTGTGGGCCACCTCGTCCTGCACAAACACACAGTCAGCCAGGCAGGGTTCAGGGACACCACACACCACATACTCATACTGGGCGCAGAGTGACGCACGCACAGCCAGCGTTAGCTGTCCAGATGAAATGGCTGTTTATGAGATACAATGTTTCCTCTATATGCATTGATTCGTGGCGGGGCGCCACGAATGAATTTTCTCCGCCACTAATTGATTCAGTCCACTAAGTCGACGATTTCTCCTCAGGCTGCGCAACGAGAAAGGCAGCGAGGTATTACGAAGAAAAAAAAAAGATTGAAGCTAGATTTAGGCCGCTTTCAGACCGACATTTCGTTCCGATTTAGGGAGCAGTAAGTTACAATGTTACAATGTTGCAGACTTATCGCCCCCACACGCGCGAAGCGACACGCTTGCAAAACTGTTTTGTGATTGGTCCGAATTTAGCGGGAAATTTGGATTTCAGGATATCCCTCTCCCTCTAGTCTTTTCGCCGGTCCCTTGAGAAGAAACATTAACTCACTGACGCGGCCAGTCTGATAGCAGCCTCGCAGTCTTGCTGCAGCGGACCTCTAACGTCCAATCACAACAATGATTTTGTACAGTTCAGTATAATATTTGCAGATATGTTTTCATTTAAATAATATTCACTCTGTCTTTTAGTTTCACACTCAAAAATCCCTCAAACGGTTCACTCTGTCTACAGCGGGAGAACAAGCAGCAGCTACTGTGCGGATGGCAGAAGGAGAGCCATCAGCATCGGCTAGCTGTGGTGGTGTATCAGCAGACATTAGCAAGTAAAAAAACTATTATTATGTGCCGTCACTTTAGCAACGACACAGTATTGGCAGGGGAAAATATTTTAAAAAATTTTTATTGACAAAGGAATTACATGCTGGAAAAACATGCAGCTAAAATTCAGGGAACATTTGGACAATAAGAGACACAAGGGAGATGTACGGGAAAACAGGGCTCATGTAGGTGCCATCAAAGGTAAGAGTTGGTTTTCTTTAACTCAGCTGATACTCAGCTATTTACCGAAAGCTCCATCTGACTGTCACACTGTGATTTTACTTGTGTAATGTGGTGGGTTGATATAATTCACCCACGGAACTATGGGTTGGGAGTATTGTTCCGCACGGACAGATAAGTGCGTGGTACCCGAGTTGTTTATTCAGGGTTAGGGTTAGGATTAGGGTTAGCTCACCTGCTATATAAAACATCGCCGCTCGGCTTTAATGGCTTAACCGCTATTTTTTTATTTTATTTGCCACGCTCCCTCTAGTTTTTGGTGAAATTACGTCGTTGTTTTGAGCGCACGTGCACGTTTCGCACGCCTCACCGCCACTAATTTGAAAATTCCTGCAGGAAACACTGAGATACTACCTGTCGAAGACAATCCATAAGCTTGTTCGTGCGTTAAAAGACCCGTATGGATAATGATATCAATTAGCAACGACAACGACAACAAAAATCAACAATCAATTGAGAAAGTCCCTGACTTGGAATGGATGGACGGCAGTCCCCGTGCTGTAGCGTACCTTGGCGATGATGACCTCCTTGCGTAGGATCTTCATGTGTGTGTGTGTGTTTGATGTGTGCGTATGTGTGTTTGATGTGTGCGTGTGTTTGATGTGTGCGTGTGGTTGATGTGTGAGTGTGGTTGATGTGTGTGTGTGGTTGATGTGTGTGTGTGGTTGATGTGTGCGTGTGTGTGTGTGGTTGATGTATGTGTGTGTGTGGTTGATGTATGTGTGTGTGTGTGTGTGTGTGTGTGTGGTTGATGTATGTGTGTGTGTGGTTGATGTATGTGTGGTTGATGTGTGCGTGTGTTTGTGGTACCTTGGCGATGATGACCTCCTTGCGGAGGATCTTCATGGCGTAGTGGATCCCTGTGGCCTTCTCCTTTACCAGGATCACCTTCCCAAACGTGCCCTTCCCCAGCAGCTTCAGGTAGTCAAAGTCACTCATCGTCTGAGCAGAAAGAGAGAGTGTCGGGTTGGTTCTGGGCTTAAATGCTATATTCTGTTCAGCTTGGTTGTAAAGCAAGCCATGCTAACCCATCGCTAGTTCAAACAGACCGTAGTAGACTTTAAACAACAAAGAGACACGGAATCAATCATGATTATTATTTACTTGCAAGGAGGACGAATATAAGGCCTCTCCTGAGAGAGAGACCCCATATTGGTACTAATCTCTCCTCCTGTAAGCCAGTCTTTATTCTCATACAGAATGGAAAGGGGGAGGCAGTTTGTGATCCTATCAGAGTCCTAGAAAAAGGGGGGTGGTGTTCAGAACGAATCATTAACAGACGTGGCCGTGAGCGACCAAAACCTGTTTTCGAAAAGTGACATTGAAATCTGATAAGCAGGGGAGAGAAGGGGCGAGCTGACCTTCTCTGTTTTGATTGGCTCAGGGACAATAACACGAGGGGTAATGGGTGAGGAAAAGTTCATAAACAGAGTCCAGGGTACAAGGGTGTACAAGGTTCACACAATCATTAACAGAGCCCAGAGACAGGCTGTACAAAGTTTACACAGTGATACACAGAATTATACAGAACATCCAACTATATCATTTAACATTTATGAAAACATCATTCAGCCCTATCATTCCCTGCTGTTTTTCATAATTTATCACGATACAAACATTCTCTCTTTATTCAGATCGTTTTAACTTTCTTTCATATTTTCTAGTTTAACTGTCATTCAACATCGCCGTACAGATCACACATGAATCTCAACTTGGATTAGAGTTTCTCAAATTGGGTTAGGTACTTAGGTTCCATCATAATTTCTTGAATCAACATTTGTTTGTACAAGTATTTCTGAAATCAGTTTGTTAGTCATAGCTCTGAAGCAGGGGAAGACACAACAAACAATCATGTGATGTCAAGCATCACACATGTTCCTCCTGCCACTGCAGTCGATAGGTCAAGAGTCATTCAGTTCTGGAGTGTCATCAGTCTGATCTGATCGATTTCGCGGTTCTAGGCTTCGTTTATCGTAAGGGATGCGTTTACAAATGTCTCTGATTGATAGTTCAGGGTTTCTTGTCATCTGGGACATTACTGCCCCAGACTGGGTCGTGTGCCTGGACGGGCGTCTCGTTTGGGTCGTCGGGAGGATTTGGTCCCCTCATTCTAAGAGGTAGTGGATCTGAAGAATTCTTCACCGGGTTTGAGACGTAATATTCACTAAATGAATAACCCCTTTGTAGCCCGGGCTTCCACCACTATCCGTCGTTCGAGGGAAACAATGTCACCTTCTTTCAATGGCTCTGTGTATCCACGTATCTCGTTCTGCGATCTTGACAGCAGTTGAGATGCTCAGCAGCACCCCAAATGGCTCAACCCACCGCGGGCTGCGCCAGTGTTCTCCTTCCATCTCGTCGATGAGGATCTGGTCATCAGGTTGTATTCTCGATCCTGTAGGAAACAGAAGGGACTGGCAGATCATTTGTTCTGGCTATTTCCTATTTCCTAAATAGCCATCCACGTGGCCAGTGTGTTTTCTGTTTCTGCCAAATCTGCTGTCTTTACATATAACGATGAATTGAGTATCTAGGACCCCAATTGAAATATGTACTTTCATGTCACTTGCTTCTGCAAATCTTCTAATAAAGTTTTCAATCAATCAATCAATACTTCCCTATTGTCGTCTACTATGGGTAGTCTAAACCCCATCTCCCATTTACTATTTCAAATTCATTAATTTCATTTATTTCATTCATTTCATTCATTCATTCATTCATTCATTCATTCAAACCCATAGTTGTCTGTGTTATTCTCATGTGTGTTTCCTTTAGAGAAACACACTCTTCAATGTCCAGGTGTTTGGACACCGTGTTTGATCAATTCGTTCACGAAATGTGCGCCATTATCACTATATATTTTTTTACACACAATTTTTTAAAAATTGTGTGTAATTATATACGTGAAAATGTGCGTTAACTCCTGTCAATCATCATTTCCCCTGCTGTTTGATACATGTAATTAAAAAGACCATGTATCAAATGAGCTTCTGTTTCGTAGAGGCATTTTCCCATTTATTCTATAAACTTTGTCATTCGTCCAAATTCGTGTGTTATAATGGAGGTTTACGGCCCTCCAACCCCTTCTTGGGTCAGAGTCCGTCTACCCCCACCCTTCTGCTTCCTGTTCTCTCTCTCTCTCTCTCTCTCTCCTCTCTGTCCCTCTCTCCTGCACTCGCTCTCCTCTCTGTCACTTTTTCCTTCCTTCTCTCCTAGTCTCCTCGTCTCCTCTACTAGTCTCCTAGTCTCGTCTCCCCGTCTCCTCTCCTAGTCTCCTCGTCTCCTCTCCTTGTCTCCTAGTCTCCTCTACTCCTCTACTATTCTCCTAGTCTCCTCGTCTCCTCTCCTAGTCTCCTCTCCTCGTCTCCTAGTCTCCTCTCCTCGTCTCCTCTACTCGTCTCCTAGTCTCCTCTCCTCGTCTCCTCTACTCGTCTCCTAGTCTCCTCTCCTCGTCTCCTCTACTCGTCTCCTAGTCTCCTCTCCTCGTCTCCTCTACTCGTCTCCTAGTCTCCTCTGGTTCTCTGTCTGTCTGTCTGTCTCCTGTCTGTCTGTCTATTCCTCTCTCTCTGTCTGTCTGTCTATTTCTCTCTCCCTGTCTGTCTGTCCATTTCTCTCTCTCTCTCTGTTTCTCTGTCTGTCTGTCTGTCTCCTGTCTGTCTGTCTATTCCTCTCTCTCTGTCTGTCTGTCTATTTCTCTCTCTCTGTCTGTCTGTCTGTCTATTCCTCTCTCTCTGTCTGTCTGTCTATTTCTCTCTCTCTGTCTGTCTGTCTGTCTGTCTCCTGTCTGTCTATTTCTCCCTGTTTCCTGTTCTGTGTCACACTCTCTCAAATAGCCCCCACCCTTGCGCTCCTCTTCTGCCTCAAACGCACACAGTTCATAGTCCCCTCCCGTGTGTTTCTCCTCTGCTCTCTCTGTCTCTCACTGATCATACAGTAACCCTAATCTTGAGACTAATTCTAACACATAACCTTTCTAATTCTACACTTTTCTAATTCTCACAAGCATTCACTTTCAGTCATAGTTTCAGTTCCATTCTTAGTCTGCTGTTTACCTAACACGAAAGGATATACATTTATCTTTCGAAATGGATTCCTTTCGTATGTCAAAACTCACAGTCTAATTTCCATTAGTCTACTGTTTACATAGCATAAAAAGATATACATCTGTCTTTCAAAATGGATTCTTTTTTGCATGTCAAACAATTCCTATTTTGTACAATTTAGGATAGATAGACTATTCATTTCGATTGCAATCTTTCTTTTTCTATTATCATAGTTTCAGTTCCATTCTTAGTCTGCTGTTTACCTAACACGAAAGGATATACGTTTATCTTTCAAAATGGATTCCTTTCGTATGTCGAACTCACAGTCTAATTTCCATTAGTCTACTGTTTACATAGCATAAAAAGATATACATCTGTCTTTCGAAATGGATTCTTTTTTGCATGTCAAACAATTCCTATTTTGTACAATTTAGGATAGATAGACTATTCATTTCGATTGCAATCTTTCTTTTTCTATTATAATTCACTTTCATTCATAGTTTCTATTATATTTACCGGTCTTTGTTGCTTATGTCTTGGTCTGGATCTCGTCAGCCGTCCTTTTGGAGGAGAAAGGTTCGACATCTAACGTCACCGGCCTGGAGCGAATTGACGTTCCAGGACTTTCTCCGGGTTCGCTCGATCCCGGGCTGTACAGACTTCGGTGTGTCGAATCTTCTTCCCCCATCAGACGACCTTGAGATCCGGCTCGAAGGACCACGTGTTGGGTTGGTTCTGGGCTTAAATGCTATATTCTGTTCAGCTTGGTTGTAAAGCAAGCCATGCTAACCCATCGCTAGTTCAAACAGACCGTAGTAGACTTTAAACAACAAAGAGACACGGAATCAATCATGATTATTATTTACTTGCAAGGAGGACGAATATAAGGCCTCTCCTGAGAGAGAGACCCCATATTGGTACTAATCTCTCCTCCTGTAAGCCAGTCTTTATTCTCATACAGAATGGAAAGGGGGAGGCAGTTTGTGATCCTATCAGAGTCCTAGAAAAAGGGGGGTGGTGTTCAGAACGAATCATTAACAGACGTGGCCGTGAGCGACCAAAACCTGTTTTCGAAAAGTGACATTGAAATCTGATAAGCAGGGGAGAGAAGGGGCGAGCTGACCTTCTCTGTTTTGATTGGCTCAGGGACAATAACACGAGGGGTAATGGGTGAGGAAAAGTTCATAAACAGAGTCCAGGGTACAAGGGTGTACAAGGTTCACACAATCATTAACAGAGCCCAGAGACAGGCTGTACAAAGTTTACACAGTGATACACAGAATTATACAGAACATCCAACTATATCATTTAACATTTATGAAAACATCATTCAGCCCTATCAGAGAGAGAGAGAGAGAGAGAGAGAGAGAGAGAGAGAGAGAGACGTGAACCATGAACCATCTCACGTCGATGAAATGGGGAAGGAGCACATTCACAATGGCACGCACACATCAATCACACACACGCACACACACATCAACCACACACATCAACCACGCACACACAAATCAACCACACACATCAACCACACACACACATCAACCACACACACGCACACACACACACATGCACACACACACATCAACCACACACACACACACACACATCAACCACACACACACACACACACATCAACCACACACACACACACACATCAACTACACACGCACACATCAACCACACACACATCAACTACACACGCACACATCAACCACACACACACACATCAACCACACACACGCACGCACACTCACATATCAACCACACACACACACACACACACACATCAACCACAAACACACACACACACACACATCAACCACACACAGACACACACACACATCAACCACACACAGACACACACACACACACACACACACACACACACACACACACACACACACACACACTGTCTTGGCAAACTCAACAAGAAACCAAATACAGTGCCATTCCTTCACAAACAAGGAAAAAGAGCCCAATTTCCCCTCCCTAGAGAAACTCAGCCATCCCAACATGGGTTTGGCTCCCATTCCCCCCAGAGGAGAAACATGAGATGACAGTCATGGCCTGCACAGCTGAAATCAATTCACATATCACCCAGCAGCTCACCTGAACAATCACCACTCCCTTTAGTCTGCAGTCCCACAGTTGAGGATTCAGTTCAACAAACACACTGTGGTAGGAACATTTGCCTATTGCAGTGCTGTGCTCAAACCAACTGTTTGCAGAGACCAGAGTGGCTGACGGTGAGATGACTTGGATGTGTGTTGTTGTTTGTTTGATATCTTGGATTTGTTTGATAGCCATTTGGTTGCTGTTGGGTGTTTGATATCAAGTTCAGTTCATGGTAAAGTTAAAGGGGCGGTACATAATTTTGGGAAAACTATTTCATTACTTGTAAAAATGTTTTATTGCATTGTAAATTCCTTCATATTGTTTCTTAGCCGCTTATTTTGTGTTTATACCTTTTCAAAGGTTTTTCACCTACTACTACTGCTACTACTTATAAATCTGATGAAAAAGAGACAAAATTAAGTCCAAAATAAAAGGAGAAAGATAATTGCTGTCTGGTCATTGGATGCAGAAAGAGTGGAGTCCCAGTGAAACTCTGGTCAAACGGTCAAAGCCCTTTCAAGTTAGGGGAAGCACAGAAAACAAGCACAACTTGACACACACACACACACTCACCACTTTAGAGCGGGTCTTGGACATGGCCACCTCCATCTCCTCCAGGCTGCAGCTGTCACTGGGGGAGCCAAACATGTCCATAGGCTCCTCCTCCTGCTCACGCATCTTCAGACCATTGGCCACTGCCTGGATGGCCCGCATCCACTCCTCCCTGAGACACACACACACACACATTTTAACCATTTATTTATGTCCACATAGAAAAAATACATACAGGGACACAAATACTGACGTTGCAGTTACTACACAATCACAATTCATGGACCAGCGGCATAACTTTCTTTTTTTTACACATTTCAGGGGTACAAGTAGCAGAATTACAGCAGAGACAGAGCAGTACTTAGCAAGGCGTTTAGCCTTCTTTTTGGGCATCCCCAGTTGTTGGAGCCCTCATACGACCAACCTGTGTGTATGTCCTAGGCTGCCAAATATGAACACAAGCAGTCTGCATCTGTACCCTAGTTCGGAGATGGTATTCAGGAGAGGTTGGTACTTAATGACCTTGGTCATGAAGGCTTCCTCTAGGCTAGGGTCAAATGTGCAGGCTACCTCCAGAACGAACACCTCTCTAGATACTTCATTGACAACAACAACATCTGGTGTATTGGTAGGGGTGTAACGGATCACGGAAATTCCGTGATCCATTCGGATCGCCGTCCACGGTTCGGAACGCATGTGTACCGCGGATCAATTGCAAAATGTTAACAAGTAATACTATTACTTAATATCTTACTTAATATCTCTTGTAAATCACAATGTAGAGTTGCCATGAAAAGATAGACGCGACAGTTTGCTTTGTTTTACTCTAAAGCGCAATGATAGGTTGAGAATGCGAAAGAAAAAGAATCCGTTGTTTGCTCACTACACGTGAAGCTGGGAATCCACAACAACAAGGCTGCGTTCGTAAATCCGCTCTGGAATCTGATCAGCGTTCAAGGAACGCCTCTTGTCCAATCAAATTACTTGGTCCCTTTATGACGTCGGACCCAGTGTGCGCTCCGGCGCTCTCAAAGCGAATTTACGAACGCGGCCCAGGTGTATCATGTTACGTTGTTCGGCGGAGAAGAACTCGAAATGCCTCCCATGTCATTTAAATCCCATGTATGGGAGCACTTTGGCTTCTCTGTCAACTATGACGGGAGGCACGAAAAAGGTAGCTCGACAACTTCTGATAATTTTTTTCATACCATGTTCAAAATAAGGGTTCACTTTATTATTTAGTTAAAAGTGGCATGTTTATTCATCTGCTTTAAAGCCCAGTGATTCACTGCTGCAACCAGGCGCCTCCTCCCTCTCTCCTATCATTTAAATTGAGTGTATTTCAGTATAATTATGTAATGTTTGAGTGTAGAATATGTTATATATATATGTATATATATGTATGTATATATATATATATATATATATGACCAGTTTTGACATCTTGAATGTTGTTGGTTTTTGTCACATAGTAAAAGTGGTGTTTTTACAGAATTCAAGGAAAAAGCAGTTTTTATAAAAACAAAAATGTTTTGTGTTGATCCGAAAAATGATCCGATCCGTGACTCAAAAACCGTGACATGATCCGATCCGTGAGTTAGGTGATCCGTTGGCAGACAAATGTGTAAAAGTGGCTGGGTTACTGCAAAGATGGAACATGGTGGGATTGACACAGGAATGTTTGTACATTCTCACTGAGGTTGGAAAATGAGATATGTCCTTTACTATCAAGTCCACTATTCTATCATGACGTGCTATGTACATTCCCTTGTAAACATAACAGCCGCACATACATACACACACACACACACACACACACGTAAGTAAGTAAGCAGGGTTCCACATTAACGCTTGCCCGGGGCAAGTAAAATATACGCCGGGTTTGTTTGTGCAACAGCGACGACGCTGCTGGATCCTGGATCTGTGTATCGGTGTGCAGGAAGAACAACGGACGGCACAGGCACCAGACCAGATGATCGTGGAGTGAAGATATTATTGAAGCGTACGCGCTGATCGACAGACAGGTGGACAGGCACGTACGCTTTAATAATATCTTCACTCCACGATCATCTAGTCTATTCTGGTCTGGCGCCTGCGCCGTCCGTTGTTCTTCCTGCATCCATCGCCCCCTCCTCACCCCTCTTCACCTCTCCTCCCCTCTCCTCACCCCTCCTCACCTCTCCTCATTGCTGTCTACGTGGAAGGTGCGCTCGATGACAGTGGTCCACTGAAGACAGCGGATGACAAACGTGTTGGGCTTGGGCCGCTCTGTCTTCATCAGCTGGCATTCTGGGACGGAGAGCGGGAAGGCAGAAAGGAATGTGGAGCGTTAAAGAACACTGCCACCGACCACACTGTTCCTGTTAGGACCTTTCCTTTGTGAGCTATTAAGGCCCTCCCAAAAATAAAGCTAAATACTACACACTGACACCAATGAAGGGCGTTGAATAGGGACGTAACAAGGCATCGCGATGCAGTTCATTATCGGTACAAATATGTGACGATTCAAGATGAAAAATGCATTGTGATATTTGTTTCGGACAATGCGAGGACGTTGCAGTGAGAGAGGCCGGGCTAGAACCACATAATATCACCATACCCACATCAGCCACTTGCTGGGTCAGGTGAGGAGGGTTGCAGCCTTCAGGCATGAGGCTCCACAGCAACCGTTGTGTTCGTAACTTATCCTAGAATGCTTTTTGTGTATGTCTTGTCGCTAATAGCGTTGTGCAATTTAAAACATGCAGAGCAATTTTGTTTGTGTTTTGAGCCAATAACACTAAAGATTACATGCAAGACTAGCTAGCTCGCTCTAATAAAGTTTGTATTGACAGGTGGAGACCATGAAGCGGTCATGCTTGTGTTAACTTGGAGTGAAAGTCATGTAGCTAGGCTAACTAGCTAGCATGCTGGTTATCTATCCATTTTGTTCAGCTTTAAGGTTAAACTGTTATTGCTGTAGTTCGCTGCACTCATCTTGCAATGCTGTTGTCGAAGTGTGCATTGTTGGTGTGTTATTGTAAGTGTACAGCTAGCTACATTGGGAATGCAGTTGAAGTGATTCTGCATACAGGGTCATCATCAAAATGTAAACTAAGGGGGAAATGCTTTTTAACATGCAAATAGATCATTTCTATGACCTGTCTTCAGTTGTGCTTAAAGAAACTACATATCAGCAGCAATACTTTTTGAAAATATAATTTGAGCCTAGCCGAACACATCCCATATCTCAACAAAAACAAACTATATAGTATAATAACTCCTTATTTCATTGGTTATGAAGAAGTACAAATAAGCGATCCTTTAAGAAAATACAGTATTTTGTAGTTTTGGTCTGAGAAATAAATAAAATAATCTGTTTCAGTCATAATTTGTCTGCAATCTCATTTTGTTAAAACAAATCGTGAGTTGAGCACATTAGTGTTGATCAAACTGAAGGGGAAACACCACCTCAAGCGTAAACATAAACAACAACACCAGTGACGTCAAGGTTTTCACATTGGAGCAACGCAGCTGACCTGCCACTGAGAAGTTGTTGAGCGGAGGCAAGCTCTGGTCAGCCAGCTCCGGCTTCTCCTTGTAGCCGATGAAGGACCCATCGCTCTTCAGGATGAAGTACCGGGCCCTCCACGTCTTGATGTACTCCCCTGGACACAGAGACAAGGTGACTTGAGTACACCCTCTTAACACTTGCCGTGCCCAGCGACATACATTCTGTGACAAATACTGTACATACAACATGGGTTTATCATCCCATGTCACTGACATTGTGTTTCGGGGGGACATTGTGTGGGGCAGCGGTAGCTTAGAGGTTAGAGGCCGGCTAGCAATCGGAAGGTCGCTGGTTTCGATCGATCCATGTGCCCTTGAGCAAGGCACTTAACCCCTAATTGCTCCAGAAAAAATACAAAATTCCAACAATTGACTGATTTCATGGCAAATAAAACTTCTATGGTAGGAGTAATACTATACTGCAATTTAAATCAGTTGAAACTGGTACGCAATCATAGTCACCGGTGATTCAAAATGTGACATGTCTTCCTCCCCCAGCTGACTTCCCCCATGCTGCACATCCCACTCACGCTTCTCCTGACTTTCAAACTAACCACAGTGTATATGAGCTTTCTGTGTTACAATCAAATAATGCATTAAAAATTAAGCATTACAGTAAAATTCAACTAAACGAGACCACACAAGGTAGAATTCATGTGGGGGGAAATATTTTGCAGTATTTTGACACAGGATTGGTGGAAAACCTAAACCCTTCTACAGGAGGTAAAGAAATCAGAGTGGCTGGTGAACTTTTGCATCCACCAGACACCAGCTGGTAGACAAAAGAGTGAATTTCATGCCTCACCTCTCTTATGGAGCCAGCCCTCTCTAACTATGTTGACTTCGTTCATGGTGAAGGGTGTACAGAGGTTTTGGAAGGGGGCAGGGATGGGGGTAGGGGTTAGGGGAAGGGGGTCTGGGTTACTGTTGGCGACAGGATAGTGTTGGTGTCAAAGATGCTCCACGACACCTAGAGGAATGACAGACATTAAAGTGTGTTAATTATACAACAAGTGACTACATAACAGACTACAAACACCCCCCAACTGATTATAGTATTACTTCAAAGTATATGTTATGTAACCTGGGTGATTTTCGAGGCAGAAATCTCTGAAAACACACAGCAACACATATGTCTGAACTACATAATATATTGGTATAACATGTCCTGTTCTAAGATTGATCTAACTTTCAGAGCTTGACTTGTGTTTGATTAGGGAGCAAGATTCGATTGGTCCTGAAAGAAGATTAAGAAGAGTACAGCAACCAACTCAGAAGCACGTACACAATACGGGTAAAAAAAAAAGTGTTGCAATGCGTGTGAAGTGAGAATACGAATTAGGCTGACTAGCTAAGTGCTGTTAACTTGGCCATGCTGCACACAGTATTTCATACAGTAGGCTGCACGAAAGGTTATCGTTTAGGCTAGTAAAAAATACAGGACGTACATTGACCGTAGATGGTTGTTTTTGACACTGGCAGTCTTATTTTATGGTTTGAGGGCGGATTTGGAAGATAGCAGTGCAATTGTTTATATAATCATGAATAATAACTTAACAAAATTCGTGTACATCTAAAACACCATCTAGCAAGAACTGGCGATCTGGCAATCAGTCATGCATCAGCCGTCAGCCAGTGTTGTTTTGATCCTATCAGGGATCAACATCAGAGATTCTCACACTTTCCACTTGCTGCAGCTCAGCATTGTTTTCGGACTCTTAGACACAGCTTCTAAATATGCATATTGTGTTTTATATAGCCATAATATAGCTACGAAACAAGATAACGTTTTTTGTCACCTTTGATTTAGCTAAACAAGCTAACTGGCTAACCATAATTGCTACTCACTGCTCCCTCCTTGGTATTGGACTCAGAGGTGTACCCTGAACTGTAAAAGGTTCCACCGTCCGGATAGGAATCTATCGAGTGACTCAACCACAGTTGGACGTGCTAGCGAAAAGTTCAGCTGCGTCTGCCGAGTGACCGTGGTGTTTGCACAGGCAGGCAGAGCCAGGTGCACAGCACCGACTGTTCTGTTATCAAACAGCTAGCTAGCTAACTTAGTTAGCCAACAGTAAGCTAGCCAGACGTTATGCTGCAGATAATTCAAGTAAAAAATAACTCAATTAAAATACCCCCTCCCTCCCATGTGAATGGGTATTGCGATTACAAAGCCAGTTATACATAGCTACATATTCGAGTTTATACTGTATTTGTTTTGTCTTTACCCCACGTTGTTCTTGTCTCTAGGGCAGTTTTATTTGACAGGCTCGATCCTGCACAGGCCATCCACCCGAGAAGAACCTCACACTGGCTGGCTGGAGAAGGAAATGACGTAACCGTGCCAAAAAAATTATGCGTAAACCGTCTCTGGTTCCCCCTTGTCCCACCTCTCCCATGTCTCTGGCTCCCCCTTGTCCCACCTCTCTCCCATGTCTCTGGCTCCCCCTTGTCCCACCTCTCCCCCATGTCCCACCTCTCCCCCTTGCCCCACCTCTTCCATGTCTCTGGCTCCCCCTTGTCCCACCTCTCCCCCATGTCTGAAACGCAATAACACGGGTTGTTGTTGTTATTGTAGGTGAGGTCTGTGTTTGTAATAAACAGCATTATATTTGTCTCAGCGTTAAAGACTATTCATTATATTTCTGCATGCCATAGACATCTTTATAAATAACAGTGGGAGAATGTTAGTGTTATGGACATTTATTTATGTATGTATTCAGTTGATCTGATTCAACATCTATCTCTATCACTCAGTGAAGTTTATGATATTCATAATCCGCTTGTTAAGTCGTGACGTGTTTCCGGGGCCAACGTTGGCTGAGGCGCTGTCTTCGAAATGGAGAAATAATAATAATAATTAATTATATGTATATAGCGCTTTTCCGAGGCTCAAATACCCTGACAATATGGAGAAAACGGGAAAGTATTGTGTCCCTTGTTGTATGAATAGATCCGAGTCTAAAAAACGATTAAACTGTCATTCTACCGCTGTAGTTCAGAGGTACTCTGGCGCAGGGAATTTCTGGTTTGGACACGGAAATGGCTAAACGTCACTTTTGACGTCAGACTTAACAAGCGGTATGAAGCTCGATAAAGTTCTACGCCTCGATAAAGTTCTACGCCTCGAAAATGTTAGCTTGCGTTCGGTGCCATCAATGTGGCTCAAATAATTCGCTGCTTGGTTGAGCTCCTTCTGAGTCAGATATAATTAGCCTGCTTGCGACCAGGCTAAAACACAAGCTATGGTAAGACGCGCGTCAAAAAAGGCTCACAGGCGGAAACTACATCCCGAACGACAGTTCCTCTTTTAGGAAATATTAGTTCCCACTTCACACGAGATAGATAGATGGATAGGTTGACTGTGTGAAAGATAGATAATTTGATATTTTGAAAGTGTGATCGATCGATAGATAGTTTGATTGTGTGATAGATAACTTGATATTTTGAAAGTGTGATAGATAGATCGATAGATCAATAAAGAAGAGTGTAAAAAAAAAAGTAATTGTCTCAACTTGCATTGCTGTCATCACAGCGGTCTGGCTGGCGTAGTGGTTAAGGCAGCCGGCTGGAGTCCCAAAGGTTGCATGTTCGAGACCTGACTAAGTGATTCTTTTTTCTTTTTTTTTTACATTTAACCGAAGATTTCATGCAAAGGCTTCAAACACCATTGTAATCGTGTCAGTTCTTGTAAATTAGCCTGCACCATCATTTTATAGCCTACATACTTTTTTAGATGAGATTTTAGATTAGATTCAGACAACGAAATGCAGTAAAAAGTGCGTCTGAAGAGGGATTTGAACCACCGATATAAAATGACGAATAAATCCTGTGGCAGCGGTCGATACCACCAGGCCATTGTGGCGATATGACGGTTTGTAGCCTGCTGCGGATATCACCACAGTAGTAATATTCATTTATTAAAATATGAACATATAACAATAACAGCAATTTCTTGCCAAACCATTTCCCTCGCCTTGTTAATTGCGGCAGTATTGCACTATTTTACATCTTATTTTTCCGTCTTCATAAAAATCAATAATTCGGAATGCTGCGCAAATGTAGTACCCCTGCAGAGTGGAGTATCTTCATTTCGACAGATCGACTCTTCGGGGCTCTTTATGTCTGCGTGCACGCGCCCATATCGAAGATTTGTAAGCCTGTCTTCTGTGAACACTCATCACACAAGGCTGATCCTCGTTCGAGGAATCACCTGAGGCTTGAATTCCAATCTCGAGTTGCCTGAGCGACGCATTTATTTATATCGCCGCTATACTGATCCACCTTTAGTGGAATGGCCCCATAGCTGCTTAGATAAAGACATCTGGGGACCATTCCCCTAAAGGTGGATCAGTATAGCGGCGATTAAAATAAATGCGGCGATCAGGCAACTCGAGATTGGAATTCAAGCCTCAGGTGATTCCTCAAACGAGGATCAGCCTTGTGTCATCAGTGTTCACAGAAGACAGGCTTACAAATCTTCGATATGGGCGCGTGCATGCAGACATAAAGAGCCCCGAAGAGTCGATCTGTCGAAATGAAGATACTCCACTCTGCAGGGGTTCTACATTTGCGCAGCATTCCGAATTATTGATTTTTATGAAGACGGAAAAATAAGATGTAAAATAGTGCAATACTGCCGCAATTAACAAGGCGAGGGAAATGGTTTGGCAAGAAATTGCTGACCGATTAAATGCGTAGGTCATACTAGCCCCAGTTATTGTTATATGTTCATATTTTAATAAATGAATTTTACTACTGTGGTGATATCAGCAGCAGGCTACAAACCGTCATATCGCACAATGGCCTATTGGTATTGACCGCTGCCACAGGATTTGTTCGTCATTTTAAATCCGTGGTTCAAATCCTTCTTCAGACACACTTTTTACTGCATTTCGTTGTCTGAATCTAATCTAAAATCTCATCTTAAAAAGTATGTAGGCTATACAATTATGGTGCAGGCTAATTTACAAGAACTGACACGATTACAATGGTGTTTAAGGCTTTGCATGAAGGCTTCGGTTAAATGTAAAAAAAATATAAAAAAAATACACTTAAATCAAGTCTCGAACACGCAACCTTTGGAACCATAGCCGGCTGCCTTAACCACTGCGCCAGCCAGACCACTGTGATGACAGCAATGCAAGTTGAAACAATTACTTCTTTTTTTTTACACTCTTTTATTTATTGATCTATCGATCTATCTATCACTCTTTCAAAATATCAAGTTATCTATCACACAATCAAACTATCTATCGATCGATCACACTTTCAAAATATCAAATTATCTATCTATCACACAGTCAACCTATCCATCTATCTATCTCGTGTGAAGTGGGAACTAATATTTCCTAAAAGAGGAACTGTCGTTCGGGATGTAGTTTCCGCCTGTGAGCCTTTTTTGACGCACGGATGACTTTAGCCAGTGTTTTAGCCTGGTCACGACCAGGCTAATTATATCCGACTCAGAAGGAGCTCAACCAAGCAGCGAATTATTTGAGCCACATTGATGGAACCGAACGCAAGCTAACATTATCGAGGCTTAGAACTTTATCGAGGCTTAGAACTTTATCGAGCTTCGTGGAATAGGCCCCTGGTAAGTGGTAGAATGAATAGAATGCAAAATCCATAACAAAAGACAAACAAAATGTCATTATTTCCATTTATATTCATTTCAATATACACTAAGTGTATTAGTCAATTGAATTAGCCTCATCATTGCATAGTATGAAGATAGATATGGGACTTTATTCGTGAGGTTGTAGGTTCGTTTTGTGCACTTCAGGGGCGGCGCTAGGGGGTGGCTACTGGGGCTCAAGCCCCGGATGTTTTCTGAAAAGCCCCGAATGTTTTACTTAAAAAAAAATATTAAAAAAAAACTTGAGTAACGTGCAGTACCGGAGTCCAACAGAGAGGCAGCAGCTGCGCGACATTAGCCTGCGTACTGCGTAGCCTGCCCTGCCCTGAAGAAGAAGTGATCTCAATCAGTGCCTGACTTGCAAAATTGTAAGGATGGATATCCCAAAGTTGTTTTCAACAAAACAAGCGCCAAGAACTGTTGCAGCAGCAGTATCAGCAGCAAGAATGACATCACCAGCAGTGATGACATAGATGATGTTTCAGGTTTGTGAATCTTATTAGAAAGGTGACTGACTCACTGACACTACTTTTCCGGTTTGCTGATGCTAGCTGGCTATCATAACATAACGTTATGTTATAATGAAAATGAAACATAGCAAGGTACTGTTACGGTACATGGTAAGAAATCAAACAAAGGATCATACTTATACAAATAAAGTGAATAACAGGCTGATAGTCTTTGATATCTGCACTCTGGTTGACTGAGTAACAAGTGAAAAAGAATGATGTAACGTTAATGTTACAGCTAGTAAACATGGAGTAACCACATTAAGTATGCCCTTATGGTAGTATGTATGTATACAGAACATGACTCAAATCTATCCTAAGATGTAACGCTAACTAACTAAGTTTGTTTAATGTCCCAGGGGGGATTTGATTTCACAGTACTATACACAGGCCAACAATACATGTAATATATCGTCATATAACACAGGACAAGACTCTAAATACAATATAAGTGGTGAGCACAGAGTCTGCCCTGATATACATACTGTAACATAACTAGCCTCAGCCCATCAATTATGTAATTCTATACAAATATAAATGATGGTGACTGACTGACAGGGGGAGCTACGTGTGCTGACCTCCCTCTGTGCCCAGAACCACCACAATTAGTTTGCTTCATTAAAGGGTGTGAATGTATATGTGTTCTCCAGTGCCTTTTGTCCGCTTTAAGGTGGTGGTAAGTTGAAGGTTGAAGGCAAAAATTTCCGACGCGCTCCGCGCGCACATTACATTCTCCCTCTGGGCTAAGCCCCGGATCCCCTACGATCCTAAATCCGCCCCTGGTGCACTTGTATCTTGAAATGTGCACTTGTAAAATAAATATTTGCACTTGTATCTTGAAAGTTGGACCAGCAGATTTGATTTGAGAACTTGTATAATACATATTTGCACTTGTATCTTGAAAGTTGCACTTGTAAAAGAAATATTTTCACTTGTATCTTGACATTTGCACTTACACCCGGACGCATGGAGACCATATTTGGTTCGAGCGCGTCATCACAGAAGTAACCGCGAGAAACCGCGAGATTTTGAAGGATCTTAAAGGACCGCGAGATTTTAAAGGACTTAGAGGACCTGCAATGGCAAATACAGCTCAGGTGAGAATTTCGAAATATGATTAATGAACATATAGTTATACATATATGTACGTATATGATTAATGAACGTTATAGTTTTCATATATGTATTTATTATTTAGGTTGTTGGATGTGTTACGCATTTGGCTGTTTCGCACGTAGTTTTGTTCATAAATCAGGCTTGGCTAACTGGGTAATCCTATGTGGTTTAACGTTATCAGATATGAGATTAGATTCAACTTTATTGTCATTGCTGAGTACAAGTACCAACAACAAAATGCAGTTTGGCATATAACCAGAAGTGCAAATAGTGACAAAACAAAGATAATTATATACAGTTATGAGCTATGTACAGTTAATGTATTTCTATTCTATTTTTATATATATTCCCCCTATTTATGTCTATTTATGTCTAATTCTTGTTTTTTTTAATTATCTGTGGACTGTGTTTCCAATAAGAAAGCCATGGAAATGTATAAATGTGGACCACAGTATGACTTGAGGTAAGCTGGAGAGTGCTAATACAATTTCCATGACAGTTTGCAACCACTGATGCATGTGAGTTTCTTAAATTATTTATTAATCACTTCTTTATAACATTTGGTCTCAACAGTGAGAAGCAGCTGTTTGACCATTACATGGTCGAAAATTTGAGCAAAGAAGAAAAAAGGAAGCTGAAAGACCATAGAGACAATGTTAAAAGAGCATTGGCGATAAAGTGCAAACAGCAATGATTTATCACTCATAAGATACACACCGGCTAGACCCTTAAGGTCTAGTGGCACTTTTCCTGGAGGCGCTGTGTACAGGTTTTTCGCCACTGCTTGCATGCCGTGCGCTGGGCTCCCTGGGCCTCACCTCGGGGGCCCCCGGCCGGCCTGCGTGCTTGGTCTGTTCTGCCGCTGGGGCACCTGACCCGGCTAGCCTCGTGCAGGGCTATGATAGTCTGAGCCTGGTGGGCTGGGCCGGGTGCACCGGTGGTGGGGCGGGTCGGGCGTGTGGGGTCCCTCGGGGGGGTTGTGGGGGCCGCAGCTTTGCACTGGTGGGCAAACTGGTAAGTAGTCGCTCTACGACTAGAGGGCTGCAGGGGAATTTTCATGGATGCACAGTGCACAGGTTTTTTACCCTTGCGTCCTTTTGACCAAGCTATCACTGGAACCTGGACACTGGACACAACACTGAACACTACACTACACTGGACACTGAACATCTGTCATTACGTGAAGCGCATTGAGTCGCATCTTGTGAGATGCGCTATACAAATAAAACTTGAATTGATTTGATCCCTTGTACACTTTTTTTGGCATTTGTGTTGCAACACACCTGTACATTCTGCACTCTATCCTGTTAGGCCCTTATTTTACTCTAGACAGAAGGGTTGTAACACTTGTTATTAATTCCATTTGGTATACCTCATAAACTTTCTTGCATTTCTGGTGTTTGCATTTTACATAAATATATGCTATCTACATGTCGCACTGGATGGGGTTAGTGCTGTTGACTCATCAGAAAGTAAAGACTAATTCACAGAGTGTATGAAGATTCCAGTAAGGGTTTTGTGAAGGAGCCCTAGTGCTGTTGACTCATCAGAAATATAATGTTTTATTTAGCTCATCAGTGGGCACTCAGCACCATGGACACCTCCAGCCCAGCACCTTGCACCACGGTGCCTGCCCTGCTCCATGGATTACAATGATGATCGCCTGACCCTTGCCTGACTCCACCAAGTCCTTTGCCTGACCCCTCAAACCTGTTTGACCTAATAAAGTCCCACACCTGGGGTCATTGACATTCATTTATTTATATACAGTTAGGTCTGGAAGTATTTGGACAGTGACACAATTTCCATAATTTGGGCTCTGTATGCCACCACAAAGGATTTGAAATGAAACAATCAAGATGTAATTGAAGTGCATACTTTCAGCTTTAATTCAAGGGGTTGAACAAAAATATTGTATGAAACGTTTAGGAATTGCAACCATTTGTATACACAGTCCCCTATTTTCAGGAGCTCAAAAGTAATTGGACAAATTAACATAATCATAAATAAAATGTTCATTTTTAATACTTTGTCGAGAATCCTTTGCAGGCAATGACTGCCTGAAGTCTGGAACACATGGACATCACCAAATGCTGGGTTTCCTCCTTTGTGATGCTTTGTCAGGCCTTTACTGCAGCAGTCTTCAGTTGTTGTTTGTTCGTGGGTCTTTCTGCCTTTAGTTTTGTCTTCAGCAAGTGAAATGCATGCTTGATTGGGTTGAGATCAGGTGATTGACTCTGGCCATTGCAGAATATTCCACTTCTTTGCCTTAAAAAAGTCCTGGGTTGCTTACACACTATGTTTTGGGTCATTGTCCATCTGTATTGTGAAGCACCATCCAATCAACTTTGCTGAATTTGTCTGAATCTGAGCAGACAGAATATCCCTAAACACTTCAGAATTCATCTCTCTGCTTCTGTCTTCTGTCACATCATCAATAAACACTAGTGACCCAGTGCCATTGGAAGCCCTGCATGTCCATGTCATCACACTGCCTCCACGTTTTTTCACAGATGATGTGGTATGCGTCGGATCATGAGCCGTTCCAAGCCTTCTCCATACTTTTTTCTTCCCATCATTCTGGTACAGGTTGATCTTAGTTCCATCGGTCCAAAGAATGCTGTTCCAGAACAGGGCTTGAAATCGTCCTCAGCCACCGTAGTAAGGCGATGACGTCGTCCGAACCAAATATGCAAATATGCAGGCGCGGTATGATGACGCGCTCGATCCAAATATGGTCTTCATGCATCCGGGTGAAGCGCGTGTCGGATGCAGCTGGATATACTTGCCATTTCTTGCAGTCAGCTTCAAGTATATCCAGCTGCATCCGACACGCGCTTCGCCCGGACGCATAAAGACCATATTTGGTTCGAGCGCGTCATCATACCGCGCCTGCATATTTGCATATTTGGTTCGGACTACGTCATCGCCTTACTACGGTGGCTGAGGACGATTTCAAGTTCGTATTTCAAGTATTAATGGATATGACAGATCATTCGCTTACTATGCAGATATGATGAGATAGATGCATTTTTGTATTTCAAGTACTTATGGATATGACCGATCGTATTTATGGATATTTTGATATGAGATAGATCATTTATGAGATAGATAATTTTCGTATTTCAAGTATTTATGGATATGACAGATAATTTTCGTCCTATTCACTTAATGCTTAGTTTTTAAAACAAACCAAATAAACACATTTCCAGCAATGGATTCTACAGTTAGGCCCATATACTGTATATTTGGTCACAGACAGAATTTGTGTTATTTTAGCTGTTTACCAAAACATCTTACACAAGTTACAGTCATACACAAGTTACAGTGATATAATGAATATGAATGAATGAATGAATCTTTATTTCGAACATGATTTAAAAATAAAAATAACAAATAACAAATAACTACTATGTAGAGTACAGTCCTATCAATTGTTCGAAAAGGAGTAGGAAGAAGCCGAGGCTTATCCTGTCCTACCCCTGTTTATACTTAACAATTATGCTTACATTATATAATCCAAATAATTAATACATATATTTCAGTACCATCCGTTCTAATACTTTTTCATTCTTAATATTGACACAAAATAAATAAATAAACATAAATGTTCCATTCTTAATACTGAAACAACACAAAATAAATAAATAACAATCAGTATCCACAATGTAATACAGAAGAAAAAGACACAGAAAACCACACCTTAGTTTCCAGAAGATTAACAACCTTCCCTTTCCTCATTTTGGTATTTAACAAAAATAATTTCTTTAAACCTTTTTTTAAATAGAGCAATATTTCTGCTTTCCTTCATATTTTCCTCTAGCCCATTCCATATGGTAACTCCGTAGAATGATATGCACCTGCTCCTGAGATGGGTGCGAGCATAACCCTTGTTAAAGTTGTGGTTACCTCTCAAATGATATCCCTTATCCCTCTCTATAAATAATTTGTTAATGTTACCTGGGAGTTCTTGAGTCTTTGCTTTATACATTAACTGTGCTAATTTAAATTTGAATAAGTCCATGAGCTTTAAGGCATTTGACATTAGGAACAAGTTATTTGTGTGATCACGATATCCGACCTTATGTACTTTTTTCTGTAGTGTAATCAATGGGTTTAAAGTGCTTTTATATGCATTTCCCCATATCTCCACAGTAACTCAAATAGGGTAAGACAAGACAACAATATAGAGTATACAACATCCTCTGTTCCAGAATATGTTTTGCCCTGCACAATACTGCAATATTCCTTGATACTTTGGATCTAACATATCTTATATGAGATTTCCAACAGAATTTACTGTCTAATATTACTCCTAGAAATAGGAGTGGGCTTAAAGTGCAGACTCTCAGCTTTAGGTTAAGGGTATTCACATCCAAATTGAAGGAAGGGTTTATGAATAATAGCTCTTTTATATATAATAAAAGTAATTGGACAATTGACTCAAAAGCTGTTTCATGGGCCAGTGTGGGCTATTTATTCCTTCATTATTTCTTTATCAATTAAGCAGGTAAAAGGTCTGAGTTGATTCCAAGTGTGGCATTTGCATTTGGAAGCTGTTGCTGTATACGCACAACATGCAGTCAACAGAGCTCTCAATGCAAGTGAAACAGGCCATCCTTAGGCTGTAAAAACAAAACAAAAATCCATCAGAGAGATAGTGGGAACATTAATAGTGGCCAAATTAACTGTTTGGTACATTCTGAGAAAAAAGAACGCACTGGTGAGCTCGGCACCACAAAAAGGTCTGGGTGTCCATGGAAGACAAGAGTGGTGGATGATCACAGGATCCTTTACATGGTAAAGAAAAACCCCATCACAACACCCAGCCAAGTGAAGAACAGTCTCCAGGAGGTAGGCATATCATTATCCATGTGTACCATAAAAAAAGACTTCACACAAGCAAATACAGAGGGTTCACCACAAGGTGCAAGACATTCATAAGCCTCAAGAATAGAAAGGCCAGATTAGACTTTGACAAAAAACATCTAAAAAAGCCAGCCCTGTTCTGCAACAGCATTCTTTGGACCGATGGAACTAAGATCAACCTGTACCAGAATGATGGGGGAAAAAAAGTATGGAGAAGGCTTGGAACGGCTCATGATCCGACGCATACCACATCATCTGTAAAAAAAACGTGGAGGCAGTGTGATGACATGGACATGCAGGGCTTCCAATGGCACTGGGTCACTAGTGTTTATTGATGATGTGACAGAAGACAGAAGCAGACAGATGAATTCTGAAGTGTTTAGGGATATTCTGTCTGCTCAGATTCAGACAAATTCAGCAAAGTTGATTGGATGGTGCTTCACAATACAGATGGACAATGACCCAAACCATAGTGTGTAAGCAACCCAGGACTTTTTTTAAGGCAAAGAAATTGAATATTCTGCAATGGCCAGAGTCAATCACCTGATCTCAACCCAATCAAGCATGCATTTCACTTGCTGAAGACAAAACTAAAGGCAGAAAGACCCACGAACAAACAACAACTGAAGACTGCTGCAGTAAAGGCCTGGCAAAGCATCACAAAGGAGGAAACCCAGCATTTGGTGATGTCCATGTGTTCCACACTTCAGGCAGTCATTGCCTGCAAAGGATTCTCGACAAAGTATTACAAATGAACATTTTATTTATGATTATGTTTATTTGTCCAATTACTTTTGAGCTCCTGAAAATAGGGGACTGTGTATAAAAATGGTTGCAATTCCTAAACGTTTCATACAATTTTTTGTTCAACCCCTTGAATTAAAGCTGAAAGTATGCACTTCAATTACATCTTTATTGTTTCATTTCAAATCCCTTGTGGTGGCATACAGAGCCAAAATTATGGAAATTGTGTCACTGCAAATGATTCCAGACCTAACTGTATATAAATAAATGAACGTCAATGACCCCAGGTGTGGGACTTTATTAGGTCAAACAGGTTTGAGGGGTCAGGCAAAGGACTTGGTGGAGTCAGGCATGGGTCAGGCGATCATCGTTGTAATCCATGGAGCAGGGCAGGAACCGTGGTGCAAGGTGCTGGGCTGGAGGTGTCCATGGTGCGGAGTGCCCACTGATGAGCTAAATAAAACATTATATTTCTGATGAGTCAACAGCACTAGGGCTCCTTCACAAAACCCTTACTGGAATCTTCATACACTCTGTGAATTAGTCTTTACTTTCTGATGAGTCAACAGCACTAACCCCATCCAGTGCGACATGTAGATAGCATATATTTAGAATATGTAAAATGCAAACACCAGAAATGCAAGAAGGTTTATGAGGTATACCAAATGGAATTAATAATTTGTTTTCTATTGTTGGTAAATATGTACATACGTAAATAAATTTGATTTGATTTAAATATATATATATTAATATTGAAGTTAACTGTAGATTATTAATTATTAATCTCTGAGTATTGGAGAAGGGGTAGGATTAAATAAGCTTATGCTTCTTCCTACTCCTTTTCGGACATGTTAAGTAAATAGGTTTTTGTTGTTGTTGTTGTTGTTGTTGTTGTTGTTGTTGTTGTTATAACTATTTCTTTTTTCACATGTTCGAAATAAAGCTTTCATTCATTCATTCATTCATTCATTCAATAACAAGTGTTACAACCCTTCTGTCTAGAGTAAAATAAGGGCCTAACAGGGATGTGTGGTGGCCTGGGAAAACCCGTCGGATGTCGCTGGCGTTCGTTCGTGGCAAAGAGCAAATATAGATGGAAATCGCGATTTTGCCGATTTTGATATTATGTGGTATTCTAGTACTTTGAACTCCATACTACATTATGGTGAATAAACATTTTAAGAAAACAAAAGAGAAAGTACTTATTTTGATGTTTTTGTGGCGGGTAGTTTGCTAGCGAAACAACATCACGTTGAACGTGTCTCATTCTCAGTTAAGCAACGCACGCACACATGAGCGAAAGGAGAGACGATACTTCCACCTGTGTTATTGCCAGTTTACTGATGCTCACAATAAGCATAAAGTAATAAAATCTTAACTAGAAGACACACAAATGGATCTGTCCCTCGCATACCGACGAGGCGAGCAGACTACCACCGCATCACAAGCAGACAAACGAGACCGGCCGATCTGCATAGGCTCCTCCCCCGACCCAGAGGAGAAAGGGGAGGATTTCTCCCCTTTCACTTTTTTTGACATGCTACATTAAAATGCTCATAACTTTTTAAAATAAAGGGCTATCTCAGTCATTCAACCAGTTATGAATAGCTGAGAACTTCTAATTTATGGAAATATTAAAAAATGAAAATGTCAAAATGCCACCATGTGAAGGGTTTTCCCAGGCCACCACACAGGGTAGAGTGCAGAATGTACAGGTGTGTTGCAACACAAATGCCCAAAAAAGTGTACAAGGGATCAAATCAATTCAAGTTTTATTTGTATAGCGCATCTCACAAGATGCAACTCAATGCGCTTCACGTAATGACAGATGTTCAGTGTCCAGTCTAGTGCAGTGTTCAGTGTTGTGTCCAGTGTCCAGGTTCCAGTGATAGCTTGGTCAAATGGACGCAAGGGTAAAAAACCTGTGCACTGTGCATCCAGGAAAATTCTACAAGGACTACAAGGACACAGAAATGACCAAAAGAGGAGATTAGTAACAGCCTTTTAGCCAATAGCCAATAGGTGGTAATGCAGCTGCGAGGGAAGATAGCAATTTAGGACCATGTAGGGCAGGGGTGTCCAAACTTTTTTCACAGAGGGCCACATACAGAAAAATATATTCAAGGCTGGGCCACTCAGTAGAGGTGAGGTATCGCCTCTGTATTACAGTTAATCGAATGTAGGTCAATTATGCTTGATACATACAAAGAAAAACAGCCCATATCATAACTTTCCATTAAATGTTTTTTCTTTTTTTATAAAGACGGCTCATTCTCAAAACAGCAGCCTCAGATTGCTTCTTAGTAAGAGTGATAGAGCACGTCCCCATATTCAGCATCAACATCACATAGGAAAGCTTGATATTCTCTGTGGTAGAGCCCTCGTGCTCTAATTTATGTTGATAGTTTTCACAACTGTGTTCATCACATCGTTAAGCTGGACTGCCTTGGCACAGAGGGCTTCTTGGTGGATGATGAGTGTACAGGGTTTTTCCTGGCTCAAAATGAGGCGGAGGTGGTACCAGTGGTGTTTGACATTGGGGGGGACCCATGAAGCAGGGCTGTCAAACACTTAATTTCTTGCATTCTGGTGAATTGATATGCACCAATTTGTGCCCTTTCTGCAGCAATTTATGGTGGAAAGTTCATTATTTATGTAAAGGAAAACACAATATTCAGAAACCAGATGACCATTCAAAATATAATGTAATATAATGCAATATGCGGCTCTCAGGCATTCTGTACTTTCAAATATGTATTCTCCTTGAGCAGTCAACATCAACTATAAGTTATTTCGCTAGCGAAAACGAAAGCTAACTTATTTGCTAAACAGCGCCCCCGCCACCACGTCAGCGCAATGCCGCAATTGCAGTTAGAAATGACAGAATAATTATATGTTTTGAATTTGTTTTGGGCCAATTAAAAACGGACCATGGGCCGCAGTTGGCCCGCGGGCCGTTGTTTGGACACCCCTGATGTAGGGGAACAGCAGTGTCAGGGTTTTTTAGTAGGCACGGGTGGGGGTAGAAGGGCATTGTAAAACAGGATGTCAACAGGTGATAAGAAAGATAGGGACTTACATCCAATTGACTCAGAACCATATATGGAAATCAGCAATGTGGGGAGTTACTGGTGGAGAGATATATAAGGAGGGTTTGGTGAACAGGAGGGACTTCCCTTTGCAAACGGATCTCGGCTGTACCATATTGTTTGATTGATTTTGATTGTTTATTTAAGGTAAGCCCCTTGAGAAGAATCTTCTCATTTTCGAGGGGGTCCTCACATGACGATACAAGCATAATAGTAACACATAACAAATAACAATACAAAGCACCTACACACACTCACACACACAGCCCGTCATCACTCCACAACCCACCACTACAACCCAACCGCAATATATAGATGCAACAGTCAGATACATACATAATATAATTATCAGAAGACATCAGCAAGTAATCGAATTTGGCAACAACAGAAAGCACATTAAAGGAAAATACAAATACAAACAACCTGGAAACTAGCCGGTCCAAACCCCCCACATAATTAATAACATGAGCAGGTCTTTTTTAAATAGGAAAGTAAAGATGATTTAAAGGATTGAAAGGATGTGAGGGACCTTAAAGGGGAAGGGAGATTGTTCCAGTCACTAGGGGCCTTGTATAAATGTTCCAGTCACTATTGTGCTTACAATAAATGCAGTCTGACTTGAACAATCAACAACTCTGGTTTCTTTGATACTTTACTAGTCAATAATTAAGTACAGATAAATAAGATATTGAAGGAATTGCCCCCGACATATTTGGCAGCCCAGGTGGGACCTCGGAAAAAGGACGACAGACAGGAGGAGAGACTGGCTGGCCTGGAAAGACGAACCACACGAATAACGGGCCCAATCATAGAAAAGGTGAGCAGTTGGCTGCATTAAAATAGAGTTTTAGGTTATTCGTGTGTTTCGTCTGGACGGTCTGCTGGTAAATATCCCTGTCTTATTTCCTCCCGATCAAAGAACGTACTAAATTGTGATAAGAGCTGTTGGTTGGATAAGTCTGCATGCCCTGTGTATGCAAATATTCCTTTCCCCCCCCCCCCGTGCATGCAATGGTTCTTTTTCAGGTTGGCAAAGTAATAATAATATTTGTTTAAGAACGGTTCTGGGTAGAACCGAGGTCCGGTTGTTTATAAAACGTTGTTTAGGATCAAGAGGTTGTCGATCCAGTCGTTTCAGGATGAAACGTGGGTATAGGGTCACAGAGTAGCCTAGAGGTCCAGTCGTTTCAGGAAGAAACGTGGGTATAGGGCCGTGGTCCGGTCGTTGTTGGCAAGAACGTTGGTATAGGGCCATAGTGAAAAGCCAGTCCAGTATTCTGCTGGTTGTAGTTAGATAAGGGGAGTAATCGTTAAGTGGGTTTGATGCAAAGTGCCGTTTTGTGTAGTCGAATAGGCTCGTTGTTGGGCAACGACTGAGTCGGGCGATTATCGCTTAGTGTATGCTTTAGTGCATAGGGGCTGATGAGTGTAGGGAGAGTTTTGATATTAAGGGAAAAGATTAGAATAGTGTAGGATTAGGAAGGTTGTGTGTTAGAGTTAGGGTCAAAATTAGGGATACTGTGCATTCAGTGACAGAGGAGCGGAGGAGAAGGCCACAGGCAGGCCGCATGTGGGCGGAGGAGAGTAAATGGTAAATGGACTGACTTATATAGCGCCTTATTCCAAAGCGCTTTACAACGGCCTCTCATTCACCCATTCACACAGACATTCACACACCAATGGCGGCAAGCTACCATGCAAGGCGCCGGCCCGCTCACTGGGAGCAATTTTGGGGTTCAGTGTCTTGCCCAAGGACACTTCGACATGTGGCCAGCCGGGGCTCAAACCGCCGATCTGCCAACCTTGCGATCATTAGACGGCGGCTCTACCTCCTGCGCCACAGCCGCCGGAGTGAGTGAGCGAGTGAGTGGGAGGACCCAACTAATCACAGACGTGTGTATGGTTGTGTTTTAACTACAGGGAAGTGGTTTATGATTTTGATAGAGCGTCTTACACGCAGATATATACGGGTTTGTACTGAATTAAAGGCACAATACCTTAAACGGGATACACAACACAGCAGCGCATTTTGCAATTGCGAGATCCCGCTCCAGTTTGCATACACATAGACACGCCCTTACATAAACACACACACACACACACACACAGCTACACACACATAGGAATACATCCATTCACACACACTCATTTAAGCAGCTATAAAATAAATGGCATCACCAACAGATTGGTTGGGAGAGAGAAATCCCCTGTTGGTAGAGGAAATTAAAACAATGTCTGGAAAATGGAACAAACGAACGAAAAAGTGTATTACTAAGTGGCCGAAGGAGGGTACGTTTGATGTAACATTATGTGAGGAAATGGACACTTTGATACTGAACCATAAATCCAGAGCAGACACCAAGAAAAGACAGGGGAAGAGGAATAGGGAGAGAGAAATGTTAAAGTTGTTTAAGGACGAGGGTGAGGAGAGATTGTTAGAGTTGGACGATGTTTTCATAATGTTATAAATGTTTTAAAGAGGACACTTTGTACACTCTGTCCTACTCTGTGAATTCGGTACACCCTGTGCTCTGTGCTCTGAGTCTGCACAAACTCTTGCTCACCCCCTGTCCACTTCTTATCTCCTGTCCCAGCTAGGCCTCCACTCCGAGGGGCCCAGCCATAAATCTGATTTTGCTAACGCTGTACTTCCTCATGAAACTGCCTCCCCCAATCCATGTGTGTTACAATAAAATGCTGGCTTGGAGAGTGAAAAGATTCAGATTGAATTCGAGGTCTCTCGGATTCACTCTCCTTGCGCAAGAAATTGAGCTCTTTTGACTCCGTGTCTCTTTGTGTCTGAAGTCTACTACGGTCTGTTTGAACTAGCGCTGGGTTAAGCATTGCCTGCCTTACAACCAGGTTGAATCAGAATATAGTATTTAACCCAACAGAGATTGAGGAATACTAAGAAAATAAGAAAATTGTTAAAGAAGGAAGCAGAGACAAGGGAAGATGTAGGGACATCTCCACCTCCTTATACTCATGGGGAGTTCCCAGTAATAACAGGAACAGTCCAACTTACTGGGGAGATAGAAGTGGAAGGTGAGGAAAGAAAGGAGACTGAGAAAAGAGAGTTAGGAAGAGGAATTGACTGTTATGCCGGAGTGAATGCTGCGCTAAGACAGCTGGGGCTGGGGGCATCAAGAGCAGTCGCAATACCAGAAGAGGGGGTCCTAGCCAAGCAGGTAGAGGAGAGAGAAAGAGAGCTAGAGGAGGAGAGGAGGTGGAGGCAGGAGAAGGAAGAGGGGGAGAGAAGGCAGCAAGAGAGAGACAGACAGGAGCGGTGGCATGCAGAGCAGTTGCATGGAGAAGAAAGGGGGGGTAGACAGATGACAAGCACCCCTGAAAGCAGGGGAGGAGGTGTTGGTGCATGGGGGGGTGGCCAGCAGGGGAGGAATGAGCAGGAGTATCATAGCCAACCAGGGAAGGGGGACTACTTAGAACAAGCCGAAAGTGATATTGCTAATTTACTCAAATTGAGGAGAGTGGCAGAGGAATGGGGACGGAAAGACCTGGAGATGAGACATGGACGGGGAGCAGGTCAAGCAAGGTCAGAGAGCCAGGGTAGATCTGAGCCCTCACCACAGGGGTCCTTCAAGGAGTACCTACCACCCCCACCACCAGCAGTACCCACACAGTTATGTCACATACCTTAGAAGTGGGAAGGAAATAGGGGGCCCGGGGGAGCCACATGGGCAATTCCCAATTCTAATAAAAGGTACACAGGGGCATTACGTTCCCTGGGGGACTCAATATATGCAAGGAATAATTAACAGATTACCAGACATACATGAGGGGGCAGGGAAATGGATTAGGATATTTGAGGAGGAGACGACAGGAAAGCTACTGGCAGTGGGGGACCTGAAGGCGTTGTTGGCAAAGGTACTGGGGTCAGCCAAGATGGAGAGCGTGCTCTACGGCAGTAGACTGGGAACAGCAATGAACAATGCCCTACAGGATGGGGAGGGGTTCGACAGATACAGACCAGGAATGTGGGCTTGCCTGAGGGTAGAGTACCCTAACAAACTGGATCTTAAGACATTGAGGGGAGACCCATTGGGGGATACACAGAACCCAGCCCAGTACGTACACAGCCAACTGAGAAAGTGGCGCCAGGAAACAGAATCAGACCCAGAGGGGAACCCCCTGATGACAACATTGTTCAGAACTGCTGTGGTAGACGCCATGCCACCCCCGGTAAAAAACAGATTGGAGTCTGTTTGTCTGAAAACCAGTGAAGAAACCATCATAACCCAGAGAATTTAGATTAAGCCAAATGCCCTAACTCTCAGAGGGGAGGATTAAAAATAGAAGAAAACTATAAATTCAGTCAGTGAGAAAAAGGTCCTGGTCATTATGACAATAATCTCAAAGATCATAGGGATTCACATCCTATTAACCTATTAAGAAGAATTTCAAAGGGAAATAAGACTAGAAAAGACAGGAGCTTGGGGAGATTTGAAGGATACACATATATAATCACCATCAACCTAACATCCCATTTGCACCTATTAATGCTACCAAATCATGTAATAATTGTAAGTCAAGTGTCTGTGATTGTTTTAGTTCTTCTCCCTACAGACTAGCCAGAGCTAGGCGATGGATGACATTGGTGGACTTTTGGAAACAACATCCTGAGATCCTCCTTCCCATCAGGCTAGTGGTGCACGATAAACAAAAACGGAGAATGGATGAATTGTCTTTATTACAAATCAGCAGAGATTTATTAACTACACAGATGATGTACTCAGTGCCTTAGGGGAGCAATTTTTACCTGTCTTGAGATATTTTATCATACAGGGAGCAGTGAAGCAAATTAACATGATGACAGAACTGGGGGAGCTGGACTTGGGGGGGCAGAGATGGCTGTCCGTGAAGTTGCTAAGTCCTCGAGCCAGCTTCTAGACAGGGGCACAGACCTAAACGTGGACATTCTGTATCAGGAATTATACCCCGATCGGATACCAGGAGGACATAAACGGGAATCTGAGGACTCAGACGAAGACTAACTGTGCAGGGGATGCAGTAAATAGTACTTGAAGGAAATGATTTGGATATAACTGTACTTGAATGATAAGAGGACAGTGGTGATACTTGGGTTAAGGGCTTTTTCCTAAATAAACAGTCAAATAGGTTTTTTACGCACTTAACTGATAAAGTGTGTGTTGTTAAAATATATTAACTATAGCTAAATAATAGTTGTGTGATGCATGTGATGAGATGTTTAGTGGAGGCTGCATTAACTATAGCTGAATAATAGTGTGTGATACTTGTGATGAGATGTTTAATTGAGGTTGTATTAATTATAGCCACGTAATTGTTGTATGATACGTAGTAACTGTTAGCTTGTGTTGTAATGTGTGACTTCTGATGGAAGTCTCAAAGGGGGGAATTACGTAGATTTGTGTGCTTTGAAATATGGACATGGTTATAGAAATGAAGGTCTTTGTGCTGCTTAAAACTGTGGTTCCAGGATGTTTTATAACAGGGGCTATAAAATAGTTATGGTAGGGCCTTAGGGAACCATAGGATGGACTGGAGCAGATGGTGAGAGAGGGGGGCTACAGAAATGACCAAAATAGGAGATTAGTAACAGCCTTTTAGCCAATAGCCAATAGGTGGTAATGCAGCTGTGAGGTAAGATAGCAATTTAGGACCATGTAGGGGAACAGCAGTGTCAGGGTTTTTTAGTAGGCACGGGGGGGGGGGGGGGTAGAAGGGCATTGTAAAACAGGATGTCAACAGGTGATAAGAAAGATAGGGACTTACATCCAATTGACTCAGAACCATATATGGAAATCAGCAATGTGGGGAGTTACTGGTGGAGAGATATATAAGGAGGGTTTGGTGAACAGGAGGGACTTCCCTTTGCAAACGGATCTCGGCTGTACCATATTGTGCTTACAATAAATGCAGTCTGACTTGAACAATCAACAACTCTGGTTTCTTTGATACTTTACTAGTCAATAATTAAGTACAGATAAATAAGATATTGAAGGAATTGCCCACGACACCCCCACTCATCTTAGCTCCATGCTACAGACCCCTTTGTTCTAATCGAAGTACCAGTAATACAACTATTAGGCTACCATGTAATTATTTATGTTGAGACTTAGGTCTCTGCTAGTTATCTTGGCAGGATTGTTAATTTAAAAGGGTTTATGAAAATGAAGGGGACAGCCAGTGCAATCAGAACTAGGTTTATTATTACATAGCCAGAGTGTGCAACACTTTACTCTACAAATAATTGTGTTCCTGCAGTACAGGGATCAGGTCATTAGGAGCAGACACTGCAGCTGCGAGCTTGTTTCGGAGGGTGTCCCCAGACTGCTGGAGCGGCTCATTGACTTCTCCGCCGACACCGTCATCACCATCACCACCTTCATCAGGCTCCAAAATGTCCCCATTGCTGATGCAGAGGTTGTGGAGGAAAAGGCAGTCAATGATGACCTCGGACACAAACCCCACCTTCACCTCTAGCGCCTTGAGAAAGATGGACCGCCACCTTGTCTTCAGCACCCCAAATGCCCTCTCCACCACACACCTTGCCCTGGACAGCCTTGTGTTGTACCTTCCCTCAACAGCATTCCGGACAGGCTCACGGAATGGGGTCATCAGACAAATGGGTTGAGCCAGACAGGGATACCCTCCGTCCCCTATGAGGCACCATCCTGGAGGTGGGTACAGCTGGTGAACATACAGGGGGCTGCACCTGAGGACCCGGGCATCGTGCACAGAGCCAGGGAAGCCGACGTGGACATCCAGAAAATGACCCTTGTTGTCACAGATGGCCTGGAACTGGATGGAGTGGAACAGCTTCCTGTTGAAGTAATCCACTGCAAAGTGTCCAGGTGGTACTATGCGCACATGGCACCCATCTATGCTCCCTGCCACTTTGCGGAAAGCTGGGGAACCAGACAGCTGCTGGAACCCAGCCCGATTTCCTCCAGCTCATCCCTGTTGGGGAGGCAGATGAGCCTCCTGAACACCCCTTGGATGCCCTTGCTGATCCGGTGCACCATGTCATGACATGTGGTACGGGGAATGTCAAAAGCCTCTGACACAACCCTGTAAGATGTTCCACATGCCAACCAGTAGACAAACACAAGGACCTCAAATGTCTTCCCCCATCCATGGTAGGTGTCCCCCTCCAGCAGGTGGATGAGGTTCTCCATGGTTGGCCTTGATAGACGGAAGTCCTTCTTGAGGTCACCTTCCCCAAAATAGAGGCGCAGCAGGGGCACATGGGGATTTACCCTGCAGTATGGCCCTCTTGCAACAACCTGTAACTAGTTATGAAGTTAAGTTAGATTGATGTCAGTTTGATGATTAAACATGATTGATGATCTTAGACTGATGATTTATTCATGAGTCTGTCTGTTCTGATGCTATACAAGATTGTAATTTAAATTGTCCTCACTTTCTCTCACCACAATATAGCCTATAGCCTACTGGGAGCTAGTAGTGAGCTAGCTAACATGTTAATGTAGGGCTGCTAACAAGTTAATGTAGGGATACTTACTTCGGGGTGAAAAATCATGTACATCTGAATCATTAACATCAGACGACGAGCTGATTTCCTCCGTCGTCTGATAAGAGGCATGTTGGTTGGATAAAGTTGTATTAGTAAATGGTCACTGATAAAAAGATGTTGGTGAGTGAAGCAGCAGCTGCTATCTCTGGACCCAGGATGTCTCGTGAGGTAACATGGGGTAATGTAAGCAGGAGCTGCTATCAATGGACACAGGACGTCCCGTGAGGTGAGGTATATCATATGTGACAGGGCATGGTTAAAAAGTCCTCAACTAGGGCAAACTCTTTTTTCAGTTTTTTCCGGATTATGAAAGGGTAGATTGTAAGCTTTAAAATGATGTGTCATACATTGAAATCTGAAACAAGTTGAAGAAGTCATGGATAGTTTAATGGTGATACCCCCTGAACCACCGTACTGAGATATCCAGCCTTCCAAGTCTTCAGACGTTTTTCACAGAGGTAATGGGTGGGAACAATAGCTGGTTAACTCCACACTAATCACTCCCTCAAGACAACCACACCCTCAAGACAACCACTCCCCCATTACACTACCTGTCATTACCTACCTGTCATCTGTCAGTGGGGTTGTCAGCTAACCCTCAGGAAGCAAAATTGCAGGGCTGACACGTTTAAATAGCTAAATAATAATAATAATAATAATAATAATAATAATAATAATTCAAGATTCATCATCATTTTATTGCCATGTGTGCCAAAAGTTTATTACGTCCCATTACGTACGTAAGTACAAGAGAGTAAAATTCATGGCAATGGAAAAAATTAGGCAAGATACAATTGAGCAATACAATAATAGAATGGTAAAAAATAATAATGAATGAATGAATGAATGGTCTTTATTGTCATTAATACAGTGCAGGTACCATACAATGACATTTAGGAGGGGGGGGCTCCCCTGCTGCTTGGAAAAAAATACACACAAAAAAAGGGAAAAGAGCTGGTTTACATAAATAAAGGCTATATACACTATCCACTATACTATACAATAAAACACTGTGCTGTACTCTATGCTATGCTATAAATATCCTAACATTTCCTATCTCTGAACCTTATGTACACAAGGGTTGTCATATTGCACATAGTATTATTGCACATTCATTTAAAGTGTCGCAGTTTGCAGGTTTGAAATGTTCACAGTTGTATTTCAATATTGCACTTATGATTACAATCTAGTAGCTGCCATCAAATTGTCTAGATTGTCCAGGGCCTAGAACCTAGGTCTTTGCTGTGTTCAGGGCCTGAATGGCCCTAGGGTAGAAGCTGAGCTTCAGTCTATTTGTCCTTGCGGACATGGTCCTGAACCGCCTGCCTGAGCGCAGCCGAACAAAGTGTTCGTTCCCAGGGTGGGATGGTAGGGATGCTCCGATCTGAATTTTTGGGGCCGATACCGATCACCGATTTTTTTCCTCGAGATCAACCGATACCGATACCGTTTTTTTTTTTAAATACATAACTGTAGGGCCTACTGACTGGATAGCCTACATATTTTTTGCTTTTTAGACAAAAGTTTTGATCCATTAGGCACCAAGCAAACGCAGACCCATTTTTATGGCATAGTAAAGGTCTGGCCTATCACCCAGTTAGGGCCTGAAGCCCAAGTCAGTCGATATGGCTGTATAAAAGACATCATAAACGTGGCCTTCATGGTTTACATACTGTTACGTCCTCCTATGTTTTCTGTTCAGTTATCTTTCTTCCCCAGGGAAAAAAAAAATAAAATAAAAAATAAATCGGTTTTTGCGATCGGCCATTTTTGCCGATCACCGATCGAGTCATTTGGAGTGAAATCGGCCGATTTAAATCGGTGGCCGATAAATCGGAGCATCCCTATGGGATGGGTCCCTGGAGATCTTGGAGGCCTTCCTGAGGCAGCGTGTGTTGTACAGCTCTTCCAGAGAGGGGAGGGGGGCGCCAATGATCTTCTGGGCCGATCTCACGACTCTCTGTAGCGCTTTCCTCTCTGCGGCTGTGCAGCTGGAGAACCACACGCAGATGCAGTAGGTGAGGATGCTCTCCACTGTGCAGCGGTAGAAGGTCACAATAATGTTGTCTGTGTGCATGCATTTATCATTATAGTCCATAAAGCATCTAGTGGGACTTCGGCATAGTTCCTTCCCATCCCATCTGCGCATCAATAGATAGATAGATAGACTTTATTTGTCATTGTTACAGTACAGGTACCAAACAACGAAATTTAGGAGGGGAGGCTCCCCTGGTGTTTAAGAAAGGAAAAAGAAACACATTTTGGAAAAAGCATAGATGCATAAAATCACAAGAAGATAAGGAGCTGGTTTACATCAATAGAGGCTATGTACACAATCCACTGTACTATACTGCACAGATAGTCAACTAGGGTTGTCATATTGCACAAGAAAGTATTTTTTCACATTTTTTTAAAGTGTCACAGTTTGCAGGCTTGAAAATGTACATGTTTGTGCCTCAGCACTAGCTGCCATTACAATCCGTCCGGACTTGTCCTGGGCCCAGAACTTAGGCCTTTTCTGTGTTCAGGGCCTTGACGGCCCTGTGGTAGAAGCTGTCCTTCAGTCTGTTTGTCCTAGCGGCCGGGGTCCTGTACCTCCTGTTCGAGGGCAGCTTGACAAAGTGTTCGTGCCCAGGGTGGGTCGGGTCCTTGGAGATCTTGGAGGCCCTCCTGAGACAGCGTGTTTCGTACAGCTCCTCCAGAGAGGGGAGGGTGGCGCCGGTGATCCCCTGTGCTGTTCTCACGACTCTCTGTAGATCGTTTCTCTCCGCTGCCGTGCAGCTGTGGTACCAGTTGGAGATGCCGAAGGTGAGGATGCTCTCCACTGCGCCGTGGTAGAAGGCCACCAGCATCTCCTGCTTGCTGTGTTGTTTCTTGAGGCATCACAGCAAGCAGGAGATGCTGGTGGCCTTCTACCACGGCGCAGTGGAGAGCATCAAAGCTCTAATAAAAAAAGAAGACAGTACATTTCAAATGATTGCCCACTGTTACCAACACCACTTTTACGAAATAGCCAACTACTATCTTCATAAACTACTACCATGGGGTAGTGGTGGTCTAGTGGATAGTGAGTTGGACTTGTGATCGGAAGGTTGTGAGTTCAAATCCCGCCTGAAGCCACACCACTACTAGTGTGCCCTTGGGTAAGGCACTTAGCCCTCAGTTACTCCAGGGGGAATGTCCCTGTAATTCGTAATTGTAAGTCGCTTTGGATAAAAGCGTCTGCTAAATGGCAAAATTAATTAAATTAAAATTATTATAAAATAGAATTGCTTATACAATGACAATGACAAATACCTGAAGTGCTGGTGACTCATCAAGGTGTCATCTCTCAGAACCTCTCACCTCCTCATTCTGTAACACAAATTTCAGGTCAGAGGTGTGGACACTTCTATAGTGTAGGTTTTCCATAGACTCAGTGTACTGTACTTGTACTGAAGTAGGCTAGTGAAATCATTTCAATTCACAGTATTATTCTACAGCAAATCTACATATTGTCGCGTTTTGTCCGTCTGATGTGCGTGGGTATAATGACTCACACGACAAGGGATTCTCAGTTTCTGGTTCTTTAGTGAACTTCTTCAAAACACAATACACAATACAAGATACAACTAATTGTGTCCCAGATGGCAGGTTAATAGATGACGGGAAAACTAGCTCTGGCACAGAACAGCAGCTTTGCTGTCCATACCGATGAGCGTTGTTCCCTTTACTGACTGTTTACGTAACCAAGGTAACGAGCTATCTCTCTCTCTGGGTGATCATGTGACATACAGTAACCAATCAACAATAACGGTAACATAAACACAACAACATCAACAGGGAAAGCCACCTATGGTGGACTGTCTCACACTATCAATGAATTAATCATTCTTTTTGATTCCACATAACATGGAATGTTTCAGACCAGACGGATTTTCTTGTGCTTTTTATGTCATGTTTAGTTGTAAAAACTACCTCAAATCAGCACTTCTGATTTTGAATCATCATTGCATTTTGTCTGTTTAAAGATGTCATCGAAGCAGAAAGCAGGGAGCAGTAAGCAGGCAGACCTGCTTTCAATGTGGGCAGCGAAGGGTCAGCCCCCCTCCAAAAAGGTTGCCAGGTCAGAAACCAAAACCCATAACAGTCTGGCTCTTGATGGAACCCTTTCATCCATCATGACGGTGAAGATGGCTGGCCTTGAGCCAGAATGTTTCAAGTGGGAGCCCCCTACCTCTGTTATTAAGGCATCTTAAAATCTGCCACAAACACCTACAACACAGAGTTATGAACACCGCTTGTAAGGGTTGGGGTTGTTGTACATAAGATGTTGTAACTTTATAGGTCACATGGTTGATTGACAGTTAAAAGAGTGATTAATATGTTACATGGTTGATTGACAGTTAAAAGAGTTATTCTGATGTTACATGATTGATTTATTTATAGATAGATGATAATAAATATAATATATTTTTATTACTGTCTGAATTTGTCTTGTTTTATACAATTTTCCAATTGTTTTCATTTCTTGTGCTGGTTTATTATGATGTAAAATTGTAGGAAACTAGCAAAAAATAAAATAATAATAATAATAATTGGGTGGGAGAGAGAGTTTGCTGCCAAACGTGCTCAGTTTTGCGTCGCTCCACCGGCAAAAAATCTCACTCCAAAGTTTTGGTGAAACTTGGCAGCCCTGTTAATTGCCCACTGTCGATATTTCTGCCTGCTTATGAAATTCTGTTGATAGCATTAGCGAGAGGTTCAGCCTCCATTTTGTAAACTTGTAAACAAAGGCAGGTGGCTCCTTACATACTGCTGGGGTGGGCGTGGCTACACACACTGCCACACTAAAACTAATAATACCCCCCACCCGACTTTGCTAACTAAATGTAGGTATTTAGTGAATGTAAAACTGTTGGATATGATATCGAGTGGGTTCTTCATCGCTTCGTTTGTCATCCTATGCCAAAACCCGGAAAACAAATTTTTCACAACAAGATTTGTTTGGCTCGATTGTGAGCTTTCAAAATTGCCAAGATGGGGACCTATTAATCAAATCCTGTCACATATATATTTATTTTAATCATGTTCTTTTACCAACTGCTAAGACAACAATATAGTAAACTAGTTACTTGAGCTAGCTAAAGATATTGGCCCCCCAAATCATTTTACAAATTGTTGTAATTATGTTACGATAATTCTGTCAAACTCCGTAAGTGAAGGTAAGCAACGCAGGGTGCGTTCGTAAAATCGCTCTGAGAGCGCCGGAGCGCACACTGGGTGCAACGTCATAAAGGGACCAGGTAATTTGATTGGACAAGAAGCATTCCATGAGTGCTGATCAGATTTCCAGGACGAATTTACGAACGCAGCTAGCGAACAGAAGACGCAAAAAAACGTCAGATCAGATATATAAACGGGTTATTTTGGTAAACTGGACACATTTTGGGAATAATGTTCGGTTCTAATAGGGTTAAATGCTATATTCTGATCAGCCTGGTTGTAAAGCAGGCCATGCTAACCCATCGCTAGTTCAAACAGACCGTAGTAGACTTTAAACAACAAAGAGACCCGGATTCAATCATGATTCTTATTTTCTTGCCAAGGAGAGCGAATCCCAGGTCTCTCCTCCCAGAGAGACCCCAGATTCACACCCAATCTTTCCTCCTCCGAGCCAGTCTTTTATTCTTAACACAGAAAGACACACATGTACAGGGGGAGGCGTTTGATGAACAAAACAGTGTTTTTAACATAAACAGTTTCATGGGAATGTTTAGCTTAATGTAAACAGTTCCATGGAATGCTCAGCCCAACACAAACAGTCTCATGGGAATGTACCTTAACGTAAACAGTTTCATTGCTGGGCCCCTCGACAACACAATGTCAGAAAGTTTCCATGAGACCAGGAGGCCCAGCTGAGACAGAAGATAAGGAATGGACAGTGATGCCTTGTATGGTTGTGCTTACAGCAAAAAGCACAAAGTTGAACCTACGGAACAGGACAAAGTGTACAGTGTCCTTTTCAACAAACATATTCACAACATTAAAACATTATGAAAACATCATTCAACCCTAACATTTCCCTGCTGTTTTTCATAATTTATCACGATACAAACATTCGTCTCTTTATTCAGGTAGAGCTATCTTGCTTTCACATTTTCTAGTTCAACTGTCATTCAACATCGCCGTACAGATTACAGACATGAATATTCATCTATTTTCAACTTGGGTTAAAGGTTGGTACTTTGAAATCAGTTTGTTAGTCATAGCTTTGAAGCAGGGGAAGACACAACAAACAATCATTACAACAAAGAAAATCAGCATGTGGTGTTAAGCATCACACATGTTCCTCCTGCCACTGCAGTCAATAGGTCATCAGTCTGATCTGATCGATTTCGCGGTTCTGGGCTTCGTTTATCGTAAGGGATGCATTTACAAATGTCTCTAATTGATAGTTCAGGGTTTCTTGTCATCTGGGACATTACTGCCCCAGACTGGGTCGCGTGCCTGGACTTGGGCGTCTCGTTTGGGTCGTCGGGAGGATGTGGTCCCCTCATTCTAAGAGGTAGTGGATCTGGAGAATTCTTCACCGGGTTTGAGACGTACCATTCACTAAATGAATAGACCCCTTTGTAGCCGGGCTTCCACCACTACCCGTCGTTCGAGGGAAACAATGTCACTTTCTTTCAATGGCTTTGGTGTATCCACGTATCTCGTTCTGCGATCTTGACAGCAGTTGAGATGCTCAGCAGCACCTCAAATGGCCCAACCCACCGCGGGCTGTGCCAGTGTTTTCTTTTTATTTCTCATGATGAGGATCTGGTCACCAGGTTGTAGTCTCGAATCCTGTTAGGGAAACAGAAAGGTCTGGCAGATAATTTTTCTGGCTATTTCCTGTTTCCTAAATAGCTGGGCCATCCCAGTGGCCAGTGTGTTTTCCGTTTCTGCCAAATCTACTTCTTACATGTAACGATGAACTGAGTATCAAGGACCCCAATTGAAATAAGCCAGTGGCTTTCTTGGGTTTTTATCCTGTTAGTTGACCTTGTATGTAATATGTACTTTCATGTACCTACTTCTGCAAATCTTCTAATAAAGTTTTCAATCAATCAATCAATACTTCCCTAATGTCGTCTACTATGGGTAGTCTAAACCCTTCTCCCATTTACTATTTCAAATTCATTCATTTCATTCATTCATTCATTCATTTAATCAAACCCATAGGTGTCGGTGTTATTCTCATGTCTGTTTCCATTAGAGAAACACACTCTTCAATGTCCAGGTGTTTGGACACCGTGTTTGATCAATTTGTTCACGAAATGTGCGCCATTATCACTATATAATTATTTTTGAAAATTGTGTGTAATTATATATGTGAAAATGTGCATTACTGTCAATCATTCCCTGCTGTTTGATACATGTATCAAAAAAGACCATGTATCAAATGAGCTGCTGTTTTGTAGAGGCATTTTCCCATTTATACTATAAACTTTGTCATTCGTCCAAATTCGTGTGTGTGTGTGTGTGTGTGTTATAAGCCATGCTAGGCTTTTTCGTTCTGTCTGTTCCTTTGGTGTGTGTATGTGTGTGTGCGTGTGTGTGTGTGTGGTGTGTGTGTGTGTGTGTGGAGGAGTGTGCTCTGCTCTGCTATAGTGGAGCACATTCCTCCCACGACTTCTGGAATGTTCTCTCTATCTCTCTGTCTCTCTCTCTCTCTCTATCTCTCTCTCTCTCTCTCTGTCTCTCTCTTTCTCTCTGTCTCTCTCTCTGTCTCTCTCTCTCTGTCTCTCTGTTTCTCTCTCTCTCTCTGTCTGTCTGTCTGTCTCCCTCTCTGTCTGTCTCTCTGTCTGTCTCTATCTCTGTCTCTCTCTCTCACTCTGTCTCTGTCTCTCTCTCTGTCTCTCTCTCTGTCTGTCTCTCCCTCTCTGTCTGTCTCTCTCTGTCTCTCTGTCTGTCTGTCCGTCTGTTTCTCTCTCTCTCTCTGTCTCTGTCTCTCTCTCTCTGTCTGTCTCTGTCTCTGTCTCTCTCTCTCTGTCTGTCTCTATCTCTCTCTGTGTCTCTGTCTCTCTCTCTCTGTCTATCTCTATCTCTCTCTGTGTCTCTGTCTCTCTCTCTGTCTATCTCTATCTCTGTCTCTCTCCCTCTGTCCGTCTCTATCTCTCTCTGTGTCTCTGTCTCTCTCTCTCTGTCTATCTCTATCTCTCTCTGTGTCTCTGTCTCTCTCTCTCTGTCTGTCTGTCTGTGTCTTGTCTTGTCTGTCTTTGGCTCTTCTCTGTCTATCATATTCACTCTGTCTGCCTCTCTCTAGGCAGTTTTTTTTTCTTTTTTCTCTCCGCATGCCTCCTCTCTGTGTCATAACTCCACTTCAAATATTTCTCTCTCCCATTACAAGTTAATTTACTCTACTATATTCTCTTACCCTCTGTCTGTCTGTCTGTTTCTCTCTCTCTGTCTGTTTCTCTCTCTCTCTGTTTCTCTCTCTGTCTGTCTCTCTCTGTCTGTCTCTGTCTCTCGCTGTGTCTGTCTATCTGTTTCTCTCTCTCTCTCTCTGTTTCTCTGTCTGTCTGTCTGTCTGTCTCCTGTCTGTCTGTCTTGTCTTGTCTTTGGCTCTTCTATAATACCATTACAAGTTAATTTACTCTACTATATTCTCTTACCCTCTGTCTCTAACCCCCACCCTTCTTCTTTCCTGTTCTCTCTCTCTCTCATTCACAGCCTCTCCGCATGCCTCCTCTGCATGACTTCTTCCTATGTGCCATAACTCACCCTCAAATCTGTCTCTCTATCTCTGTCTCCTCTCTCTACTCTCTCTCTCCTCTCTGTCTCTCTCTCCTGCTCTCGCTCTCTCTCTCTCACTTTCTACTGCTTTCTCTCTCTCTTTCTCCTGCCCCTCTCGCTCTGTCTCTGTTTCCCTCTCTCTCTCTCTGCCCCTCTCACTCTCTCTCTCTCCACTCCCTGCTCTCACTTCTCTGTTCTCTGTCACTCCACAAGTCTTGTGGTTTATATTTATGCTTCTTTTTCTAGTTTCTGTTTCATCTTTTCTACCTTTCTTGTTTTTTAATATCAGTTCTAGGTGTATTTTCTTAATATTTCTCAATCTCTCCTCACCCTCCTCCTTAAACAACTTTAACATTCCTCTTTCTAGTTAAATCACAACCAAACACACGTCTGTGATTAGTTGGGTTCTCTCATTTCTCTCTCTGTTCTGCTCTCTGTCTGCTGTTCCATGCTTTCCTGTTCCCTGTTCTGTGTCACACTCTCTCACATAGCCCCCACCCGTGGGCTTCTCCTCTGTCTCAAACGCACACTCTTCACAGCCCCCTCCCGTGGGCCTCTCCTCTGCTCTCTCTCCGTCACTGAACATACAGTATCCCTAATCTTGCACTTAATTCTAACACATAACCTTCCTAATTCTACACTTTTCTAATCTTTTCCCTTAATATCAAAACTGCCACAATTCACTTTCAGTCATAGTTTTCAGTTTCCATTCTTAGTCTGCTGTTTACATAACACAAAAGATATACATCTATTTTTCAAAATGGATTCTTTTTGTATGTCAAACTCACAGTCCAATTTCCATTAGTCTACTGTTTACATAACACAAAAGATATACATCTATTTTTCAAAATGGATTCTTTTTGTATGTCAAACAATTCCTATTTTGTACAATTTAGGATAGATAGACTATTCATTTCGATTGCAATCTTTCTTTTTCTCTTATATTTACCGGTGTCTTTGTTGCCTGTTGCCTGGTCTGGATCTCGTCAGCCGTCTCCGGAGGAGACAAGGAGGATCGACATCTAACGCACCGGCCTGGAGCGAATTCACGTCCCAGGACTTTCTCCGGGTCGCTCGATCCCGGGCTGTCGCGACAGACTTCGGTGTGTCGAATCTTCTTCCTCCTCCAAAGACGACGTTGAGATCCGGCTCGAAGGACCACGTGTTCGGTTCTAATAGGGTTAAATGCTATATTCTGATCAGCCTGGTTGTAAAGCAGGCCATGCTAACCCATCGCTAGTTCAAACAGACCGTAGTAGACTTTAAACAACAAAGAGACCCGGATTCAATCATGATTCTTATTTTCTTGCCAAGGAGAGCGAATCCCAGGTCTCTCCTCCCAGAGAGACCCCAGATTCACACCCAATCTTTCCTCCTCCGAGCCAGTCTTTTATTCTTAACACAGAAAGACACACATGTACAGGGGGAGGCGTTTGATGAACAAAACAGTGTTTTTAACATAAACAGTTTCATGGGAATGTTTAGCTTAATGTAAACAGTTCCATGGAATGCTCAGCCCAACACAAACAGTCTCATGGGAATGTACCTTAACGTAAACAGTTTCATTGCTGGGCCCCTCGACAACACAATGTCAGAAAGTTTCCATGAGACCAGGAGGCCCAGCTGAGACAGAAGATAAGGAATGGACAGTGATGCCTTGTATGGTTGTGCTTACAGCAAAAAGCACAAAGTTGAACCTACGGAACAGGACAAAGTGTACAGTGTCCTTTTCAACAAACATATTCACAACATTAAAACATTATGAAAACATCATTCAACCCTAACAAATATATGTGGTTACTTTCTCGCCTGAAAACATATTAAAACTTCATAAAATGATATGTTAACACTTGTAAAGCCAAAATTACATATTTTAGCTAATGGAGGTTTAAAATGGAGGTTTAAATTCGCCGCTCCCGGCAAAATGCATTCTGGGAGGCAGTATGCATACAGTGTAAATGTTCGGCTGGTTTTCACATACTTATTATGAATTTAGTAGGCAGTATGCAGTATATACTCATTGAGTATGCTAGTATGCAGTATGCTAGTATACCATTCCGAACACAGCCCATGTGATCTGGCCTAGTCCTGGACATCTCTGAAAGGCGTCATCATGACGTCTTTATAACATCTTTGTGCTTGCTGGGAATGTCTTCATTATTAACAATAACTTTCAATTACAAAAACTGGAACAATTATCTAATCATGAACACAAACTTTACTATTAAATATACAACTACACATTTATACCTTTTGTCAACAGAACTTTTTATTTACAAAACGTTAACACTTCAAAAGCTTTAACTGTTAACACACACAGTTAACACAGAGAGTATACGAATGATCCCTCCCGTTCAATAGCTTCTGATCCTGCTAGATTGAGGAGAATATACGGGCGGGCTGGCTTGTCGAAATGTGCACTGAACATGTCATACTGCTGTTCAAACACTCGCCATTTCTCTGTAGAGTAGACGGTCGAAAGTTACAAAGTTAGCTTTGTTAGCTAGCTGTCTGTTACATATAGGCATATGTTAGTAGCCTGTGTTACAGGGACACCTAGGGGTGACCTGATAATGTTGCATGTAAGACCCGGATGTTGTATGTGGGCGTGCGCGGGAGGAACCGCAGTTTAATAAAAGTCATACTGAAACATGGAGTCAGAAGCGAGATCTAAGTAAAAATAAAAATAAAATAAAGACGCTTAAAGAAATAAAACGCCATGGCAAGCAACAGCATCCCCGCGCTCGATGGTATGCCCATGACTGGTGATCTGGCGAAAAACTGGGAAGTTTTCCGTGCAGAGTTTGAGGACTTTTTGCTCGCTACCGGACTGAGCGAGAAGTCGAAGCTGATTAAGGCAGCCACGCTGAGACGGCTGAGTGCCGTCATGTGTACACACATAGCCTCACGTTGACGGAGGAGGAACAGAAGGACCCAAAAGCGATTATGGACGCTTTGGGGGTTTACTTCAAACCGGCGAGAAACGTCATTTATGAGAGGTACATGTTTGGAAGCTGCAAACAAGAGGCTGATGAGCCAATAGACAGTTTCCTGACAAAGCTTAAGGAGAGAGCATCGTCATGCGAATACCGTGCGCTGAAGGACGAGCTGGTTCGTGACAGGCTCGTGCTGGGTGTTGCGAGTGAGGGCACCAGGAGGCGTCTGCTACGCGAACGTGAGTTGACGTTACACACAGCGACTGAAATCTGTAGGCTCGCTGAGCTAACCGAGAGACACATGAGAGTAATGGCCCCGCTAGCACAGACGGACAATGTGAATGCCGCGGACAGGCAGAGTGAGAGGCGCGCACATCAAAGGAAAACAGCGCCAGCGGAGAGAGAGCCACAGTGGAGCTGCAAATACTGTGGAGGCAGCCACAAACGGGGCAGGGAGCAGTGCCCAGCCTACGGTAAGACGTGCCGGATATGTGGAATAGCAAATCACTTTGCCAAGGTATGCCAGGCTGGCAGCAAGGCTGACAAAATAAAAAAAGTGAATGTGCTTGAAAATGATGAGCAAAGAGAAGATGACTCAGATACTGATGATAGACTGTTTCTAGTAACTGAATGTGTCAATACTGCAAAGGCCCAGCAGGGGCGCAAGTGGTTTGTGAATCTATGCCTGAATGAGAAAAGGCAACAGTGTCAGCTGGATACAGGCTCCACCTGCAATGTCATGGGCCGCAAGATTAAAGAGAAGCTGTCACCCAGAGCGGCGCTAGGCCCGAGCGCAGCCAAGTTAAAGTTATACTCTGGGGAAATCATGCCATCACTGGGGAAATTCCACACTGAATGTGTCATCCGGGGAGAAAAGCACAACCTCACATTTGAAATAGTCGACACAGAGCAAAAGCCACTTCTCGGGGGGGGGCACATGCGAACGTCTGGGCCTCGTATCCTTCACCGTCCCAGATGAACTCCACACAGTTGATGCAAGCCAATCTGTGCACCGTGGGGTCGGATGAGATGGCTCAAGCTCCCTTTCGGAGTCTCAGTAGCGCCTGAGATCTACCAGCGCAAGCAACACGAGCTGCTATCGGGCCTGGCCGGCATCGAACCGATCGCGGATGACATCCTGGTGGTCGGGTGTGGCGATACGGATGCCGAGGCCGAACTGGACCATGACAGAAACTTGAGTGCTGGATATGATAAAACTACTATATTCTAACCCGACAGCAATGGTTCTAACAGGGAACATATGCTCTAAACAGTTCCCAGTATCCCGCAGCTCGCGCCAGGGTTGCCCTCTCTCTCCTTTGCTGTTTGCCCTATCTCTGGAACCTGTGGCCCAGGCCGTTCGCCAGTCAGTCACCCATGATCCTATTACGGTCCAGAACACCAAACATCACATATCTCTGTATGCTGATGATATCCTTCTTTTTATTCAGAATATCCCTCAGTCACTCCCTCACCTTCTAAACATCTTTAATAATTTTAGCCGAATTTCAGGTTACAAAATTAACTGGGGAAAATCAGCTCTATTGCCACTGAATGCCTCAGCTAGACAGTTAGATATCTCACTGAACATCCCAGTGGTCCAGAATATTAAATATCTAGGTATCACTATCTACCCCTCAATTTCAAACACAGTATCAATTAATTATAAGAATGTGCTGAAGGAGGTAGATTCTGATCTACAAAGGTGGAAAACTTCACCCCTCACATTTCATTCCCGTATCTCAGTTATTAAAATGAATATTCTTCCACGAATAAACTTTTTTAGTTCCATGCTCTCTCTAGCCCCACCAAGTGGTTATTGGAAGAAACTACACTCTATCTCTTCTCATTTTATATGGAGGGGGAAGAAGCCCAGACTCAAATTCTCAACCCTCCAGAGGCTAAAAAACGAAGGGGGATTGGGGCTACCAAACTTCGAATGGTATTATTGGTCCTTTGTGCTGCGTCCTCTCTCCACATGGTTTGATCCGGCTGCTCGTGTTTCTTAGAGGAAAACATTGTCCATCCTCATAGGTTACAAGATGTAATATACTGTAACATTTCTATTAAACAGTCCAAATTGAAATTCGGCTCCATCATCACTGAATTAATCTCAGTTTGGCGATGCGCAGAAAAGCTCTGCAAAATCTCAACCAAATGGTACCTCCATTCGCCTATATTTAAAAATTCAACTCTCCAGTTGGGAGGCCGTCCAATCTCATTTCCCCAGTGGAGTGACAAGGGAGTTCACACATTCTCAGATTGATTTGGGGCTGAGGGTCTCCGCTCATTCCAAGACATTCAGAGAAACTTTAATTTACCGGGTACGTCCTTTTTTTTCTACCTTCAATTACGTACAGCTATGCGCACATACGGGGTACCCTGGAATAGCTCATAAGACATACATCCATTTCACATAGCATTCACCAGACCCAGGGGTCAGGTCTCAGCTCTTTACTCCATCCTGGTTAAGGCTTCTTTAAAACCATTACACATTGACAGAGTGTGGAAAGATACTTTATCACACAATAACTTAAATTGGCAATTAATTTGGCAAAACATATCCCTTTCCTCCAGAAATCCCAACCACCAGGTTATCCATTTCAATTTTACTCATAGGACATACTTCACTCCATATCTGCTACATAAAATAAAGACCATACCTTCACCTAACTGTACTCTTTGCACCCGAAATACAGTTGGCACCTTTTTTCATACGGTATGGGAATGCCCGGGAGTGGCTGATTTCTGGAGGACAGTTTGTGATGCATTGTCCCTGATCCTGTCTAAACACATTCCACACTCACCATTAGTCCTATTGTTAAATGACAGTTCAAACCTGGATCTAAACATCAAACAAAGACGCATCTGGCTGGCCGGCCTTACAGCAGCCAAAAGGCTTATAGCTTGCAGGTGGAAGTCACCCCATTTCTTGACTACGCAGAGATGGATATTAGACTTCATTGACATAGCCAGCATGGAACACTGGATAGCCAACAGGCATCATGCAATTTCGGACAATGTTTCATGCTGGGACCAAACTATAACCATCCTCAAGACACTATTATAGGTTAATCGATTTGCTCCTTCCATAGGGTCCTGTAGGGGGGGGGGGCGGGGGGCTGTGATTGGGTGGGGGGTGGTGGGCGGGGGGCTGTGATAGGGGGGGGTGGGTGGCGGGGGGGTTGTGATTGGGCGGGTGGGTGTGAGGTATCTGGCGGGAGGGACATTTGTGGGAGGAGGGGTAGGTGGGGAATTATTGGGGTAAAGGGAGATTGGGAAGGGAAGGGGAGGGGGGGGGGGGGGTTGAAAGGTTTATGCGCATTTTGTATCTGTACTGGTAAACCGTATTTGTGTTATTCTATTTTCTCCTTTGTTTATTTGTATGTTACCACTCCCCTTGTTTTACTCCCTGAAATAATAATAAAAAATTGATCACAAAAAAAGAAACTTGAGTGCTCTCATGGAACGATGCAGAGCAGTGGGACTCAGGCTGAGTGAACGCAAGCCACAGTGCAAGCTCAAAGCCGTACACTTCCACGGCCACATTCTGTTCTCGGAGGGACTGAAAATCGACCCAGAGAAGACACGGGCCGTGCTGGAAATGCCGACACCCACCGACGTGAAAGCAGTGCAGCGCTTTATTGGGTTCGTGACGTACCTTGCAAAGTTTCTGCCAAAGCTCTCGGAGGTCTGTGAGCCGCTCCGCAGGCTCTTGGATAAGGACGTCATGTGGCACTGGTTGCCCAAACACGAAGATGCAGTGCGCGGAGTGAAGCGTATGGTCACCTGCACGCCCGTCCTCAAGTACTATGATATCACAAAGCCTGTCACGGTCCAGAGCGACGCCAGCATGACCGGGCTGGGGGGCTGTTTGTTACAAGGGGGACAGCCGGTGGCTTTTGCATCGAGGGCACTAACGCCGAAAGAGCAAAACTACGCTCAGATTGAGAAGGAGTGTTTGAGCATAGTCTTTGCCTGCCAGAGATTCCACCAGTACCTGTATGGCAGGGAGGCTATCACTGCAGAAACAGACCACAAGCCGCTTATCACAATATTCAAGAAGCCCCTCCTGAGCGCACCGAAACGTCTCCAAGGCATGTTGCTGCAGCTGCAAAGCTACAATCTGGATGTTGTGTACAAGCCGGGCCCCGAGATGTATGTCAGCGACACTCTGAGCAGGGTCACGCCCCCGTGCCGTGGGTCTGACACCCTGTACGTGCAGCATGCTGTGTGCGCCGTGAACAGCACCCAGGCCGGGTATTCACAGCTGGACCAGGCGCAGCACCTGGACGTTACGGCTTTCAGATTCCACCAGATTGTGCAGCACACAGAGACGGATGATGTGCTTCAGGAGCTGGCATCTGTGATCCTCAGTGGCTGGCCAGACTTTAAAGAGGACACTCCGCTGGCAGTGCGGGAATACTGGCCCTTCAGAGACGAGCTGAATGTTCAAGACGGAGCGTTGTACAGGGGACAGTGCGTCGTCATACCAAAAGCCATGAGATCTGAGCTGCTCAAACGCATACACGCTAGCCACATTGGTGGGAAGGCGTGTTACAGACGGGCCAGGGATACGCTCTTCTGGCCGAAAATGAGAGCGGAGATAAAGGACTTTGTGGCGAACTGCTCCGCATGCAATGAGTACGCACGGGTCCAGCAGAAGGAACCGATGATGTCGCATGACATACCGGTGCGCCCGTGGCAGGCAGTGAGTATGGACGTCTACTCATATGCGGGCAAGGACTTTCTCATCATTGTGGACCAGTATTCGGATTTCTGGGAAATCGACCAGCTGCCAGATCTGTCTGCTGACACGCTCATCACGCGCTGCAAAGCTCAGTTTGCACGTTATGGGCAGCCAGAGAGGGTGGTCTCGGACAACGGCCCACAGTTTGCATGCGAACGGTTCAGGAAGTTTGCAGCGAGCTGGGGGTTTGCCCATGTCACATCCTCACCCCGACATCCTCGATCCAACGGCAAGGCTGAGTCGGCCGTTAAGATTGTCAAGTCACTCTGCAAGCGGGCGAAATTGGATGGCACGGATGCGTGGATGGCCATCCTTCACTGGCGCAACACACCCACAGAGGGGTTGGACAGCAGCCCGGCCCAGCGCTTAATGGCACGCAGGCTCAAAACTTCACTGCCCGTCGCGGACAGCCTGCTTCTACCACGTGTGAGAAACGGCGGGTCGCCAAGTCATTCTATGACACGTCTGCCAGAGACCTTCCAGAGCTGGATGTTGGAGATCACATTAGGATGAGGCCTCTGCCAGGTGATCGCACAGGGCGGTGGCGACGAGGCCAGTGCCTCCAGAGAGTCGCTCCCCGCTCGTTCGTGGTGGATGTGGACGGCACACTGTACAGACGCAACCGAGTGGATCTGCGTGTTGCAGAGCGCTCAGCTCAAGCGCAACAGACAGACATTCTACGGCCTGAGCGGAGCAGTCCTGACCAGACCCAGGTCACTGGGGAGACTGCCTCAGCCGAGACACGGATTGTCTCAAGTCGGGGGGAGACAGGCGGCGAGGTACATCCTCGTACACCAAGGGCACCGGCGACGCCGGGGGGTCCTGCCACGGCAGGCCAGGGTGTCTACTCACGGAGTGGTCGCCTGTCACGGCCGCCACAACGACTGGACTTATGACTTTGGAAAAAAAAAAAAAAAAAAAAAGGAAGGGGTGAGTAAAGGGACAGCTCTTCTCGGACTGTTTTGACTTTGCCTCAGACGGCTGTACTGGACTGTTGTTCTTTGTTCAGGAAAAATAAAATAAAAAATAAATGCAATGTTGTAATGCTATTGTTAATGTTTGGGATTGTTATTGTCAATGGAATTGCAGACGGAGATGCAAGCATGTCATTTGCAAACAGCTAAAGGAAAGGAGATGTTACTATAGGCATACGTTAGTAGCCTGTGTTACAGGGAAACCTAGGGGTGACCTGATAATGTTGCATGTAAGACCCGGATGTTGTATGTGGGCGTGCACGGGAGGAACCGCAGTTTAATAATAGTCATACTGAAACACTGTCCTCACTCAATCGGTGATTGATTTTCCTTGTCCGTTTTCAAAACTTGAAAATTAGTCTGTTATGTCTGCGTTTACTTCTTACACCATGTTGAATGACGATACTGAGGGAATACTTTATGAAGTGACCAGTATTGTAATAACAACGGCTCATCAACACCATACTGAGATGAGAATCTGATCTGACATGCGCAGTAGCAAGTACGTGGCTGCTATGATTCAAATAGCATATTGTGAATGCTCTACAATAGTCAAATCAATAGTTTTCGATATCTAACTGTAAAAATAAAAATAAAAATAAATAAAAAGCATTTTCATAATCAAATAAATAGTTGTCTTCTGTTTTAAATAACAATTATTGTATTGGATGAAGACTTTGTTACACTTTTTACAGTGTAGAAGTGATATAACCTGCACAGCATTTTTACACAACCTGACTCATACTTGAACTTGTAATGTTAATTACATTAACAAAACTACTTTTTATCATTTGTTCAGCTTCAAAGAGAGCAGCACAGATGGACCGTGATAGCTGCCAGATCAAGTTATATCATGACTAGTCCGATCTGGCCCAGAATATCACCCTATTTCAAAAAAGACTTGCCATTGAGTGTCACAAAACAAATTTGGATAATTTGTTCAGCTTGAGAGAGATCAGAATGGACGAATTCGGGCCAGCCCCATAATGGCCTGATCAAGTCATATCACGACTAGTTCGTATCTGGCCCAGAATATCACCCTATTTCAACGAAAGAAATTCTTAGTGAAAATGTTAGTGAGAAAGTCTTTCAGGCAAAGTGTTTTTCACTAAGAATTGTTCTTGTTGAAATAGGGTGATATTCTGGGCCAGACACTAACTAGTTGTGATATTACTTGATCTGGCCATTATCTGGCCATTATCTGACTTGATCTGGCGGCGCGCATAGACGCAGCGGCTGGAGTGGCTTCAACGCTGGTGTTTTTTAGTGTTTTTAAGTACATTTGTATGTACATTTTTATTTTAGTACTTATAGGGAACGGTTGTGTAAATAGTACCTACAGCAGACTAGACTTACTAGAAGTTGGTGCGCAAAATGAGAGGACTGTAACAACGGAATTCTTGGAACAACAGGGAATCCCATTCGAAATCGCTAGGTCGCTGGGTGAACAGTACTACGCTATCCCAACACTAAGGCGCAAGCGCGGAGGCGAGACCGTAAACAACGCCGAGGAGCAAGGGGAGGCCTGCTAGCTAGGCTGAGGAGAAGCCCAGACAAACCTGCTTTGCCGAGTATTTTCCTATCCAACGTCAGGTCCCTGACGAATAAGATGGATGAACTGAGACTACAAGTTGCCAAAAATAACATCGTGGGAGATAGCTGTGTGATTATTCTCACTGAAACCTGGCTAAATGAAACTATCTTGGACTCCGCGATTAGCTTGGAGGGACGGACCCTTCACCGGGCAGACCGCACGCAGCTCAGCGGTAAGTCCCGCGGAGGCGGCCTCATAATATCGACGAAGGATAGCTGGTGCTTAAACACGAAAACTGTAAGTAGCCACTGTTCCCCAAACCTGGAATACTTGACTGTTAAATGCCGACCCACTTACCTACCGAGAGAATTCAATGCAGTGTATATTACAAGCGTTTATATTGCACCAGATGCAGACGGTAGCTTAGCATTGGCGCGGCTATATGATGTCATCAGTGGTCAACAAAGCACAGATCCACAGGCAATTCACATTATAGCAGGAGACTTCAATCATGTCGACCTGAAGGCAGTACTACCCAAGTTCTATCAGCATGTTAAATGTGCAACAAGAGGAGAAAGAACACTGGACAAGGTATACACCAACATCAAACGTGCTTACAAGGCTAGTCCGCTAGCTCATCTAGGCATGTCTGACCATGTGTCAATCCTCCTGATCCCAGCATACACTACCATGGGGAAAAGTGCTCCCATCACCACTAAGACTGTCAGAACCCGGCCAGAAGGGTCCGCTCCACTGCAGATCTGCCTAAATGACACCCCATGGCAGGAATATGAGCATGAGGACCTGGAACAGTACACGTCGTCGGTTCTGAACCACATAGTGAACTGCACCAACTCAGTCACCATGGACAAACGGGTCCGGGTCTACCCCAACACGAAGCCATGGATGACTAGGAAGGTCCAAAAACTGATCAACGAGAGGGACAACGCCTTCTTCGCAGAGAAGAGCACACCGCTGTACAGCACCACCAGGGCTAACCTAAAGCGCGGAATCAAAGCGGCCAAGGCAGACCACAGAGAGAAGATTGAGGAATGCTTCCTGAGCAACGACTCCAGGCGGATGTGGCAGGGGGTTCAGCACATGACAAACTTCAGAGCCAACAGGCTCACAGCCGCAGAGGACGACCCCCTGCTGGCGGGAAAGCTGAACACCTTCTACGCCCGGTTCGACGAGGGGCGAACGGAGGTAACCACAACACAAACACCACTCTCTCCAGCTCTCAGCAGCCTCACCCTCACAGAGCATGAAGTGAGACGCGTGCTGAAGGCGGTGGACCCCAGGAAAGCCTCGGGCCGGATGGCGTCCTGGGACGGGTGCTGAGGGACTGCGCCGACCAGCTGGCCGGGGTTTTCACCAACATCTTCAACCAGTCCCTGACCCAGGCCACCATCCCACCCTGCCTGAAAACCTCAACTATCATCCCAGTCCCGAAGAAAAGCACGGTGAGCTGCCTAAACGACTACCGCCCGGTGGCACTCACACCAATCATCATAAAGTGCTTCAAGAAACTAGTCCGGGCCCACATACTCACACGCCTCCCGCCCAACCTGGATCCATACCAGTTCGCCTACAGAGCCCACAGGTCCACAGAGGACGCCATCGCGACGACTCTCCACGCCACTCTATCCCACCTGGAGAGGGGAAACAGCTACGCGAGACTGCTCTTTGTGGACTTCAGCTCCGCCTTCAACACCATCCTTCCAGACAGGCTAGTGACCAAACTACTAGACCTGGGTCTATCACACTCTATATGTGCATGGATCAAGGACTTCCTGACCGACCGCCCCAAGAGGGTGCGGGTGGGCCCCCACACCTCCACAGCCCTCAGACTCAGCACTGGGTCCCCCCAGGGCTGCGTGCTAAGCCCCATCCTCTACAACCTCTACACCTACGACTTCACCCCCGTCCACCCCAGCAACTCCATCGTAAAGTTTGCAGACGACACCACCGTGGTGGGATGCATCTCGGGGGGGGGACGAGGCGGTGTACAGGGATGAGGTAGAGCAACTGAGCAAGCTGTGCAAGGTTAACAACCTGCTGCTGAACAAGTCAAAGACCCAGGAAATCATCGTAGACTTCAGGAGGAAAAAGTCTGAGATCCAGCCCCTGCTCATCGACGGAGAGAGCGTGGAGAGAGTCTCAACCCTCCGATTCCTGGGGATGCACATGCGGGATGACCTGACCTGGAAGGACAACACAAAAGCCACCATCAAGAAGGCACAACAGCGGCTATACATCCTGAGAGTCCTCAGGAAGGAACACAGCAAGCAGGAGATACTGGTGACCTTCTACCGCGGCGCAGTGGAGAGCATCCTCACCTACGGCATCTGCAACTGGTTCTCCAGCTGCACAACAGCGGAGAGAATTGCGCTACAGAGAGTCGTGAGAACAGCCCAGAAGATCACCGGCGCCCCCCTCCCCTCTCTGGAAGAGCTGTACAACACACGCTGTCTCAGGAAGGCCTCCAAGATCTCCAGGGACCCAACCCACCCTGGGTACGAACACTTTACCCGGCTGCCCTCGAAAAGGCGGTTCAGGACCTTGGCCGCAAGGACAAACAGACTGAAGAACAGCTTCTACCACAGGGCCGTCCAGGCCCTGAACACAGCAAAGACCAAGGTTCTGGGCCCTGGACAGTCTGGACGGATTGATGGCAGCTGCTGGACTGAAAAAATCAGGTGTAGTGCTGAGGCACAAATATGTACATTTCAAGCCTGCAAACTGCGACACTTTAAATAAATGTGCAATAACACTATTGTGCAATATGACAACCCTAGTCGTCTATCTGTACAGTATAGTATAGTGGATAGTGTACATAGCCTTTATTTATGTAAATCAGCTCCTTCCCTTCTTGTGTTTTTTTTTAAAGTTGTTTTTTTCTTTCCTAACACCAGGGGAGCCACCCCTCCTAAATGTCGTTGTTTGGTACCTGTACTGTAGCAATGACAATAAAGACCATTCATTCATTCATTCATTCATTATTGGGCTGGCCCGAATTCGTCTGTGCTGATCTCTCTCAAGGTGAACAAATTATCAAAATGAGTTTTGTGACACTCGATGGTAAAGTCTTTTTCCCTAAGATTTTTCTCAGTTGAAATAGGGTGATATTCTGGGTCAGATCGGACTAGTCATGATATACCTGGCCACTATCAGGGTCTGTCCATGCTGCTCTCTTTCAAGCTGAAGAAATTATCAAAATGAGTTTTGTTAACACATTTTCAAACAGCTTGTAAATCAGCGCCAATTATGTTTCTGATGTTACACAATAAGTGCTGGTCGTAAAAATAGTTATTTTAAGCTCGATTACAACCATTTAGTTATTTCAGTGGCAAAGTCTTTTTCTGTAAAAAAAAAAGTATTTTAGTTGAAATAGGGTGATATTCTGGGCCAGATACTAACTAGTTGTGATATTACGTGATCTGGCCGTTATCGGGCTGGTCCGAATTCGTCCAGGTCCGTCGGTGCTTGCTGGGATATCTCCCTTTGTATTTATTATGTTAAATCATGTTTTTTCTTTTAGATTAGATTCAATCTTATTGTCATTGACAAGTACCAAGGTTGTCACAAGGAAATGCAGTTCGTCATCTAACCTGCATTGTAGAAAAGCCAAGCATGTTTCAAGTTTATTGTTACGTTATATTAAGAGTAAAATTCGACATTGCAGCACAAGACATAAGGCAATAGGCATAATACAAGATAAAGGTGACAATATTACAGCTAAGACAGGATACACTAGTGATCATGCAACTAGTAATAATAGATAGTTCAGTAATAAAGTGTCTGTGCGCTTAAAGTTTTCGTAGTCCGTATACATGGGGATGGGGTGTACTTGGGGATGATAGTCAATTGTCTACAGTGGGCCTGTTCATGTTCTTCAATGTATGGATATTGCAATCATTGGATTTATCTGGACGTTACCCACTGAGCACTCGGGAACAGTGAATCGGGAACGGTGCTCAACTTGTCCAGCCTCGCGCTATGCCTCGCGCCCTTATGAAGAGGTACTGTACATTAAGCCCAATTACTGTGAAGCCAATGGTGGTCAACCTCGCGCTACGTGCAATGAATATGAATGCAAAAAGTAAATATATTTGCATGAATATCAATATGATATGTACAGTAAAGATATATGTATATAGTGTGATGCGTACAGGACAAGGACGAATAAGATATGTGCAGTGTGCACGTATCCTTTGTGTGCACGTATCCTTTGTGCACTCCTTCATAACACGTGAGGCAATATTTCTTATGACGGTGGAAATGGTATCCATTTCAAAGCGTTTCTCCTCTTTCACCCTTCTGCCAGCGGAGTCGCAGTTGCTCATTTCTCCAGTTTCTATGCGTACGCATGGGTGCCAGTGTGCTTAGAGGTGCGCACAGTTTCACACCAAGTTCCTTTTTCATAAATCCCAAATTTGCGGGAAAATGTACGTACGCAAGTCACAATCAGATTCTAACCTTTCCATTATGGGCAAGACCAAACAGTTTTATAAGGAAGTCAGGGACAAGATTGTATACCTGCACAAGGCTGGAATGGGCTACAAGACCATCAGCAAGCAGCTTGTTGAGAAGGAGACAACTGTTGTGCGATTATTTGAAAATGACAAAAAGACAAAATAACCATCAATCGCCCTCGGTCTGGGGCGATGATCATGAAATGCATCTGCGTTTCCTTGTCTTAGTACTTCTCAATGACAATAAGGTTGAATCTAATCTAATCTAAAAGAGAAATGATTTAGTATAATAACTACAAAGCAAGGTATCTGTTTTTGCAAAACAACCTCTCAAATGTTGTAGTTTAATCGGGAATCATATTGAATTGGATCTGTAATTATTATACATATTATACCAATACTTGGATGTTATGACATTATCATAAATAATAAGGTAAACAGTAGGACGAATTGATATGTTCAATAACAGAGACTGATACTCAGAGCTTCAGGTCGGAGCTTATCTCCATTTATTCAACATCGTGTTAAACACATAACGTAACACGGCACTGTAGTGAAGTCCAAACTGTCGTAAAACTACAGACGTAACATTTCCCCCCCCCCTCACACAACCTAGGTGTGATACTCAGTCATGTAGTCACGCAAGTGATCGGGCCTGTTGCGTGCTCGAACCAGACATGGCTCTGGTGCAGCCACAGCCACTGGTGGCGGCTCCACGCCTTGGGGCTGAGCCTGGTAGGCCGGGGTTGCTGCTTCATCCAACCGTGCGGCTGGCAAGACTGTGGAAGAGGCCACACCCAGCGCTGGGCCAGGGGGAGGCTGCACCTTACGCAGGCGGGTAGCATGCCAGCGAGTGCCGTCGGCGAGCCTAAACGAGACCGGCCAAGCTGTTTGCTGACCTGGACAGGGTCAGACCAAAACGACTGGAGTTTGTTGTCCCGATGAGGTCGTCGGATCCTGACCCAGTCTGACACAGCAATGACAGGTGGCCTAGCACGTCTGGCCCTGTCGAAACGATCCTTCATCAAGCGCTGGTGTTTGGTGACTGTGGCTTGAACTGGATGGACCGGGGGCTGAGCTAGTGTAGGGCGGAGCCTATCGAGAGGCAGCTGGAGCTCCCGCCCCAGCATGAGGGAGGCTGGGGAGACTCCTGTAGTGGCGTGTCGCGTGGCCCGATAATGCAACAGCGTCTGGAGGAGGCTGGTGGTGAGCGTGCACCCTTGTGCCAGGTGGGCCCTGATGCCATTTTTCAGTGTTTGGTTCAGCCGTTCCACCCCCCCGTTCGCAGCAGGGTGGTAGAACGCTGTGCGGATGTGGTGGATCCCTTTACCCACTAGATAGGAGGACAGTTCATGGGAAATCATTTGAGGACCGTTGTCAGCGGGTACGGTACGTAGGTCACGACGAGAAAACGCTGGTGATGTGGTACCCCATGCAGCTCGCCGCAGATATCAAGTTGAAGGTGCTCCCAGGGTTGAGATGGCCAGTCCAACGGCTGCATGGGCGGGGGTGGAGCTGGAGCCCTGGTCTTACCACTAAGGAGACAGGCAGTGCAATCCTTGACCAGGGTTTCGAGTTCCCTGTCGATGCCTGGCCACCACACAACATCACGCCATAGCAAGGATACGCGCCCCAAGGACACCTGGGACCACAGTGCAGAACCCGCGAGCGACACAGGTGTCATTCCAAACCGACAACTCCTCCCTGATCCTGGAGTAAGTGAGTAGCTCGTCAGGTACTCTTGCCGGCCACCCCTGCGTGATGTAGGTTGAGAGTGTAGAGAGGGTGGGGTCATCGGCTAAGGCATCCCGGAGCTCTTTCAGCGACACCGTCTCCTGAACGGGTGTGTGGAGGAGCTGGACGAGGTCATGCTCAGCCTGGTCCAGTCCGGGGGTCAAGGTTGGGGCTGTGGGTGGGCTGGGGATTGAGCGTGATAGCAAGTCGGCTACCACGTTGTCTCGTCCTGGCGTGAACTGTAGCCGATAGTTGTACTGCTGCAGGCGGTCGGCCCAGCGGTGGAGGCGGAGTGGCTTGTGACCGGTGCCAGACGTGGCCAGGAGGGTGATGAGGGCCTGGTGGTCTGTCCTCAGTGTGAATAGATGTCCATAGAGGTACATGTGCCAGCGCTCACATGCCCAGAGGCATGCTAGGGCCTCCCGCTCCCCCACCGAGTACTTCTGTTCCGTGGGGCTGAGAGCACGGGAGGCGAAGGCGATCGGTCTCTCCACCCCCCCTTGCAGCTGGGACATCACAGCACCAATGGCTGTGGCAGAGGCGTCGCATGTGACAAGAGTGGGGCTGGCCAGGTCGAAATGCGCCAGGACCGGTGGCGAGGTGAGTTGGGCCTTCAGGAGGCGTACGGTGTCTGAGCAGGCAGACGTCCAGAGCCAGGGCACGTCATGCTTCAACAGCTTCCGCAGTGGTGTGGTTGTGGCCGAGTACTGTGGCAGGAAACGGAGGTAGTACGCCGTCATGCCTAGGAAGGAGGCCACCTGAGCGGCTGTGGTGGGCTCCGGGACATGATGGATGGCCTCGGTGTTCGAGTGCAGCGGGTACGTGCCATCAGCTGAGAGGCGGAACCCCACAAAGTCAATGGCTGGGGCGGCGAATACACACTTCTCACCATTGAGTGTGAGGTGATGCTTGGCCAATGCACTGAACACACTGTGGAGACGCTCGTCGTGGCTCTCGACGGTGGCCCCGTGAACCACGATGTCATCAAGATAGATGGCCACACCTGGGATCCCAGCGAAGATGGAGGCCATGATCTTTTGGAAGCAGCTGGGGGCGGAGCTTAAACCGAAAGCCATGCGTTTGTAGCGGAAAACCCCTCTGTGAGTGATGAACGCTGTGAGAACTGGGCGGTGAGCTCCTCTATCGTTGGCAGGGGGTATTTGTCAGGGATGATGGCCTTGTTTACCGCTCTCAGATCCACGCAGATGCGCAGCCCCCCAGACTTCTTCTTCGCCACCACCAGGTTGGAGATCCAAGGCGATGCATTCACCTGGTCAATGATGTCGCTATCGAGCATGCTCTGTAGTTGAGAGGAGATGTCATCGCGGAGAGCCAGGGGGGAGCGGCGGAGGGGCTGTATAACAGGCATCACTGTAGGATCTAACAGAGGCTGGTGGGCAAAAGTGTCGAGGCAGCCTACACCGCTGAACAGCGCAGGCCACTGTTGCTGCCAGGGGATGGAAACGGTGTGAATCTCTGAGCCAGCTGTGTCTAGCAGGGTGAAACCGAGGGCGTTGAACAGGTTGGTCCCGTGGCGTGCAACATTGAACCTGAAGGCCGGCAGTGTCCTCTCCCCGTACTTCACAGGCAGCTGAAAAGAGCCCACAATGTCAATCTCAGAGTTGGCATAGCCACGCAGAGTGGTGGAGGGCAACCCCAGGGGCACATGGGAGAAAAACTGTGTATAGGTTGTCAAGTTCACAAGGGACACTGTGACTCCAGTGTCTAGGAGGAGCGGCAGAGTGACATCACCAACCATCAACGAGCATGTTTTGAATGGCGCTCGTCCTGAGCTGACATTATGGATGACTGTGGTAGGTGACTGGGAAGCTCTAGCTGGGGCAGACCTGCAGACCTTGTGAAAGTGGTTTAGTCTCCCGCAGTTGGAGCAGGTTTTACCACGGGCTGGGCATGTCTGAGCTCTTGAATTGTGTGCAGAAGAGCCACAATTCCCACACGGCTGGTGTGGCTGGTCGCGTGACCGAGAGGCCAGTAAAATGCTCTCCCCGCCGCTGGCTGTGCTCACGTGGAGGAGGGGCACCTGTAGGCTGTGCGCGCCCGCTGCCGGTGAGCTGGGAGAGGCTGAAAAACTAACTGCACATTCCAAGGCTGTTTCAACCTGGTCCGCTATGTTCAAAGCTGCTGATAATGTAAGTTCATCATTTTCCAGTAACAGTTTTTCCCTAATCTTGTCACAGTTCGTGTGTAAGATGAGTTGGTCTCTTATCATTTCGTTCTGTAATGTCCCGAACTTGCATAAGCTCGCCAAACCCCGCAGATCAGCCACATACTGTGTCACTGTCTCACCTGTACGTTGGTGTCTTTGTTTGAATATGACGCGGCGGAGAAGAGCGCTTTGTGGAGGGGCGAAGTGTTGCTTCAATAGTTCCACAGCGTCTGTGTATTTCGCCGCAGTGCCGAGAGTTCCGAACACGCGCTGACCCTCCGCTCCTAAGCAGTGTCGCAGCAGCGCACATTTCCTCTTGTCCGATATCTCCTCCAAGCCGGCGGCTAGGATATATGTCTCGAAAGAGGAAATCCAGCGGTTCCACGGAATCGGTGGTTCTGCCGGGACTGCTAGGAAAGGAGAGGGTGGTGGCAGAGAACAATCAGCCATCCTCGTCGCCAATGATATGTTCAATAACGGAGACTGATACTCAGAGCTTCAGGTCGGAGCTTATCTCCATTTATTCAACATCGTGTTAAACACATAACGTAACACGGCACTGTAGTGAAGTCCAAACTGTCGTAAAACTACAGACGTAACACGAATCACGTTTAAACTGATTCCGTTGTCGATGGAGTCTGGAACATGTTATATATGGTCTGGCGAGAACGTTCGTTGCGCGGAAATTGACTGATTGGATGAAAAGTATTTTTTCCGGCGTTCTGTCGGGCGTTTGACTGACCATTTATATGCAACGTTTGCAGGAAAAGTGCTATACAAATACAAAGTTATTATTATTATTATTATAGGCAACTATGGGCGTCAAAAAGGGTGGGACAAGACGCTCGTTCATGTGTGCAACATTAGAGTTGATTGGGATTCATAAAGGGAAGCAGGCGTGGAACTTGCAAATTCCACTGGCGTGCGCACCGTTTTATAAATCAGAATGTTGGTGACGTAAATGTTCTTGCTTTGCAAAGGTGCGTAGGTACGCAAAGCTTTATAAATGAGGCCCCAGGTGACTGATAGGGCGTTCACACCGGCAAAGAACCGTGAACCAAGTCTGGAACCGGCCGGCGCGTTCAGACCGAAACTCACTTGGTTCGGAACCTGAAAAGTTGGTTCGCAGCGGGAACCAGAAAATAGTGGTTCTCAAGCGCGAACCAAAACGTACCACAGTACCCGTCGTCAGTGGGTGTGTCCTATTCTAGGCTGCAAAGACCAGCAAGAAGGAAGTAGACAAAATGTAATCTAATCTAAATCTAATCATTAGTGATCAAAAACAATATCAAAAGTTACATCAGCGCGGACATGCGTGAACGCGAATTTCGTAAGCGATTTCTATTCCAGTAACGCAGCAGCTGATTAGTAAGAGAACGCGTGTAGAATGTGTCTTGTTTCATAGAAAATTGTGTTTATTTCAGATACTGTAGTGAAAGATATTATCCTCATTTCCAGTGAAGTAGCTGCCATCTAGTTGTGACATTTTTGTTTATCCCGCCCCTTCATCACCCAGCATTGATGACGCGGATGGTTCCAGTTACACTGGTATGAACGAGGGCTCGTTCGCCAGACAGCACCAACGTTCGGAGGTTCCCAAACATGAACGCGAACCAGCACGGTTCTTTGCCGGTGTGAAAGCCCTATGAGATGGCCATTGCAGAACGTTGATTCTGTTGTCACAGAACCATCTGTGTGGCTCTTGAGGTATGCTTTGGGTCATTGTCTTGTTTGAAAGTCCACCTACGGCCAAGTCTCAGCCTTCTGGCAGAGGGAACCACATTTTCAGCCAAAATTGCCTGATACTTGGTGGAATTCATTATGCCAACAACCCTAACTAGTGCCCCTGGACCTCTGGAATTAAAACTGCCCCAAAACATGACTGACACCACCATATTTCACCGTGAGTATGAGGTCCTTCTTCTTGTAAGCATCTCTGTTCCTACACCAAACATGCAGATGTTTTTGCCAATTTGACAATTTTTAATGTTGGTCTCATCTGACCAGAGCACCTTGTACCAGTCATAATGCAAATGACGTTTGGCAAACTCCAAGCGCTTTCTTCTATGTCTTGTGGTCAGAAAAGGCTTTCTTCTGGCAACACTTACAATGAGCCAGTGGATAGGGAGATGGCGTCTGATGGTGCTTTTTGAAACCAAGATGCCACCAAGGCCTGTAATTCTTTCACTGTGATTTTATTGCTTCTCTCACCATTGTCCTCAGTATCCTGGGGGGCAAGATGCAGTTGCATCCTCTACCCATGAGGTTTTCAACAGTTCCATATTTTTTAAATAATTGCTCTGACAGTGCTCAGTGGTATATTCAATCGTTTGTGAATTCTTGTAGCCATTTCCACATTTATGAAGGTTTACGACCATCTGCCTCTTTTGAACTGCCAATTATTTTGTTTTCTTCATGGTGTTGGATGACAAAGGGATATTTCATGTGTGTTACCTCATTTTTATACCCTAGTGAAAGAGGAAGTGATGTAATCACTCAATACAGTTCCTTAACACATAGATAAACTTAAATAAGTGGAATTTAATACCCGGTTTAATTGTGGTAGGTGTTATTTACAATTATCTATAAGGGTGCCAATAATTGTGAAACATTGATTTGGAGGAAATGGATTTTTAATTAAATCAGTAACTATTTTTTGTTGGTTCCAATGGAACATTAATATAGCACAGTATTTATCACATGTTGGTATTTCAAGTTTGTCTATAAATATATTGTTTAGAATAGTTTTGAGTATTGTTCGTTCATTTTCTGTCAGGGGTGTGTGCAATATGTACCAGGCGACCACCACCTATCAGGATAACAGCACAATCTGTTATTCACAGCACTTGTTACACCAACATCTTTCCTCCCTGTTGCTCCCGACTCCTACTCAACATTGTCTCTCGCTTTGGACCCCCCCCCCTCTCCCAGATGTAATTACGCAAACCTGCCCACCCCCATCTCTCCAGTAGTATCCAGCTGCAGCCTTGCAGCAGGACGGAAAGGAATGTGCGACGGAAAGGAATGTGCCTTCTAGGACGGAAAGGAATGTGCCTTGCAGGACGGAAAGGAATGTGCCTTGCAGGACGGAAAGGAATGTGCAGTTAGCGCCACCCAGTATTAAATTGGAGTATTGCAGCGGAGAACAGTTTCCAGTAGTGATAAATTGGAGTATTGCAGCGGAGAACAGTTTCCAGTAGTGTGCTATTGTCACGACCCAACAGCAATGTGCGTACATTGATATTCAATGGGCTCGTTCCCACACAGTGCTGAGGCCGGACACAGGTTTATTAGCTCAGGGTTAGCTGACAGCACTCAGGTAGATGTAAAGGGGAAATGGCTTACCTGGCTCCGATGTATCGTGGCGTGGTCCGCGGGGATACTGAACAGCCCGCACGTTCGTTCAGTGGGGTGTTCTTTCCCATTCAGTATTTGACATATAACATAACAAACAAAACCGGACACGACACAACACGACCTCGGGGGTAATCCAATATTCCACACGGTAATAGTCTTGATAAATTGTCCAAGGGGTTCTCTTCTCGATAAGGCGTCTCAATCGGTATTTCTCTTCTCCACTCTCTCGACTTCCCAGGTAGCTAATGAGCACCTGTCATATACCTTTCGAGAGTCCTGCCAACAGGCAAGCCACTCCCCCATGTACCCTGGGTAGCCAATCAACATCCCCTGAGCTTACCATGACAACTAGGAACAGTTGGATCGTGACACTATACAAATACTATTTATTACTATTATTATTATTATATTATTAAAGTGTGCTATACAAATACCATTTATTATTATTATTATATTATCATTGAGACAAAGTTACTAAAGTACATGGTTACAATAGCAGATGCTAGGAGTTCTATGGTACCTTGGTTATGATTTCAGCAGAAAAATACTGTACAATACTGTACATAATGGGATCCCTGAGGGGAAATTAATGCATTACAGCAGCTCACTTAAGAAACAACAACCATCTGTACATACCTGCACATACATAGTATATGTTATAATAGTAATAGTTAATATAACATAATAGTTATATTTGCACTCCGGTTACATGCCAAACTTCTTTTCGCTGTACTGTACTTGTACTGTACATTGACAATACATTTGAATCGAATCTAATCTAATAACTAAGGCAATTGAAATATAACAGAACTTTAAACTAATGATAATGTTGGGCTAACAATTCGTTTTGCAGGGCTGCAAGTGAATACTTAAAATAATGGCACAGTAGCTCAAGTTTACATTGACTATTGGTTAGTACACAATCCCTTGCGGCTTCATATTGTTAATTTTGTTGTCAAATTCCATAAAGCCTGGGCTAGGGTTAGGGCTAGTCACATGTGCTGCAGACTCAGCTAGCTACGTAGCTGAGCAGCTAACAAAGGCCGTTAGCACGCTAACCCAGCTAGCTAGGGATGTTAAACTATGTTTGTCACATGTGCTGCAGACTCAGCTAGCTGTTAGCACGCTAACCCAGCTAGCTAGGGATGCTAACCTCAGCTAACAAAGAAGCTCCACCTGCTGCGTTGCGTCAACTCGCCATCGGCGTTGCGTCAACTTCCCGTTGTCCAAGCTCCACCTGAGCGTTGCGTCAACGTTGCGTCAACGTCAACGTTCTACTCTAGCTCCACTGGCATGTTTTGTATACGGGAGTAATTTCACCCTTGACTGCAATATGTCCACAACAATAACAACATCATACAGAACATTTTCCAATCAGGGTAATATTTTATCTACATATTCCCAAATAGATAGTTGTTAGTTCAGTAGATGTTCAACTAACTGTCAGCAACATTTCAACTAACTAACCACGAATCCTAAACCTTGCCCTAACCTTAAATCTAACCCTATCCTTAACCATAAATCTAGTTACATATCAACAGCAACAACTAGTCGCATATAAAAAATAATATTTTTCGACCTCAAGGATCAGCCGTTCGTCGTCCATTCCTGCAACAAGCTTTCAAGCACCTGTGGTGATTGTCAGCTGACTCGCGTGAATAGCAATTCGCAATAGCTGAGTAGTTGGCTACAATCATTTTCAATCTGGTATTATCTCAATTAACCGCTGTGGTGATTTAACAGCTGATAAAAAAATAATAATATATATATCATAATATCAAGTGCACTACAAACAGAGCAAAACAATAAAACAACACCAGAAAACAACCAATAGGCTATACAATTATAACCAACAACTACAATTGTAAATATACATCTCACGCCCCACGTGGGGCAAATATTATTGGTCTCACGCCCCACGTGGGGCACAATTGGTCTCATTGTGACGTCTGCGTCCACCGTCAAAAATCAAACTTTTTTGAATGTCTACTTTGGACGCAGCCATCAGACGCAACGCTGACGCAACGCAACGCTGACGCAACGCAGCAGGTGGAGCACCTTTCATTGATTACAATGCATTTGATCCCAATTTCGGACGCAACGCACATTAGACGCAACGCTGACGCAACGCTCGATGGCCATGGTGGAGCTTGGCCGTAACCCAGCTAGCTAGGGATGTTAAACTATGTTTGTCACATGTGCTGCAGACTCAGCTAGCTACGTAGCTAACCTCAGCTAACAAAGGCCGTTAGCACGCTAACCCAGCTAGCTAGGGATGTTAAACTATGTTTGTCACATGTGCTGCAGACTCAGCTAGCTACGTAGCTAACCTCAGCTAACAAAGGCCGTTAGCACGCTAACCCAGCTAGCTAGGGATGTTAAACTATGTTTGACAAAAGCAACAACATTCCCACTGCTGAGCAGTCTGATAACACACCGCCACACAGTCCTAACCCTAACCCTAGTCTCACCTGGTCTCACCTGATCTCCAATTTATATCGCTTTTTAAATGTTAAGTGTTAGTTACGCTACTTACTTTTCTTCCTTCGCGAAGTTTCTCAAACTGGTCTAGCTGGCAAGTGCTGACACTACAAGCTCGTGCTAAACACGTGCAGGGCACATTCCTTTCCGTCCTAGAAGGCACATTCCTTTCCGTCGCACATTCCTTTCCGTCCTGCTGCAAGGCTGCAGCTGGACCCTTCTCCATCCCTCTCCGACGAACGCCGTTCGTGGCGAGAAATACACACCCGGTTTGTCAGCAATGTTCACCTCTCGCTGCTTGGGGTCTAGTGCTACCGAGAGCGTTGGGCGGTAATACCGTAGCTGCTTGTCTCCAGCACCTCACTAAAATACCGTAATCCCTGGTTGCCGCATCAGGAGACGGGGACGCCTTATTTCCATATTCTATTTATTTGTATATACTTGTTTTTAGTTATAACACTATTCTTTTTTCCCCGAAATTTTCTTTTTATTGTCAATGGTCATTGGTTACAACAATCGTGATTACATTCAACATATCACAATCAACTCAGTTCCTATGACCAAAGTCTTTTTTTCTTTTTTATATTAAGTAAAGTAAAGACAAAACAAAACAAAAAACAAAAACAAACAAAGAAAAACGAAAAACAATAGCGAGTGAACTTTGGGAGCTTTCATCTTACATATGATATATTAGAATAGAAAGTGATTCAAGAAAATAAACACAATTACATCACCCTCTCATGTTCTTTTAACAATTAAACAGAAATCTGACCTTACAGGTTTAACATATCCAGTCCATTTCGTCCAGATCCGATAGAATTTTTCTACCTGAATTCTAAGGGAGTATGACATCTTTTCCATTACATATATATCATGAATTATATCTATCCATTCATCCACTGTAGGTACGTCTGGCTTTAACCATTTTCTTGTGATAGCCTTTTTACTTGCTACCAGAAGTATCAATATCAATTTTCTGTCTTTATTGTCCCAATTCTCAAATGAGATGTTTCCCAGGTATAAGGTGTCACATTTGAAGGGGATGTTAATTTAAAAAATGGCTTCCAGATGATTGTGTATCTCCCGCCAAAATGGGACTAGGATTGGGCATTCCCAGAATACATGGTAGTGATTGGCTTCATTCAGTCCACAGGATCTCCAACACCCTACACCCGTCCCCTGGTGTCGTTTTTGTAGGGGGGTGATAAAAAACCTTGTAAGGTTTTTCCAACTAAATTCTCGCCACGTATTTGAGCATGTTGTTTCCCATTGTAGTTTACATAATCTGTCCCAATCCTCCCCAGAAATAGTCAAATTACCCTCTTTCTCCCATTTCTCTTTAATATATATTGTATTGACTGTTTTGAGATTGGTCTGGCGGAAGCCATTGTATAGTCTAGATACCACCTTGTTGCATAATCAATGATTTGCTTGCTGATGCTAAATACTTCCATAATTCCTGTTACCCCCTCTTCTGATACTCCCCTTAAATTCTGATTGAAATGGTGTCGGACTTGGAGATACCTATAGAAATCATTTTGTTCCAAACCATGCTTTCTCTGTAGCGATTCTAAGCTATGGAATGTCCCCTTGTAGTTTCAAACTATTTAACTTTAAGTTAAATAGTTTGAAAGGCCTTTTTCAACCCAGACTTTAAATCTAGCATCTGTTTTGTTTGGAGGGAAGTCTGTGTCATATGCACACCATCTTAGCATTTTAAGTGAGTCTCTTATACCACACAGTAACAGACAGTTTCACTGTCTCCTGCCAAATCTTCAAAGCCACGTTAATCCAGGGATTATTTTTATTTGTCATGTTGTTTATTAATTTACTATCTGCAACTATCGCTGCTATTTGAACCCCTTCTGTCATTGCACTCTCAATTTCCTTCCATCTTGCAGAGTATGATGGAGTACACCAACACACTACAGGCCTTAATTGAGCTGCACAATAGTATTCTCGTAAGCAAGGAAGGCCAAATCCCCCGTTTTCTTTTCTTAACTGTAGAGTTTTGTATCTGATTCTGGGTTTTTTCCCTTGCCATAAATATCTAGATATTAATTTGTCCCATTCTATAAATTGCTTAGCAGGTATCTCCACTGGAAGAGTCTGGAATAAATACAGTAACCTTGGTAGGATGTTCATCTTAACAGACTCCACCCTAGAGCTCAAACTCAAGAAGGGAATGAGACTCCACCGTAGTACATCTGATTTTAGTTTTACATTCAAAGGGCCATAATTAAGATCAGATAATTTTGAGACATCTTTTGGCAGGTTAACACCTAGGTATTTTATTGAATCTGCATCCCATTTCAGGTTATATTTCCCTCTAATATGGTTGGGTGGGTCATAGTTAAGTGCAAGTACCTGGGTCTTCTGAATATTTAGTTTGTAACCTGAAAGTGTCCCATATTCCTCTAATAAACCCATCCATTTTGGGATTGTCTGTGTGGGCTGTGTTAGATATACCAGGACGTCATCCGCAAAAAGACCAAGTTTATGCTCACCAGCTGCCATGTCTATTCCCTTAATTTCAACATTTTGCCTTATCCATTGGCTCAAAGGCTCAATAAAAAGGCTGAATAGGAGTGGGGAGGCGGGACATCCCTGCCTGGTTCCACGTTCCAGAGTGAAGGATCCCGATAGGTCACCATTAATTTTGATCCTTGCGGATGGGCTATCATATAATGCTTGGAAAGTTGCAATAATAGACTCATGAAAGCCGAATCTCAATAGTACCTTGTATAAAAAGGTCCACCTAACTGAATCGAAAGCTTTCTCAGCGTCCAAACTTACAAGAGCTGCCTCTATTCTGTGTTGTGTGATCTGTGTGATAATGTGTAATGACCTTCTAATATTGTCTTGTGTTTGCCTTTGTCTAATGAATCCTGTCTGATCTAAATGAATGAGTTTAGGTAGGATCCTATTTATTCTTCTGGATAATATTGATGTAAACAGTCGATAGTCGAGCTGGAGAACACTGATAGGGCGATAGCTATTACATTCTAGTTTGTCTTTCCCTTCCTTCGGTATGACTGAAATTATTATCCACAAGGGTGGAATTTCCCTTTTCTGTAGTACCCAATTAAATGCCCTCAGTAAAGTTGGAGCTAATTGTTCTCTAAATGATCTGTACCATGTCATGGTTGCCTATTTCATTTATCTCGTTCCTTATGTCTTTCATTTCTTGTTTCACCCTCTTATCCAAATTGTTCCTGTGTTGTCTTTGTAGATGTTTTAATTTCATTTCCAGGTCATGCAGTCTTTGTCCTCTAAGTTTTTTTATAAGTGAAGTAGTGGCGATGATGTTACCCCTCATTACTGCTTTAAGTGCATCCCAGAGCATATTCGGAGCCACTTCCCCGTTATCGTTTAATTCAAGATATGTTCTAATTTCAGTCTTCATGGCCTCCCTTGTCTCTGGGTTATTCAGGATACTTGAATTCAGCCTCCATATTGTAGACCTTGGCTTTCTATTGAGACACACAGACATGTAAATAGGGCTATGATCAGAGAGGGCAATCGGTCCTATGTCATTCTATGTAGGTCTCTATTGTAAATAAAAAAATAATCTATCCTTGAGTATACAGCATGGGGGGAGGAGTAGTGGGTGTAGTCCCGGCTGGATGGATACAATTCTCTCCAAACATCTATGATTCCCATTTCCTTCATTAATGCTTTTATCTTCCTACTTATAGGTTTTGACTCTGGATTACCGCTAGATGCATCCAATCTTGGGTTTAAACGAACATTAAAGTCCCCCCCCCAGATTAAAATTCCCAGAGATTTTGTGGCCAAATCAAATATCTGTCTATAAAACGTCCAGTCACTACCAGGAGGAGCATATACATTCAGTAAACTCACTAGGGTTCCCTCTATTTTCCCTATTATCATTATAAACCTACCATCTTTATCTTTAAACTCTGACATGTGTTCATAGGTCACTGTATTTGATAACAGTATGGCCACACCCCTCCTATGACCTGATTCGTATGAGGATGAATATACATATTTAAAACCCAATTTATTCAATTTGGCATGCTCTGTATTGGTAAGGTGGGATTCCTGTAGGTATGCTATTTGTATTCTATCTTTCTTGAATTTTGTTAGGATCTTCCTTCTTTTTATCGGGTTAAGTAAACCATTAACGTTAAAAGAAACTATTCTTATATCTTGCATTTAGGTTATAACATGTGATATTTCCATCATGTACATGAAAAGCTTCCCAGTCGCTATAGTAAACAGTTGTAAACAAACATTAATAATAACATTTAAAAAATAAGTAAAAGAAAAAAGTACTTGAGTTACTTCCAAGGTAGAGGTCACTACTACAACCCTCCACGAGCCTAAAACAATAGGCCCCAAGGGAAAACCCCTCTCCCTTAGACAGAGAGGGCCCTTGGAGATAACAGTATGAGAAGGTTCCATCGTTTGTTCCTTTCCCAATTCTTATTCGTATTTTAATTATTCAACTAGGTAACTCACGTTTTTTTTATACTAACCAGCAAACAGTTTCAATAGTATGAGCTGAACTCACCCACCCAAAGTATCCGTTTAATTCTGAGTAGATTAATAGGGCAGTCGTTGCTTATAACTAATCATTTCACTCAGCTTTTACCGGACTCCCCGTCTGTGGGTGGTGGGTCTCTTCTGTAGCGTTGCAATTTCTCCTTGTAGCCTGCGTCTCCTCTGCCACGTCTCCCGGTCCGCCTGCCGCCTGTCTGCCATGTCAGCTGCCTCAATTGCTCCATCAGCGTCTCCGGGGCTCCGATGGGCTTGATGGGGAGACCTCTGTTAGCCATGTCCTGCCATGTCGTCATACTTCACCTTTAACCGGGCTGGGAACATCGTTTGGAAGTGGATGTCCTTATCCTTCAGGATCCTCCGGGCCTCTGCATATGGAAGGACGGACCCTTCACCGGGCAGACCGCACGCAGCTCAGCGGTAAGTCCCGCGGAGGCGGCCTCATAATATCAACGAAGGATAGCTGGTGCTTAAACACGAAAACTGTAAGTAGCCACTGTTCCCCAAACCTGGAATACTTGACTGCTAAATGCCGACCCACTTACCTACCGAGAGAATTCAATGCAGTGTATATTACAAGCGTTTATATTGCACCAGATGCAGACGGTAGCTTAGCATTGGCGCGGCTATATGACGTCATCAGTGGTCAACAAAGCACAGATCCACAGGCAATTCACATTATAGCAGGAGACTTCAATCATGTCGACCTGAAGGCAGTACTACCCAAGTTCTATCAGCATGTTAAATGTGCAACAAGAGGAGACACTGGACAAGGTATACACCAACATCAAACGTGCTTACAAGGCTAGTCCGCTAGCTCATCTAGGCATGTCTGACCGTGTCAATCCTCCTGATCCCAGCATACACTACCATGGGGAAAAGTGCTCCCATCACCACTAAGACTGTCAGAACCTGGCCAGAAGGGTCCGCTCCACTGCAGATCTGCCTAAATGACACCCCATGGCAGGAATATGAGCATGAGGACCTGGAATAGTACACGTCGTCGGTTCTGAACCACATAGTGAACTGCACCAACTCAGTCACCGTGGACAAACGGGTCCGGGTCTACCCCAACACGAAGCCATGGATGACTGGGAAGGTCCAAAAACTGATCAACGAGAGGGACAACGCCTTCTTCGCAGGGAAGAGCACACCGCTGTACAGCACCACCAGGGCTAACCTAAAGCGCGGAATCAAAGCGGCCAAGGCAGACCACAGAAAGAAGATTGAGGAATGCTTCCTGAGCAACGACTCCAGGCGGATGTGGCAGGGGGTTCAGCACATGACAAACTTCAGAGCCAACAGGCTCACAGCCGCAGAGGACGACCCCCTGCTGGCGGGAAAGCTAAACACCTTCTACGCCCGGTTCGACGAGGGGCGAACGGAGGTAACCACAACACAAACACCACTCTCTCCAGCTCTCAGCAGCCTCACCCTCACAGAGCATGAAGTGAGACGCGTGCTGAAGGCGGTGGACCCCAGGAAAGCCTCGGGGCCGGATGGCGTCCTGGGACGGGTGCTGAGGGACTGCGCCGACCAGCTGGCCGGGGTTTTCACCAACATCTTCAACCAGTCCCTGTCCCAGGCCACCATCCCACCCTGCCTGAAAACCTCAACTATCATCCCAGTCCCGAAGAAAAGCACGGTGAGCTGCCTAAACGACTACCGCCCGGTGGCACTCACACCAATCATCATGAAGTGCTTCGAGAAACTAGTCCGGGCCCACATACTCACACGCCTCCTGCCCAACCTGGATCCATACCAGTTCGCCTACAGAGCCCACAGGTCCACAGAGGACGCCATCGCGACGACTCTCCACGCCACTCTATCCCACCTGGAGAGGGGAAACAGCTACGCGAGACTGCTCTTTGTGGACTTCAGCTCCGCCTTCAACACCATCCTTCCAGACAGGCTAGTGACCAAACTACTAGACCTGGGTCAATCACACTCTATATGTGCATGGATCAAGGACTTCCTGACCGACCGCCCCCAGAGGGTGCGGGTGGGCCCCCACACCTCCACAGCCCTCAGACTCAGCACTGGGTCCCCCCAGGGCTGCGTGCTAAGCCCCATCCTCTACAACCTCTACACCTACGACTTCACCCCCGTCCACCCCAGCAACTCCATCGTAAAGTTTGCAGACGACACCACCGTGGTGGGATGCATCTCGGGGGGGGACGAGGCGGTGTACAGGGATGAGGTAGAGCAACTGAGCAAGCTGTGCAAGGTTAACAACCTGCTGCTGAACAAGTCAAAGACCCAGGAAATCATCGTAGACTTCAGGAGGAAAAAGTCCGAGATCCAGCCCCTGCTCATCGACGGAGAGAGCGTGGAGAGAGTCTCAACCCTCCGATTCCTGGGGATGCACATGCGGGATGACCTGACCTGGAAGGACAACACAAAAGCCACCATCAAGAAGGCACAACAGCGGCTATACATCCTGAGAGTCCTCAGGAAGGAACACAGCAAGCAGGAGATACTGGTGACCTTCTACCGCGGCGCAGTGGAGAGCATCCTCACCTACGGCATCTGCAACTGGTTCTCCAGCTGCACAACCGCGGAGAGAAATGCGCTACAGAGAGTCGTGAGAACAGCCCAGAAGATCACCGGCGCCCCCCTCCCCTCTCTGGAAGAGCTGTACAACACACGCTGTCTCAGGAAGGCCTCCAAGATCTCCAGGGACCCAACCCACCCTGGGTACGAACACTTTACCCGACTGCCCTCGAAAAGGCGGTTCAGGACCATGGCCGCAAGGACAAACAGACTGAAGAACAGCTTCTACCACAGGGCCGTCCAGGCCCTGAACACAGCAAAGACCTAGGTTCTGGGCCCTGGACAGTCTGGACGGATTGATGGCAGCTGCTGGACTGAAAAAAATCAGGTGTAGTGCTGAGGCACAAATATGTACATTTCAAGCCTGCAAACTGCGACACTTTAAATAAATGTGCAATAACACTATTGTGCAATATGACAACCCTAGTCGTCTATCTGTACAGTATAGTATAGTGGATAGTGTACATAGCCTTTATTTATGTAAACCAGCTCCTTCCCTTCTTGTGTTTTTTTAAAAAGTTTTTTCTTTACTTTCCTAACACCAGGGGAGCCACCCCTCCTAAATTTCGTTGTTTGGTACCTGTACTGTAGCAATGACAATAAAGACCATTCATTCATTCATTCATTCATTCATTCATTCATATTATTTTCGCTTTTGGAGAATGCGTGGAGCATAGTCGTTATCCAGATTGACTCGCGTCCCCTGCCAGGTGAATCCTTTCTTTTGCCATGCCGCGCGGAGCGTCGTTTCTTTGGTTCTGAAGCTGAGGAACTTTACCAAGATGGATCTTGGATGTGCCTCCGCTGGTGGCTGTGGACCGAGGGCACGGTGGGCTCTCTCAATTTGTAGACTCGCTGTGTTGGGTATGGCGAGGTTTTCTAGGAGTAGTTTTTCCACGAATGTGATCATCGACGAGGAGTCCTTTTCTGCCCCCTCCGGAATACCGTAGATTCGGATATTATCACGTCTGGAGCGGCCCTCTAGGTCGGTTAGCTTCTCTTCTGTCCTGGCCTGTAGCTTTAGCATTTCTGTCAGGATATCTTCTGTGTTCTGAATTCTCTCCTCAGCATTCACAATTCGCCCTTCTGCCTCCTCCAGTCTAACGTTTGCACTCGTTATTTCTTCTTTTATATCCTCGAGTTGGGTCTTATTGTCCCGTCGGAAATCTCTCAGTTCTCTCAGAATCAGACCCAAGTCTACTGTGTTTTCGCCCTCGTGGTCATCATTGCTAGCATTAGGAGAGTTGCTACGACTTTTTTCGTTTGGAAACTGTTGCTGCAGTTGCTTCTTGTCCTTTTTCCTAGTTGTCATCTCTGCCCTCTTTCACTATTTATTTGGTAGTTTGTTTTAAAATGAAATTCTTAGTTTGAGGGACTTTAAGAACGTAATTGAACGGGAGAGCCTTCTTTATGCTGCCATCTTGTCCGTGTCTCAACCGGAAGCCAGTTATACACTATTCTTGTTGTTCATTTAGGGGGCTTGTTATTGTCAAAATAAAATGTCAAAATGTTTTGTTAATGTTGAAAATAAAACAATTTTTCATGACCAATGTCAATTAACTGGTTTAAATGCAGAAACTTGGGTAGAGCATCAGAATTTCATATGACTTGACTTGTGACTTGCTTGTCATGAGCAATGACTTGACTTGACTTGCTTGGCTTATAGCAGGGACTCGACTTGACTTGCTTGAACAGTAACTTGGGACTTGCTTGAGACTTGAAGGTATGAGACTTGCTTGTGACTTGCACATGTATGACTTAGGGCCAATCCCAATTCACCCCTACTGCTTCGTTTTCACCCTATGGCTTCGTTTTGCGCGTTCACGTTTAGGAGTAGGGCTATCCCAATTCATATTTCATCGAGCCATGGCTTCATTTCGAGGCCTAACTATGGCTTCATTTCGAGCGATTCCAGGACCAGACTAGCTTCGAAGCCATAGGGGTACGCTACCCCTTGATTCCAGGATGCATTGCGAATCATCTACAGAAATGTTATGTCGCTCTATTCAATGCGGAAATGTCATTTTACTTTCTCTGTAATTACTTATTAATAAAGATTTTAAAAATGATGATAACCATCTTATTATCTTAGTTTAATGTCATTACAATGCATTATAGACCTTATATTTATAACAAGCATAACCCAAAAATCGCTTTTATGTCGGTGCTGTGTCTAACGTTACAGTAACGCAACGCTGCATGACAGTCGAGCATTTCAGAGATGTACAATCATAAATCAATTATTACCTGTGGCGTTTGACAGCGGATGATGGTACACATACAGTATGTAAAGTTATCCATCAAACGTTCGGCTGACTTGATGCGCATTTTGACCTATTTCCATGTAGCGGCACCTGCAATCTAATCCGAGCAGTTGTTATTAGGTAATATTATTACCTAATATTATTAGGACATGTAGTTAATTAATGCAGTGGACAGCGGCTGTTTCTCCAGCATTCCTGTCACTTCGGAACGTCATAAAATTAAATCTGTAAGTCATGCATTTTTCCATGTTTCCCATTGATGGTAGGATATGACGCCGTAAATGTTACTAAAGTTCAGCTGCAAAGTTGTTGCACTGTTGTCCTAAATCAGTGCAGACTGGCAGGGTAGGAGCACAGGTTTAATACAGGTTAGAGCGCCGTTATTCTGTCATGGTCTGATAATGAAGCATTGTTCTTTTTTATTTGATGACTTGTTTGATCGATTAATAGCGTAAAAGTGAAGTTGTGAATGAGTCGCGAGCGTCAATGCTTTTCTACGATACTACTAATGACGTAACAGTCTTGAAGGATTGTCTCATTTCATAGGGGTAGATTTCAACCCCGACGGCTTGTGGCTCTGTTCGAAGGCTTGGCTCGAAATCGAGTCACACTCGAAAACGAGCCATAGGGGTAGAAAAGGGAATCGGGATTGGGCCTTACTCCCACCTCTGACAAATAGTGCACAATAAGGTCAATCTGACTTACACTGTGGCCTACTATAGTATGTGTTACACACCAGTCCCTCCAAAACCCTTAAATACAGACATTAAATAAACAGACAGACCACACAGTTTGATACAAGAACAAGCTGTATTTGACCAGAATGGCATCTCCAATCCAGTGTCTTTACAGCACTTTTTCTCTCACACAACATTTCAGTGTAAAAATCCATCCCTCTAATAGAAAAATCACCTTCAATAAATCCAAAATAACAATTATAATTTATTCCCCAAAAAATAAATCAAAAAATACCTTCCATTGCCATTTCCACATTATTTTCCAATGGAAATACAAACCATATGCACTTTTTAAATCTTTTACTTAAAAACAAAATCTATATGCGCTTGTAGGTGTGAGGCAGAGTTGCATCAGCAGATTGGTGTCTCAGAGGAGGTCAGAGACAGCTAACATGGCGGGTAAGTATCTTCAACAAACACAGTCAAACAGCATGCCTGGAGTGCACAGTGATACACAGCAGTTACCTGCACTGCAGCAGAATCATACCAGGCATGATCCCCAACCCCTGCTGCTCTCCTCTCTTTACCCCCTCCGTCTCTACCTTTTATTACAAGTAGGCAGTGGTAGGAGAGTAGAAATACAACGGCAGAGCAGGTATTGGTTCTCCATTTCAACACTAAGGCCTACTGCCACCATACTGACCTGATGGACAACAAGATACACAGGGAGCTAAGAAATGTCACGGACAAAAGCAGCAGGAGTGCTTACAAAATCTGCTACTATTTTTAAAAACATCACCATGCATCCGATCAGCAATTGAGCCATTGCTTAAGTTATGTGATTTCTAGTCATTCTGTTTCTATGGCACACTGCGTCATACATCCACAGTGTAGGATCTGTCTGCGGGACCGCGGTGCTGCCAACCCTATCTAACACACACTGATATGCTTCTGCTAGTCCCTGACGTAAACAACAGTCGATGTGATGGAAAGCGAGGGAAGAGGTGACCCATTCAACCCTTCATAATCAGACGCCAGCCAGCGGGAGTATCCCTTATTGTTGCAAACTGGGATTTGTAGTATCCACCCCCCCTCGCTGTTATTCATCAATGCAGATGACAGAGAAGGTTTCCTTGGCCTTGATCTCCCTGACCCACAGCGCCTACCTGTGGTCAACCACTGCAGCAGTACATTACAACAATATTTTAAAAATAAACTTGAGTCTTCAGCTGCAGCAGTTTGGTTGGTGTGAGACTTGGAAACTAGACAACTAACTAAAAAACAACAGTTTTTTTTCACAAGTGTTATGGTAGATGGCATTCCCTGAATTCTCTGTACTAGTGAAAAGAGTAAGGCCAGATATGCCCAGAGATGGACACGTTAGACATGGTGCTAGTTGACTGTGGATGTGTGTGTGTGTGTGTGTGGGGGGGGGTGAAAGTAGGCAGTGATGGCTGAGAGAGAGGGGAACAAGACAGCTCTTGAAACCATGACAAATCATCAACAAAAAAGCAAGAGAAAACCGCGAACAACAGAAATGTTCGGCAGAGTGCCAATGGTACAATCCTAAACCTATGGGAGATGAAGTGTGTGTGCGTTTGTATTTGTGTGGGTGTATTTGTGTTATAAGACATTGGCTGTTGAGGGAAGGAGATAATGCAGAACAGAGCAGGAAATGTATGGGCCATCCCTCCATCCCTCCATCTCTCCCTCCCATCCCTCTATTCTCTGGCACTGCGCCAGCAGCTGTTGGTAGAGAGACTATACTGGGTTTCTCTTCTGCAGCTCCTGAATAAATGCTGAAAGAGAGAAGGAGGGAATTACACCCCAGATTACACTGCTTATTCATTCACTGAACCGCAGCGGTGACTTATCTGCGTCATGCTAGTTGTTATATACAAAAGGTTAATCAAAGCAACAAGTATAAATATATGTTTTTGAAGGGACAAGGAATTCAACTCACCCCTGATAATTTCCTCTTTCATCTTATGGAGTTCTTTCCGCACTTCTTCAAGGATGTCCTAAACATACAAAAAGTCATCGTCATAACAATCAATCCCCAGAAATCTTCAGAGAACATGATCCTGAATGAATTCCAAAAAGCAAAAAATCAATAACATTAGCATGCTCTGACCTGTTTGATTCTCTCCATCTCTGTTTCCTCACTGCCTGTTGTTGTGTTGTCGGCGGTGGTGCTGTTAACGGCTTTCATCCTGAGAGAGAGAGAGAGAGGGGGGGACAAGAGGAAAGTGGAAGTGAGGAGAGGCCATTGTATATGATAGAGGGGGAGAGCGACAGTATAGCAGCTCAGGCAAAGCGGTCGGGACGCTGCCATGGCAACAGCTGCCGATCCGATCCCCATGGGAGCCGGGGGTCCAGCCATCTTGTCCCCGTGGCAACTGTTGAGGCGTCGGAGGAAGCTGCGGAATAGCCCCCCCGCTGTTGTACTGTTGTACTACGGTCACATAGACACGGAACAGAGGGAAACTTAACACAACTTAGAGTTGGGAATTGAAACCATTTCACTGATCACCCGTGTATGTGTGTGTGTGTGTGTGTGTGTGTGTGTGTGTGTGTGTGATAATAATAAAGCATTTAAAATTATAAGCAGACCATGAGCAGGCACCGCGTGCAAGCAGCACGCACACACGCACGCACGCACGCAAACACACATACGCAAACACACACACGCAAACACACACACGCACGCGCACACACATGCACACTCCTGCCCAGGAAGGAAATGCATGGTCAAAACAAAAGTCAAACCTTTATTATGCTCAGAGAGACACTGACGACCACTGCAGCGAAAAAAGCACACTGCACCGACAACTCTCTTCAAATGCCTTTCATAAAGACTCTATAGCAACACAACAAAGAAGTAGCAAACAAAGGAGCAGCAGCGGCATTGACGCACTCAGATCACCTGACCAGAAGATGAGGAGCCTCAGGGCTCAGAGATATATACAGTAGTGTATATACACAACATTTGTGTTGCTTAACCCACACAGGGCGGAGGGCAGCACAGCTAGACGGGCAGAACAACTAAAGAGGAGCTTTTGGATTAGCTGTAGACAGACATGGAACCCTGGGATAGATGGGGAGGAGGGGGGAGGGGGGAGGATTCCTGGAGAGATGAAGGGGAGGAGAGGGGTACTAGGAGGGATAGAGGGATGATGGGGAGGGGTACCTGGGGGGATAGAGGGATGATGGGGAGGAGGGGGGGGGGTACCTGGGGGGATAGAGGGATGAAGCGGAGGAGGGGGATAGAGGGATGATGGGGAGGAGGGGGTGGTACCTGGGGGGATAGAGGGATGATGGGGAGGAGGGGGGGGGTACCTGGGGGGATAGAGGGATGAAGGGGAGGGGGGGTACCTGAGGGGATAGAGGGATGAAGGGGAGGAGGGGGGGGTACCTGGGGGGATAGAGGGATGAAGGGGAGGAGGGGGGGTACCTGAGGGATGAAGGGGAGGAGGGGGGGGTACAGAGGGATGAAGGGGAGGAGGGGGGGGTAACTGGGGGGATAGAGGGATGAAGGGGAGGGGGGAGTACCTGGGGGGATAGAGGGATGAAGGGGAGGAGGGGGGGGGGGGGTACCTGAGGGGATAGAGAGTGAAGGGGAGGAGGGGGGATAGAGGGATGAAGGGGAGGAGGGGGAATAGAGGGATGATGGGGAGGAGCAGGGGGGTACCTGGAGACTGGGGCAGAGGATGTAGCAGGGGGGGTGGGAGGAGGGCCAGGGGCGGTGGGGCTGGGGCTGGCCTCCAGTTGGACCATGCTGGACGAGTTGCTCCTGTTTGACACACGTACGTACAACTCTAAAACACACGCCGTCACACCCCCAGCACCAGCCAGGTGGCAGGGAGAGAGGGATCCTGGTGGTCCTGTGTGGCTCAGACGGTAGGGCCCGGCGCCAGCAACGTTAAAGTCGAGGGTTCAATTCCCACAGGGACCATAATATATAGTACTCAAACCTACGCACTGCACTCACTGTACTGTAAGTGGCTTTGGGTTTCTGTTGGGCACGTAGGGACAAGTGTATTTGTGGAAGGCACTGTAAAGACAAACTTGAATTGAAAGGGGAGATGGGATGGGTGGCTTTACCTGGGCATTGTGGCTGATTTCTCCCATGGTCTCCTTAAGGTGTCTGTAGAATAGAGCACAATAATAATAATTATTATTAATAATAATAATAATAATAATAATAACAACAACAAGATGTTCAAGTATTTACTGCTCAAATCATCCTGAACAGAGAAAGAAAATGTGATTGGAGCTGAGATACTGATGGGAGTGTGAGTCGCACATTAAATGATGACTGGCAGACAAACAGAGGGTTATATCCTAACTCCAGATCCCATCGCACATTTCCCATTGACTTATGGGAATGCCTGATATGAGTTTACATGCATGGATCTCCAAGTTAGAACTCCATCCAGACAGACTTGAGACAGCTGAGAAAAGATCTCCTCACCTCCTTGACCTGACGACTTGGAACCTGAGGAGTCGGAGTCATCCTGAGAGACAAACAACGTGGCATCAGTACACATCCCGACCACAGTGTGTCTGTGCCAGTATCTAATAATGCAGCTGTGATTATTGGGGAAACTGGGGTTGAATAGATTGCTGTAGGCCCGGCAAGATAAGAGAATTTAAGAACGGTGTGTATTAACTCAAAGTATGTCAAACACCAAAGTCAAATGGGAGATATATGGGTGAAACCTTCAAAGTTACATTATGGAGGGTTTTGCCTTGGGGGAAGCGAAAGACAAAGTGGCTCCTCTAAATACTCAGAAAGAATGCCCAGAAATGATCTCATTAGTCAAAAAGGGCACATCTCCCAATTTCTATGAGCATAAGCTTGTGAGCCTAAATCTGGAAATTGATTGATACCATAGCAAAAGAGTAAAACTATCCACTCAACACAAAACATTTGAGGTAAACAGTTAGTGTTTAAATTTCCATCATGGCAATATTAAATACTGAAGTCACACCATGCTCAAAATGATTTGACAGCCCACAGGATCTCAGTTCTGACATAAAACTGTTATTATAGGTGTATGAGAAGAGGATTGTCATTTCTAGAAAGATGATTGACAGGGACCTACGTTGATGGGCTCATCCTTCTTTGCAGCTGGTTTATCTGAGATTTTCTTCCTGCATACAAAGACATAATACAGAGAATGCTAAGCTCTACAATCTCTCTCTCACAAACTCTCACACCCTCACACTCGCACACAAACACCAGAAACAGAGGAAACCACGGCAAGTAGACAGGAAACACAAACAATATATAAAATATGTGTCTGCAGTGCACACATGTACACACACACTATATAATGACATAGTGTATTGATGGTAAAGACACTAAGCACCCCTATGGGATTGTGATTTGATCGTGTTCAGAAAAGGCATATAGACGCACTAACTATCTGTATATAGTCTACCAAACCAGATCAGAATCTGAATTCTTTTATTTGGCCGAGTATATTTGCACATACAGGAAACTGACTTGGTGAGGTTGGGAGCATGGGAAATAAAAAAACAACAATATATGAGCAAAATGTATTTAAAAGACATCAAAATTAAGAACAACAACATCAAAATTAAGAACAACAACAATAACTAGACTGGGACAATTCCTGTGGAAATGAAGTGTGCTTGCCCCTCACAACCAGTAGGGAGCAGGTCCACACCCCTGCACCTGGGCCACTCCACTGCATCCCCCGTCGAAGACCGCGTTTCTCTAGCTCACCCAGGGGCCAAGCTAACTAGCACTAGCTAACTAGCGCTAGCTAACTCCCTGCATTTCTCTAGCTCAACCAGGGGTTGAGTTGTGGGATTCTGTGTCTAGTGGGTGACTCACCTGCGGGCGAGGATAGCGCTCATCTCTCCCATCAGGCCTCCTCCTCCTCCTCCTCCTCCTCCTGACGTTGCTGCGGGTGCCACGCCCCCCCCCTCCTCCTGCAGAGGACGGGACCGGGAGGAGAAGGGCTTGTAGATAAGGGTTATGTGATACAGGCTCTGAGAAGTAGTCTTCTCAGAGAAGACTCATTGAGTAGCCTATACTGTATATTATATATATACACATACACACACACAAGCATCTAAAAAATGTTGAATATTGTGGACAAATTTTATTCTAGATTCATTACACAAAGAGAAATATTTCAAGCCTTTTTTTTTTAATGTTGAGGATTATAGCTTACAGCTCATGGAAATAAAAAATTCTGTATCTTAAAATATTACATTAGAGTATTACATAAGACCAATCAAAAAAAGGATTTATAATACAGAAATGTCGACCTTCTGAAAAGTATCTTCATTCATGCACTCAGTACTTTGTCGGGGATCCTTTTGCATGAATTACTGCATTAATGCGGCGTGGCATGGAGGCAATACAGCTTGGTGTACAGCTTGATGTCCAGCTTGGTGTACACCTTTGTGTACTGCCACCAAGGCAACTTGGGGTTCACTTATTTTTGCACCGGCACTCATTTCTTTATAATTTAGTTTTCCTACTACACGCATGATTCCCTCTAAACCAACATATGGAATTGGTCAATATAAACCTGTTATGTCAGATAAAAAAGACTGGTTCTGATTAAATAAAGATTTCATGGTAAAAACTAAACAAATTATAATTGGGGTTCACATACTTTTAAGCAGCACTGTATACTATATAGTTGACCGAACGAGTTTTCTCCTGTTTTCAAATGTGAAAAAGACCTTGTTTCTATAGAAGAATTTCTATAGACAGGGGTGCACATAACTTTTTGGGGCCAGTGCTCAGAGGAGCACCTAGGGATGCTGCTTGGTGCTCCCCGAGCTCGCGAGTCACGACCCGTCCCACAGGATGGATAAAAAAGGGATACATGGATAACTTATATTAGCAAAACGACATTTATTCATAAATAAAGATGAACGAACAAATGATTGTGTGCAAAACAAAAGAAACAAATGCAAAATCAAATGACTGCTCTTTAAGCATGAAAGTCTGTCAGACTCCTTTAAACACAATGAAATCAACTGACATCTCTTTAAGCACTAACTGAATGTCTGTTCTTTAAACACAATGAAATCAACTGACATCTCTTTAAGCACTAACTGAATGTCTGTCCTTTAAACACAATGAAATCAACTGACATCTCTTTAAGCACTGCTCTGTTCTGTAAACACTGAAATCAACTTTTCAACAAAAAGTTACAGCCTAAGCATTTACTTATGCTACAAGCTTAATCATCATCATCACTGCTCTCTTGACTGCTGTTAATACTGTCCTCAATTTCAACCATGGTAGAGGATGTTGTAATGTAGGCTATCACTTTAAATAGCTCATTATTTTGATTGTGCAACAGTCTTTTTTTTTTCTTCTAATAGAATTCCCAACCATATTCCCTGGGTCAGGGGTCGAGGTGCGATAATGAAGCTGTAAAACAAACGTCTGAACGTTTGAAAGCTTCAGAGAAAAGAAACGTGAAGTCCCTTGGTGTTGTTTTTTCTTTTAGCGACGAGTCGTTCGGGACAGAATTTTCACGTGTCGGCGAGATAACCGTGCGATACGCGATACACGGAATGAAAGTACGAGTAACGATACTTTCCGAATGTTTTCGTGAGGGGAGTCGCCGTGGTCGTCGTCGGTCGACTGTTGTGATGGATTACTCGTCGGGCCTTCGGCTGAGGGGATGGCAAATAGTTACTTAGTGGGGCTTGCAGTGATGCAGCAGTCAGCAGTCAGCAGTTGGATTTTGAGGAAGTAAATTCCTCTCCCAGCGGTTCCAGCTGTTGGTGCGCAAGAGCGCGTTCATGCCGCTGATCTGCCGCGCAGCATGCATTTTGGCGACGCATGCGCACTGGCGCACCAGTTATGTGCACCCCTGTCTATAGAACCTAATCTAATTTTACATTTCTTTGAAATTACATCTATATGTGTTATCACTGGCGGACTCAGAAGGGGGGCAGGGGGGACGACCGCCCCCCCCTGGTGCCCCCACCGTTGAAAAACATCAGACTAAAGTGCCTTTTGAGTGACAAATGAGAGGATGTGCCCTATTGGCTGCCCTTCCAATGGTCTAAACTTGACCATGTGCCCCCATAGTTGAAAACATTACGTGATTTACTGTGATTTTCTTGCACAACCATCTCTAGTATTTACAGAGAATGGTCTGAAAAAGACAAAAATATCCAGTGAGCGGCAGTTCTCTGGGGTGAAAATGGTGTTGGTGGTGTAATGATGTGGGGGATATTTTCTTGGCACAAATCTGCAGCAATTGTGTGATGCTAGAATGTCAATATGGACCAAAATCTTGGAGGAATGTTTCCAGCACCTTGTTGAATCTATGCCACGAAGAATTAAGGCAGTTCTGAAGGCAAAAGAGGGGGTCCAACCCGGTGATAGCAAGGTGTACCGGTGCAAGTGGCTGGTGATGTTAGTGCAAATAACTAATTTGACTACTATTGATTTGATAATGATGTATAATTTATATATAAAGCCTGAATGTTGAGCCCTGGTATGAAGTGTTCTCCAGTGCCTTTTGTCCGCTATAAGGTGGTGGTAAGTTGAAGTTTGTGGTGTCGCAGCAAAAAAAAGCGTTTTTTTTCCCCTCCCATTTCATTACCCGTCTGGGCTAAGCCCCGGATCTCCTACAATCCTAAATCCTCCCCTGGCCTAGACTACATAATGTTAATATTAATCAAGGATGAGGACTAGTTCACCATACATGACGCATCATAGCTTTTTGCTCACTGATAGGGTCAGTGCAGTATGTGCCCTTTTTTTTCCGCCCCTGCCCTTCAAACAGCCTGAGTCCGCCACTGTGTGTTATACAAATACTGAGATATTTACTGTGCCCTCCATAATTGGAAAGAGGAAGCATTTTGGCTTCTTTTAGCTCTATACTCCAATAGTTTGGATTTGAAATCAAACAATTACTATGAGGTTAAAGTAGAGTTTAATATTGAACTCTGAGGTATCCTTCAAGATCTTTTTTTCCCCTGGAAAGAACTCGTAGTTCAAGGTCCATCAGTGAGTGTTGTGTGGCATTAAAAGGAGTCTAAAGTAAGACTGATGCAAATTCAGATCAGATCATAATTTCAGCTAAAAAGGACTGCAGTTGAGCATTTAAGGATTGTAATATTTGATCGAAACATGAGAGCTTGGAGATATACAAACATACATGCACATTGTATAACATGCCTCAACAGAATATATGGACTGATTCTCTAAAGGATCTCACCTTGGCCACTTTGCGTAGTTTGGCCCCAGATAGGGCGGCAGCAAGCCCCCCCGGCCCTCCAAGTCCTCCTCCTCCTCCTTCTCCTCCACCCCCACCACCTCCACTGGGCGGGGGTGGTGCAGGGGGGGCCCCGTTCCCAGGGCCAGGTGGGGGGCCAGGTGGGGGTGGGGGGCCAGGGGGTGGAGGGCCAGAGGGTGGAGGGCCAGGGGGTGGAGGTGGGCATGGAGGAGGTGGAGGGCCTCCGGGAGCAGCAGGTGGAGGGGGGGCAGGGGCAGGCGGGGGGGCAGCTGCTTGTCTCTCTCTCTCCAGGCGCTCCCTCTCCTCCTGCTCCTGTCTCTGCTGCTCTAGTCTGGAGGGAGATGGGCAGGAAGCCAGCAGAGGAGGAGGTTACTCTGTGGTTCAGTTTTGATTCATCATCTCTTACACACAGAAGGACACACACACGCACACACAAACTCAAAATCAAATGATACATCATGCTTGTGTGAGACACGTGATTATCCATGTGTCAGCAGGTCAGGATGTGTCAGCAGGTCAGGATGTGTCAGCAGGTCAGGGTGTGTCAGCAGGTCAGGATGTGTCAGCAGGTAAGGACGTGTCAGCAGGTAAGGACGTGTCAGCAGGTGAGGACGTGTCAGCAGGTCAGGACGTTTCAGCAGGTCAGGACGTGTCAGCAGGTCAGGACGTGCCAGCAGGTCAGGACGTGCCAGCAGGTCAGGACGTGTCAGCAGGTCAGGATGTGCCAGCAGGTCAGGATGTGTCAGCAGGTAAGGACGTGTCAGCAGGTCAGGACGTGTCAGCAGGTAAGGATGTGTCAGCAGGTAAGGATGTGTCAGCAGGTAAGGATGTGTCAGCAGGTAAGGACGTGTCAGCAGGTAAGGATGTGTCAGCAGGTACGGATGTGTCAGCAGGTCAGGACGTGTCAGCAGGTCAGGACGTGTCAGCAGGTCAGGACGTGTCAGCAGGTCAGGATGTGTCAGCAGGTCAGGACGTGTCAGCAGGTAAGGACGTGTCAGCAGGTAAGGACGTGTCAGCAGGTAAGGATGTGTCACAGCGCTGTGTTGGGTGTCAGCAGCAGTGCTGATCTTCTTCGGCGTATGGGTTGTTGTTTTCCTCTCCACTCCACCAGGCTCGGGGCTACCCTTTTACCACCCCGAGACCTGGTTGAGGGGCTCACCCGGGCTATATTTCTGGACACCCCTCCAGAAGCCACGTCATCGTCTCGTCATCTAATACCGACAGACCATGCATCCCGTTGGGTGGGTGGTACACCGGGCAATCCAGGATAACATGGTCTGCGGTTTGGTCCTCTGCGCCACACTAGCACGACGCATTTGGGGCCAAGCCCCATCTGTGCATTGATGAGCGGAAACGGCCGACGCCGGTCCGGAGACGATTGAGCCTCACCCAGGATAGCCTTGGCAAGTCCATCCCGAGGGGCTCAGGGCCGGCGACTGGGATGTGGTCGCGGAGTTTGGAGGTGTTTGCCTCCCACTCCATGCGCCACATATAATCCGCCCATCCTGCCGCACTGATGTTAAGATCTCTGCATTGCTGCCTGAGATCCTGTGCGGCAGGCACAAATGGGTGTCTCGACTTGAGACGCCGGGAGGGCTCCGCTGTTATAGTGAGCCTATCATGGAGCAGATGGTTATTAAGCTCCACGGCCCGGCAGGCGAGGCTTCGTTTATAGGCGAGTTGATGAGGCGGGTGTGGGCACTGCGACACCATACTGGTGCTGATGACGCAGCCACATTCCACGCTAATCCGAATTCAGGAAATCTTCCCAAGGCTCAACTATACCTTGGGAAGACTTAATAGCTGTAGGAACAGTATGGAACCGTCTGGTTACTCACGGTTAGAGTTGGTTAGCGGTAGTCTAGTTAGAGGTTCGGAGCGAAAGGTACTATCCGTGCTACGATGTGACGCTACAGACCGTTGATTGGTTTGATTGATAAGTGACGCGTCATACAACTGTTGTTTACAATGGTCCGAGAGCCTTGAGACCGAAAGCTCGCAATAAACATCGTTTTTTGCACAGATTTGAGTGTGCAAATGCTGCTTTTTTGCACTCTATTTGATACTCTTCAGCTGCAGCACCCCATTGTGTATAATTGTTGTGTACAATGGAGAAGCGTTTCTGAAGATACGGTACGGGTAAGATACAAATGCGTGCCGTCCTGTACCGTCCCGGTCTGGTCAATGGAGAAGCGCCATTGGGCTACTCCTCCTTTTCAGACCTCTCCAGACCCCAAAACACCTTATTCTAACATTACCTGAACCCACATTTTTTTTACCTTATTTTCCGGACTATAAGTCGCACTTTTTTTCATCGTTTGGCTGGTCCTGCGACTTATAGTCAGGTGCGACTTATATATCAAAATATATATAATTTCATACTGTACTGACTGACATGAACCAAGGAGTAAACATTATCGTCTACAGCCACGAGAGGGCGCTCTGGGCCGCTCTGGGCTTGTGACAACTATATGCTGCTCCTGTACCACTGAAGAAATCTAACTGAAACATTAACCGGAGCTTGGTGAACTTGTTTACTGGTAACTTCCTTGTTGTACTCGCTAGTTTGTTATGTTAATTTAGCCTATTCAGCCTCCCAGGTATGTTCTTTATGCTATTGTGTAGCTGAATAACTGTTAGGGCCCTATTATGCACTTCATAAGTCTTAAGCAATAAGACGAGGCGATAGATCTAAACTTAAGACGTGGAGGCGTGGTCAAGGCCACTTTGCTATTATGCGTGCGGTAGTGGGCGCCTAAGACCCGGCGCTAAGCCCAGAAATTAGTCATGGGTGTGTTTTGGGCGTCTTCTCAATCAACCCAATCAGCGTGCCAGGTGCCATTCCCTTTAAGAACCGGCTGCGTTAAGTCATAAGCGCTATGCTATTATGCAGTTCATAGGCGCTAGACTTCATGCACGTTTTGAAACACGAGCGCGCCTCCGCGGTTTGCGCATGCGCGCTGACCCACTTCTTAAGAAGTCGGTCGGCGCGCATGCGCAAACCGCAGAGGCGCACTCGTGTTTCAAAACGTGCATGAAGTCTAGCACCTAAGAACTTTTCAAACCACTTCTTAGCGCTAGGCGCAAAGTCAGATCGCATAATAGCAGGGGCGCCTAGCGCACTTCATTAACATATGAACACTCCCACAATGAGTAATATATGCACGGGAGTCTTACGTCTTATGTGTGGGCGCCTAGCGACACCTGCATAATAGCAGTAGCGCGTATGAAGCGCATAATAAGGGTGGCGGTAGGTCTTAACCTGGCGGTGCGTCTTAATTAAGACTTAAGACGGCAAGTTAAGAAGTGCATAATAGGGCCCTTAATGTGTTACGTTAACATACCGGACACCTATTCAGCCTGTTGTTCCGTGTTCTATTGTGTAGTTGAATAACTTGCCTTTCCAGATTAAATGTCTGTTCTTGGTCTTGGATTTTGTGAAATACATTTCTAAATAAATGCGACTTATAGTCCAGTGCGACTTATATATGTTTTTTTCCTCTTCGTGATGCATTTTTTGACTGATGCGACTTATACTCCGGAGCGACTTAATAGTCCGGAAAATACGGTATATACACTACCGTTCAAAGGTTTGGGGTCACCCAGACAATTTCGTGTTTTCCATGAAAACTCACACTTTTATTTATCAAATGAGTTGCAAAATGAATAGAAAATATAGTCTAGACATTGACATGGATAGAAATAATGATTTTTATTTGAAATAATAATTTTGTCCTTCAAACTTTGCTTTCGTCAAAGAATGCTCCCTTTGCAGCAATTACAGCATTGCAGACCTTTGGCATTCTAGTGGTTAATTTGTTGAGGTAATCTGAAGAAATTTCACCCCATGCTTCCTGAAGCACCTTCCACAAGTTGGATTGGCTTGATGGGCACTTCTTGCGTACCATACGGTCAAGCTGCTCCCACAACAGCTCAATGGGGTTGAGATCTGGTGACTCCGCTGGCCACTCCATTACAGACAGAATACCAGCTGCCTGCTTCTTCCCTAAATAGTTCTTGCATAATTTGGAGGTGTGCTTTGGGTCATTGTCCTGTTGTAGGAGGAAATTGGCTCCAATCAAGCGCTGTCCACAGGGTATGGCATGGCGTTGCAAAATTTAGTGATAGCCTTCCTTATTCAAAATCCCTTTTACCATGTACAAATCTCCCACATTACCAGCACCAAAGCAGCCCCAGACCATCACATTACCTCCACCATGCTTGACAGATGGCGTCAGTCACTCTTCCAGCATCTTTTCACTTGTTCTGCGTCTCACAAATGTTCTTCTGTGTGATCAAAACACCTCAAACTCTGTGTTCTTTTGCCCATATTAATCTTTTCCTTTTATTGGCCAGTCTCAGATATGGCTTTTTCTTTGCCACTCTGCCTAGAAGGCCAGCATCCCGGAGTCGCCTCTTCACTGTAGACGTTGACACTGGCGTTTTGCGGGTACCATTTAATGAAGCTGCCAGTTCAGGACCTGTGAGGCGTCTATTTCTCAAACTAGAGACTCAAATGTACTTGTTTTCTTGCTCAGTTGTGCACCGGGGCCTCCCACTTCTCTTTCTACTCTGGTTAGAGCCTGTTTGTGCTGTTCTCTGAAGTGACTAGTACACACCGTTGTAGGAAATGTTCAGTTTCTTGGCAATTTCTCACATGGAATAGTCTTCATTTCTAAGAACAAGAATAGACTGTCGAGTTTCATATGAAAGTTCTCTTTTTCTGGCCATTTTGAGAGTATAATCGAATCCACAAATGTGATGCTCCAGATACTCAACTAGCTCAAAGGAAGGCCATTTGTATAGCTTCTCTAACCAGCAAAACCGTTTTCAGCTGTGCTAACGTAATTGCACAAGGGTTTTCAAGGGTTTTCTAATCATCCATTAGCTTTTTAACGCGATTAGCAAACACAATGTACCATTAGAACACTGGAGTGACGGTTGCTGGAAATGGGCCTCTACACACCTATGTAGATATTCCATTAAAAACCAGATGTTTGCAGCTAGAATAGTCATTTTTCACATTAACAATGTATAGAGTGTATTTCTGATTAATTTAATGTTATCTTCATTGAAAAAAACTGTGCTTTTCTTTAAAAAATAAGGACATTTCTAAGTTACCCTTTTGAACGGTAGTGTATATACAGTATAACCTAAAACCTTTTTTTCTTCCTTTCTCTTGCACTGTGACTGGTGACGGGACTCGTTCTTATAAAGGTTTTAATTGACTGACTGACGATACAGTGGATTCACTTACTTGAGACAAATGGAATTACTGTAGGTCACTTTGGATAAAAGCATCTGCTAAGAACCTTTGCTTGATATCACCAGTCCTAGCCATCATTTCAGAAGGTAGAACAACTACACATAGACCCCATAACTGTTACCTTCTCTGCTGCTCCAGCTCCTCTGGGGAGGGGCCATTTTGGATGGGCCGGGGAAGAGAGGAGTAGCCTGAGGAGAGAAGCACAAAATGAACAAAATCGGAGTCGGAGACTGAAGACCCATCTCTTCAGGTTACACCTTACAACTGCTCCTCCAGACACATTACCACCCCCTAGCACTACGACACCTGCGTTTCCCCTATACTATGCCTCCTAAGACGCCCCCCTTGTACTGTCTCTTCAGTGTCTATATAAAAAAATAAAAAAATAAATTTCACGACGACTGCCAGTGGCCTACGCTAGATTACACCTCCTGCTAGAACTGGTGAATTGATGATTCACTTCCTTAGCCAAATGTATTGATTGTAAGTCGCTTTGGAATATGGCGTCTGCTAAATGCCAAAAATGTAAAAATCACAAAATGTAGTGAGCTTCAATGTTTGAGGTCTAAGAAAGCTGGCAAGTCATTCAGCATTGTGATTGCGGAGTGTCTGTAGACCTTCTTTAAAAAAATGTTTTTGTTTTTTGCTAATGGACTAAAATGTTTTGCAGTTGTGTTGTAGTGTGTTGTTGTTTACCTGAGTCTGCTACTGCACTCAGCACCTCCAGAGCATGATTCATTCCGTTGGCAAAGAGGGCAGCGTCCTCCTTGCTGCCGAAGTTCAGCCCCCACACCTGCCTGGCGTCCCGCCACTGGTGGAAGTTGGGCGTGGCCTGATTGTATTTCAGACCTTTGATGATAGGACAGTTGATAACAACCTAGAATGACAGGCAGAAAGAGGAACACACTGGGTAACACACAGGATACAGTGCTGTGAAAAAGTATTTTCCCCCTTCCCAATTTCATCTGTTTTTGCATGTTTGTCACACTTAAATGTTTGAGTTCATCAAAGCAATTTTAATATTACACAAAGATAACCCGAGTAAATAGAAAATTCAGTTTTTAAAATGATGATTTCATGTATTAAGGGAAAAATGCTATCCAACCCCACCTGGCCCTATGTGAAAAAGTAATTGCCAATAACAACCAACCAATTAAACACTTGGTTGAGTTAAATTTCACAAGCCTGATTACCGGTACTGCCAGACCTGTTAAATCTAGAAATCAGTTAAATAGAACCTGTCTGACCAAGTGAAGTAGCCTAAAATATATTTTTAGGCTACAAAAGCAGCACATGATGCCTCGATCCAAATCCGAAATTGAAGAACAGAACAAAGTCATTGACATCTATCAGTCTGGAAAGGGTTACAAAGCCATTTCTAAGGCTTTGGGACTCCAGCGAATCACAGTGAGAGACATTATCTATAAATATACTTTTTCACATGGGTGATATAACTTGAATAACTCTTTGACTTCAATAAATGGAATGATCGCTTAAAAACTGCATTTTTTCTATTTACTCAGGTTATCTTTGTGTAATATTAAAATTGGTTTGATCTGAAACATTTAAACAATTTGGGAAGGGGGCAAATACTTTTTCACAGAACTGTATACATATGTGAAATATGTGAGTTTATGTATAAAAGAGCTCTTATGTGTGCAGAGTGTTAACAGTTCAGAGGATACCTATATTATGTGTCAATTTTCTTTGCAATCCATGCTCATCTAAAGCAAGCGTCCATCATTTAAAGGAGACTGCAATACTTGGTCAATTCCACTAGGAGGCATTCATACTGTAATTCAAAATCACCTTCATGGACATTGCATTGTTCCTTTGTGATAAGACAGAGATCAAGTATTTTTTTATTGTTTTTGTTTGGGGGATTTTTCTCTTTGCATGCACAGCGTGTTCACATTGCTTATATTAAGTGATTTAAATTCATTTCATTTAATTGAAGGATGGCCAAGAAATAGTGGGAGAGATGAGTGGGAGAAATAGTAGGGGAGATGGTACCTGAGGCCTGGGGAGAATGGCTGAGGGAAAAGCACAGTCAAGAGGGAATAACCTACTCACTCATTGGTCTACTCTACAGTATAACTGAGTGGCCTGAAGGAATCCCTTTATGAAAACTATTTCAAATCCATAATTGTGTTTGCAACTATTAATTGTTGCAATTAAGTGATACAGCAGAAAGAGTGTCTGGAATGTGTTTTTTTGGTTAAACATTAAATGCAAATCAAGCACACGCATCACCGTTTCACAGTGTCCCATTTTAGCAATACTGGGAGCTGTATCATGGAAGGGGACTGGTGAGTTTGTCAGGATCAACAGTGTTTAATTGATTCCTATTCAGAACAGGGACCCTACAAAGACATTCATTACAAAATCACAGTTATTAATCCTAAATCCTAAATCCTAGCAGTCATTTGGACTCAATTAAACTTATTGAGTATCTTATTAAAAACATTTCAGCATTTGAAGTCATTTAAGGATAGCCACAACCACGGTGTGTAGACTTTTGCAAAACAGGTCTACTCTTTTTTAAATTTTTATAAATTATTGATAAAAAAGAAAGAAAAGAAAAGTGGGGAAAATAAGCGTTCTCAATGTTAACGCATTAATGCTCGCAATTAATCTGGAAACCTTAATGCTTTTTTTTACGCAAATTAATCACATTACCTATATATATATATATGTATATATTAGAAGAACTACAGCCATTAGACAGAAGTCAGGATACGATTCCGTTACAGAACCTCCATTGGTAAACACAAATCAGGATGGCTGAGCCATCCATAAGGAATTGCAGACTTAATTAGCAGACACCCACATAAAGAACAGTTACAAAGTAATGTCTGCTAAAAAGTGAATGTAAACCGCTTGCCTGTAAATTGTTTGCAAAGTAACATCTCACCCAAATGAATGCTACAGTGAGTAGGCCTATTTAAGAAACTGAATGCTAGTGCCTCTGAAGAGAAAGTATTGACTATTACTTTCAATAAACATTATTGTACACAGACAATTTGTATTGCTCGTTTAAACAGCTGTTATTGTTATACTTGTTAGCTTAGCACTATTAGCTACAGTTAGCACACTGTGGGATGGGAATCGTAGGGTAACTCACAATACAATAGCCTTAAGATATTTTGCCCTGATATCGATGGCATCACGGTACAGCGATTCTGTGATAATGGATAGATTGTAAGACAATACATCAACGATACATATATCCGTTTTAATTGAAGAAAAAATACCACTATAAAGACAAAAAGCAGGAATTATGTTTTATATTCATTCACTTTGTTGTCGCTGTTTGTGAACAATGAAACAAAGGACATCTTTCTTACTCTTGTGTTTCTTAGCTCAGTGTCTTTAACATACATACTGACTGACTGCAACTTGTCCATGTGTGCCTGCCATCATTCATACAAAATAAAGTGCCAAAAGGCTGAATCGCCCATAAATATGGCGACAGGTTTATGTCGCGCACACGTAGATAAGTGTCACGCGTGCAGATAACTTTCACACGCACATTTGTCTCTGCCTCTCGCAGTTGAGTTTTGCATACTCAAAGTTAATTTCTACTCGCTGGGATAAAATGACTTTTGTGAATTTTACTGATTACAAGCTAACATGTTCTAACATGTTCAGCACCTAGCCAGTGGGGAGAACAAGTATTTGATACACTGCTGATTTTGCACGTTTTCCCACTTAGAAAGAATGTAGAGGTCTGTAATTTTTATCATAGGTACATTTAAACTGTGAGAGACAGAATCTAAAAAAAAAATCCAGAAAATCAAATTGTATGATTTTAAAGTAATTAATTTACATTTTATTGCATGAAATAAGTATTTGATACATCAGAAAAACAGAACTTAATATTTGGTAAAGAAACCTTTGTTTGCAATTACAGAGATCAGACGTTTCCTGTAGTTCTTGACCAGGTTTGCACACACTGCAGCAGGGATTTGGGCCCACTCCTCCATACAGATCTTCTCCAGATCCTTCAGGTTTCGGGGCTGTCGCTGGGCAACACGGACTTTCAGCTCCCTCCAAAGATTTTCTATTGGGTTCAGGTCTGGAGACTGGCTAGGCCACTCCAGGACCTTGAGATGCTTCTTACGGAGCCACTCCTTAGTTGCCCTGGCTGTGTGTTTCGGGTCGTTGTCATGCTGGAAGACCCAGCCACGACCCATCTTCAATGCTCTTACTGAGGGAAGGAGGTTATTGGCCAAGATCTCGCGATACTTGGCCCCATCCATCCTCCCCTCAATACGGTGCATTCGTCCTGTCCCCTTTGCAGAAAAGCATCCCCAAAGAATGATGTTTCCACCTCCATGCTTCACGGTTGGGATGGCGTTCTTGGGGTTGTACTCATCCTTCTTCTTCCTCCAAACACGGCGAGTGGAGTTTATGCCAAAAAGCTCTATTTTGGTCTCATCAGACCACATGACCTTCTCCCATTCCTCCTCTGGATCATCCAGATGATCATTGGCAAACCTCAGACGGGCCTGGACATGCGCTGGCTTGAGCAGGGGGACCTTGCGTGCGCTACAGGATTTTAATCCCTGACGGCGTAGTGTGTTACTGATAGTTTTCTTTGAGACTGTGGTCCCAGCTCTCTTCAGGTCATTGACCAGGTCCTGCCGTGTAGTTCTGGGCTGATCCCTCACCTTTCTTATGATCATTGATGAGGTGAGATCTTGCATGGAGCCCCAGACCGAGGGAGATTGACCGTCATCTTAAATTTCTTCAATTTTCTAATAATTGCGCCAACAGTTGTTGCCTTCTCACCAAGCTGCTTCCCTATTGTCCTGTAGCCCATCCCAGCCTTGTGCAGGTCTACAATTTTGTCCCTGATGTCCTTAGAAAGCTCTTTGGTCTTGCCCATTGTGGAGAGGTTGGGGTCTGATTGATTGTGTGGAGAGGTGTCTTTTATAAAGGTAACGAGTTCAAACAGGTGCAGTTAATACAGGTAATGAGTGGAGAATAGGAGGGCTTCTTAAAGAAAAACTAACAGGTCTGTGAGAGCCGGAATTATTACTGGTTGGTAGGTGATCAAATACTTATTTCATACAATAAAATGCAAATTAATTATTTAAAAGTCATACAATGTGATTTTCTGGATTTTTGTTTTAGATTCCGTCTCTCACAGTTGAAGTGTACCTATGATAAAAATTACAGACCTCTACATTCTTTCTAAGTGGGAAAACCTGCAAAATCAGCAGTGTATCAAATACTTGTTCTCCCCACTGTAGCTTCTTGCTTGCTACAGTTGGCTAGCAAGTTTTTATTGAAATTAATGAAGTTAATAAATGAAGTTAAAATGCAAAAATGTAATCAACAAATCACTAGGGATGCCACGATCGATCGGCCAGCAATCGGAATCGGACGATATTCAGTAAAAAAAATATATATATACGCTGCCCCCTCTGCTTGGAACACCCTCCAGAAAGATTTAAACCTGGAAGAACTGATCTCGTACGATGCCTTTAGTGGAATCTTGAAGGACCTTGAATGGGAAAGCACTAGAGAGTGTCTCTGTACTTAACGCAGCCACCTATGCATTCCTGATACTGCCTTATGTTCAATGTTTTATACTGTATGCATGTCTGAAACTTAAATGTATCTGTTTTTTATATGCTGCTCTCTTGGCCAGGTCTCTCTTGGAAAATAGATTTTAAATGAATCAATGAATATTCACCGGGTTAAATAAAGGTGTAATAAAATAAAATAAGAAATATAAGATCAGGGAAATCCGATAACGCTTTCTAGTCGCCGATCACGACAACCGATCAATGCCATCTACAATCTGTATAAGGATAAAATACCTCGTGGTAAAAATCCTTCAACACAACCAATTTAATAAGGCACTTGAAGTTACATCACCGAGCGGAGCATGGTGGGTTTGAAAAGCTGACCGCGGAGAATGAGAAGAAAAAGGCAGAGAAAGGCCTGCTAACTAAAAACACAATAGAGACCCACGTGTGTGCATGTCATACTCAGAGATAATGCCTGAAACATTCTCAAATCATTGCAAGACGCAGGATTACCAAGTCTGGGATGTATGGCCCACACGCTTCAGCTGGCTGTCCACGATGTAGTGCTGTCACAGCGCAGCATAATGGCACTTTTCCATCTGGGTCCCGCTTTAGCGCAGTACGCATCACTTCGGGGTCAGGTCGGGTCACTTTTGATCTGTTCTGGTTTCCATTATACACAAACCGACCCGGACTAGTAGGAGGAGTAGAGGATAGTAGGCGGAGTTACGCGTCACACGCAGCCTGGCAAAAAGCTTCCGGGTGTACACAGCAACAGCAGTGATTTTTTTGGAGAGAAAGAGAGAGAGGAAGCTATGTACACATAATAAAGTCATGTTTTTGAACCCTTAAAACCACTGCCTTCACTTGTCTGCTTTATGAACTGTAGTATCATCATCGGGAAACGCCGACAAGACGCGAATCTACCGGATTTTGACTCATGACCCAACCGGTGTTATTCACAGACAAACACGGTGCCGTTTGCGGGTTAATAACTTCGGTTTACCGGGGGTTAGGATAACAATTCAAACGTGTCCAGAAAGAGGAGAAGCCAGGGAATTCAGCGCGGTGGTTAAGGGCTCAAAATGACCGTAGACAGATGGTGAAGTTAGCAAAGGAGTATTGTGTTTTTTTACCACCTCCACAGCCGGTGTTATTCACGGACAAACACGGTGCATAATAGCGATTTTTGTGTTGTGCTTGTTGTAAATAAAAGTTATATGATTCATTGAAATGACATTAAACTAAGTTAATACGATGGTCAGCATAATTTTCCGAATCTTTATTAATAAGCTATTACAGAAAATGTAGTGACATTTTCCTAGTGAATGTGGTATTTTCAAGATGGCGGTTGTGAAGAAATAATATGGGATGGGACATGGGATGACGATTGTCCATTGACCAATCAACGGTGTGCAGCGTCACACGTCACACGCAGTGCTCGGATGTGGGACCTGGGACCTGGGACAGAAGCGACCTGGACCGACGAATGGAAAAGGGGACCGAAGCGGGCTGACCTGGGTCAGCACCAGGTCAGCACCAGGTCTGCAACGTAGTGGAAAAGTGCCATAAGTGATATCATAGCTACAGGGAGACGCATCGTGGGCCACTTCAAGCATTCTACCCTAACATATGCTAGACACAACTCGGCCAGCCTAGCAAAAGGTTTGTGGAGATTTTTTTAAAAGGCTCTTAAAACATTTAGGCCTAGGCCTCGCTTTATCGGATGTTCTAAATGTTAAATGTCTTTTCTCATTTTAGTTTATTTATTAGCCTATTAGTATTAGGCTATTATTTGATCGGTATCGGTAGTATATCGGCAGATATTGCTCATAGATTATCGGTGATCGGTATCGGGGCATCCCTACCCTGTCCACTCATTAAGGAATTAATATCTATGTTTTTATAGGGTCTCTGATTTGCATAGGAATCAGTTACACACTGTGAGGATCAGGTTGTCATTACAAACTGAGCAAATGGAGAGGAACAAAACTGCTCAGGAATGCGTCCCTGAGGCCTGGGGGGAGACTTACAAAAATCTACAAAGTTGAATGGTGGAGAGGGAAAAGCACAGTCGATGGGACAACATCATCTCAGTCACTACAAAATTGGTCTATAACCAAGTGGCCAAAAATAATCCCTTCATGGAAAATAATCTCTCATATCAATACTTGTGTTTGCAACAATGAATTCAAGTGATACAGCAAAGAAGGTGGCTGGAAAATTTTATTCGGTTTTACGCAATTTTTAACGCGGTTTTAAGCATTACGTTTATAGCAAATCCGCACCATCTCTCATGTGAAGAATAGTGGTAACTATCATGTTATGAGTATGTAAGTCACCTGCAGGGACTGAGGAGTTTGGATCTATTATCCTTGCATTAAGGAGGACTCAATTCAACTTAGAGTGATTTGTTGATGACACACACACAGTGCCATGCAACAGAGGACTGTGTGTGTGTGTGTGTGTGTGTGTGTGTGTGTGTGTGTGTGTGACCTTACCTGCTGGTCAGCCTGCATCTTGCGGCCCACCACTCTGAAGGTGTTGGCCACAGGGTTGTGGTAGATCTGGACCCTGCTGAAGGCCTGGCCCCCAGCCCCCGCCGGCATCCAGCGCTTGTTAGCGTCATCATACAGCATGACTGTGGCCCGGGCCTGGCAGATGCTCGACTCACTGAGAGAGAGAGAGAGAGAGAGAGAGAGAGAGAGAGAGAGAGAGAGAGAGAGAGAGAGAGAGAGAGAGAGAGAGAGAGAGAGAGAGAGAGAGAGAGAGAGAGAGAGAGAGAGAGAGAGAGATTTGTTATTTCAGTTCTCAAACAGGGAAGTAAATACAAATATACCACAGCCCTTTCCTGCAGGCAGTAGAAGACAAGGAACTTCAGACCTGATAAGCGACATGTGTTAAAAGGCATTTTTTACTGTCAACAGAGGTCACTTCTGCATTTTTTCACTCTGAAGAAACCTAGTAGTGAAGATATAGTAGATCATATACAAGACCAGCTCAAATCAAACACAAGATCTATAAGAACAATCACAGCAAAGAAGTAAGAGAGACTTCATTTTGAGACAAACAGTCTCTAGGCAACACTGGGTAAGAGGTGTGTGTATGTGTGTGTGTGTTGCACCATGAAGAGGCGTGAGACATTCACTACCTGCTTCCTCTGCTGTGTATCAGCGAGTCGTGATACAATCTCAACTTCCTGCCTGAGGGCACCTGGCCCATCACCACTTCCTGCTCTCAGGAGTCATGACTGCCTAATATGGAAAAGTGCACGCATGCACGCACGCACGCACGCACGCACGCACGCACGCACGCACACACACACGCACACACGCACACACGCACGCACATGTTTTTTGGTTAGCATTGGCTATGCTGAAGCTAGTAGTGGCTACTTAAACAAGACTGAACCACGGTTTACAGTTGCCCCTGGCCCATAGACTACTTTCAGGGTCAGGAACCATCTGACTATAAGGAATAAAACAGTGAACTCTCCCTTTAAGTGACATGCTACAAAGACAAGTCCTCTGTGTGAGTTCTCAGCCACCAGACGGGACATAACCTTGGAACAGAGGAGAAAATTCCACCTATTTGCTCTACCAACGCTACTTCTAACTGCAACATTAATATTCCCTGGAATTCTTCAATGGTATTCTCCCATCCAAGAACCTATCAAGTCCAACCCTAGTCATCTTTAGATGCCAACAGAAGGTCGGACGGAGAGAAGGTAGAAACAGTGAGGCAAAGAAAAGTCCTGCAACAGGAAATTGACACAATGAACTGAAGTGCCTCTCAACACCAGAGACGTGTATTCAACTCAACAAAAAGCTTTTCTAGCCATCTACTCTGTTATCTGATAGCAGTGCACTGCTCCAACACAAATCACCACACCAGCAGAACTTATGCAAGACTCTTTATCGACAGGTTAACTCAACGACGATACAATTCTTTGAGAGAATCTAAAGGCAATCTGGAAAAGAAAACGACAAGAGATCAGTCAGTTAGGCTATGGAAGGGTTAAAAGCAGGAGGCCGTGTTGTGTTCTCAGATGTCTGTATAAGGCAGTGCAAACATTTGTTCCTCACGCCAAACGTATGGCTCTGCCCCTATACTCACCCCATGTTCCCTCTACTTGTCAACTCCTACTCCTTAAAAACACAATGCCTCCATAGGTTTCTTCCCCTCACTTTGAATTGCTTCCTCCTCCTCCTCCTCCTCCTCCTCTCCTCGCTTTCTCTTTGTTGAAGCTCAAGCTCTCTCTCTAGCTCTTCCTCCTGCTCCCCACATCCGTCTATCTCTCTACTTTATTTCACACCGAGCCACCTCTGCCTGTGTCTCAGGCAGAGCCAGGTGTTATCGGCTTTTCACTCCCTTGCCTCCCACACTGTTTCCCCCTCTCTCTCTGCCTCTCTCCCCCTCTCTCTCTGCCTCTTTCCCCCTCTCTCTCTGCCTCTCCCTTTCTGTGATTTGTGTCCTATCTGGGTTTGTTTACAGAACACATGGTGCCTGTTCTGGCCCAGCCCGAGTGTGTGACTGTGACTGTGTGTGTGTTAGGCCAAACCCTGCTTAAGTTGTGGGGACAACAAACAGAGGTGAACACAGGACATTTTCACTCCCAGGTGACTGACACACACACAGACGCAGATGCATACACACACAGGAAACACATCAAAAATATATTAAATAGGTGTCTGCGGCACACACACACACACACAAACACACACGTTCTCTCGCTCTCTAATTCTCACACACACCTCTGAAAATACCCATTGCTGAGCAACAATAGTTCTGTGACTGTGTGTGTGTGTGTGTGTGTTAGGCCTAACCCGGCTTAAACTGTGGGGACAACAAACAGAGGTGAACACGGGACATTTTCACACCCAGGTGACTGACGCGCGCACGCACGCGCGCGCGCACACACACACACACACACACACACACACACACACACACACTCTCTCTCTCTCGCTCGCTCTCTAATTCTGTCACACACATCTGAAAATACCCATTGCTGAGCAACAACAGTTCTCAGAACATGTCTAAAAGCGGCAGCATGTTTAATGCTGATTTCACTTCTCTGAAAGTGATGTTAACAAGTGTTACAACAAGCCTAACCTTCAGCCCTGAGACTGACTCAACTACATGTGTTGAGTAATGAAACATTTAGAGTTCTGCCCAAGGCCAACTGTACAGGCACAGCTACAGAGAGGTCGTAATCTTATCATCACTTTCACACGCCTTTGTCTGTGTGTGTGTGTCTAGGCTTTGACAGGAAGCAGGCAGACACACACACACACACACACTCGCTAACACACACGCACGGACACGCACACATTGACAAACACTTGTATTGTTGACAGACAGGCCTTGTCTCAAGTGAATGATGGTAGGATAAGGATTGACAGGATAAGGATTGACAGAGGCCTGAATGGCCACAGACGTGGGTGAGCAGTATATTGGTGGAGTGGAGACTTATTCAGTGACTTGAATATGCAGTGTTGGTACTACTTCCCTTTCCTGGCTGAGACCCATTGCAACTTCCTGTAAAGACTTGACTTACTGAGGGAAAGAACGATATCAGAACTGCAGAGTTCCTATTTTCCCTGGTGCGTAAACTAAAGTCATGTTGAGTTGACCATCGAGTGAATTAAGGAAACAGCATCTATGTGAACAGACACAATATTATTATTATTATTTTTACAAAAGCCAGCGTAACTAATAACTTTGATTCTGTGTTTCCCTGTGTGCTGCATCTCAACCACATCTTCCTTTTAATAAACAACACAGCTTCCAAAAGACACAAAAAGATTATTAGTTTGAACGGCTCAAGATATAACAGCAGGGATAGTAACAGGCTGGGATGAAGGGCTAACAATAGCTCCAGACCAAGACTAGCCAACTTTTCATCTCTCAAGTGAGTCGGTTCAAGATTAGTCTCCCAAGCCAGGCGTGTTGCCTTGCCTCCCACATATGCTCCCAGCTAACTGTCTGCTCAACAAGCCTTCCGTGTCCTATGGGCATAATGGGAGGGACGCGCACGTGCAGGAAACCTGGCTATCGTCATTTCTCCCAGCCTCCTCCCATGATTCCTTCATTTCATTTGGAACGGGACCTACGCAGACTTGTGATTTGTAGGGAGAGTGTCTATCTGTACAAGACTATTCCCAGAAGGCTTTCCCTTTCTCCCTTCTCTAACTCATAAGAAGCTGGATTCCTTTTTTCTTTCCAGACGTAGCGCATTAGCTGGTACTGGAAGGCTAGAGGCTAGCTAGAAATAGATCAGAGATAGAGTGACAGATGCGTGGATCATGATGACTCATGGTATGAGCAATTAGATAAAAAAATGGGTTAGAATGGAGTGTCTCCTTCTGTTCATCTGCACTGACGTGAACAAGTGGGACAGGTGAGAGCTAGCAAACATCTGGTAGGCATCATACTTCTTTAGCCTCTCTTGGGATTCCAGATCAGTGCAGAGGAAGGTAGGGACGTAGAGAGAGAGGATGGAAGCCACGTTACACACTTTAGGCTGACCTTGAAGAGAGTAAACAGCAATCACATTTAGTTGACTGACTCACATAGAAAGGCCTTTATGTGGTCTGGATAACAGTGTCTCAGCTAAACTCGCTGTCTCAGTCACTATGAAATGGGTTTCTATAGACACATGAACAACACACTTGAGTGCAATTGAAAACATACAGTGTTATAAAACAGACACTCTCACAACTATCAACATATAGGCCTAGCTACATATATATATATATATATATATATATATATATATATATCCTACTGTGCTTCAAACACAGTGTATTATTGTACAGGCTTACTATCTTTACCATCACTACACTATGCAATTACAACAGGAAAGCCATAGCGGTGACCCCTGAAGAACACAAGCAGAAGTAGAAGAAGCAGAAGGTGAAGGCTCCTATACAAATAGAGAGAGAGAGAGAGTGCACGAAAGAGAGAGAGAGAGAGAGAGACACTAGCCCTGAGTGACAGTTAACATACTGTCACTGACTCACCAATGTGTCACCTCACTTTGATATGCTGAAAGAGTTCACAGCACAATTCATCTTTCACAATCAACTTCCTCATCACTCCACATCATGCACACATATTTATGGATGTATGAATGGATGGATGTGGTCAGGAAATTGATTCACTCTCCAAACACACAATACATACCTCTGTATTTTTTTTGGGGGGGGGGCATTCCAACTGAAACATCAAAATAGGTGACACCCAATTGGTCCGTGTTAGGGAATACCTGCTTCTCAGACATAGTAATAGTTGTTGGGGGATATTGAACCATCCATCATTTCATGTATCGATTGACAAATGCATCAGATTGTGTTTCATTTACTGGAAATGGACTCTGCAGGAGCGCATCCTGGAGCTAGCTTGATGATGTCATGATAAAGGCTGAGAGTTAATGGAAGCTGAGACCAATCGGGACCTTCTCTGGCAATACCTTTGGGATTAACACAGGGTCATCTGCTATTGCTGAGGGAAGACAGATAGAGAGAGATCTCTCTCTCTCTCTCTCCCTCCCTCTCACATATTTTGGGAAGTAGGCATTCAGTAATAAGGGGTCTGGGAATTCCCTTCAGCTCAGACCGGAGTTTAGGCCATTTGGGAAAAAATGCTCACTTGAGAAACACAGGAACTGCACACTGCTGAGTTTGAGAGTCAAGCCTCTGGCTTGGAGTGCACAAATAAATTGTCGGTTCCCTATCTTCTTCTGTGTGTTGTTGTCCTATAGCTAAGCTGTTGATAAATGAAGGCCTTGCATGTCGGTTTTCAAAGTGAGTGCCTTGTAAAATCTATGAATTAGCAGCTTGGCCTACACTGAGGGAGGGGGTGCTGGAGAACATGTCACATTAGTTAGTTGCCTACTGAAGCCGACTCAGTAGTCATCTAAGCAGCAGTACGGTGTTGAAAAGTGATTTATATCATTCATTCATTCATACACACACACGATTTATTAGCCGACTTATTTAATCAGTGTAAAAGCAGTAGGCCTACTAAATTCCAGGCTCCCACGGCTGGAGATACACTCTGATGGAAAATATTTAGGCGAAATGTAGGCCAATTCACTTGATGCATTCAAAAGACGGCGCTCATCAAAAGTGTCAGCCGGGGAAGAAGCCAGGTTCATAGTCGATACGAGTAGTTCGTGTTGCACTATTCATCATTTCTGTCATTGCCCAACATAAACAGAAATCATTCGCGGCGCCCTTTGTTGGACTATATGTCACGTAAAATATTCTAAAGACAATCGAAAACCTTCGATTGTTACAACGTACAGATCCCCACAATCCCCATAAACAATCGTGAAAATTAACGCTAATTTTAGCAGGCGAGTAACATTATTGTATCGAAATAAAACGCACAAATCAGATTTACACGGAACCTCACCTCATTGTTAGTCTAGACTGCAAATCCCTCCTCCCAAGCGTGATATCTGAGTTCGGATAACAGGCCGGTGGAGAAAAACAGAAGACATAAGATGTTAACGATGGTTAATGTGATACACACATGTATCAATCTAGCCACCCCGATCGGCTGTGCGCCGAAATATCCACAACGACAATTTCCTGGTTCGGGGGAGGAGGATGACTGAATGGGGGAGCGGGGCAGACTTGTCAAATCCTCTCACCATCCCCGCCCGGCCCATCGCTCTGCTGAAAAACACTGGTGCACCTTATTCAACTTTAGCGCAAACCTTAAAACAATATCAAAAAAATAATAGGGCAAATAGCTGCAACAACATTAGACAATTGATTCTCATATTCCAACTTGGAAAATAAAATGGGAACCCCACCCCTGGCTGGGGAGGTGGAGGGGGATATGCTAGTGTAGTTTATGTCTAAAATACAGGTGTTAAATGGAAGGCTGACACGTGCCTATCCTAAATAGCAGCAGCATGTTGCACCAAAAGTGGTTTAACGGTTGTTTGATGTGAGGCTTTCACATCCCTACAGGACACCTTAACACAATTGTACTTCCTGTTTACTGATAGTTTCTGCATGAGGAAACACTGGCAGGACTTCTTCTGTTCAATGATTATTGCCTGCCTAAAAAGGCGAAATAGTGGTAGAAAAGAAGAACGCACATTACAAGGAAAGCATACCTAAGACAGGCAGTCTTACACACTGCACAGAAGGCTGCCTGGTAGTCCAATGCCACTGAAGCTGCAGCTGGATATGTGTCAAATAATGTAAAGTAAATCATAATAATAACTTACATTTATATAGCACCTTTCAAGGGACCCAAGGTCGCTTTACAGAAATACAAGAAAGCAACAAAAAACAAACAAACAAACAAAACAGCCAGACAAACAAAAACAACAACTTAACTCGAGGCCAAAGGCCTTGGCAAACAGGTGGGACTTGAGGACTGTTTTAAAAGCGTTCAGGGTAGGGGCGTTGTGGATCACTGCAGGGAGAGAGTTTCAGAGGGTGGGGGCTGTTACCTCTGAGTTCAGTCTTCGTTATTGAACATAACAGGGGCTGCCACACTGAAAGCTCGGTCCCCGCAGGTTAATGCGGGGGGTGGCAAACAGACCTGAGTCTGAGGACCGCAGGTTCCAGGGAGGGGCATGTTGGCGGAGGAGGTCAGATAGGTACTAGGGGGTGCGGTCATGGAGGGACTTGTAGGTGAGGAGGAGGATTTTGTAGGTAATGCGGGACTTGACCAGAAGTGGAGGTTGAAGGGTATACCGCCTGTCCACTAGGTGGCAGTATCTCGTTTGCTATGCTGTCCGGCTCAGTCAGGAGTCGGCCATGTTATTATTGGTTTAGTGTCAGACGTTCATGTTACGGTGGCCGTCTATTGAGCTGTCCACCTATTCCTGGCGTTTTCATGAAGAAATACGCTCCTCAATGTCAATGAAGTGTTTAATGACAAAGATGAGATAACGAACTCACGCCTGTTTAGACTCAAGCAGCGTACCCTCCCATGGCGCTTCGACATTGTGCACCTGCCTGGAAAGAGCAACTATGCCGCTGACGCAACCTCAAGACATCCGTCTCCATCAGGCTCAGCGAACGGCCTCTCACTGGGATTGCCGGGCGTGCCTGACGCCGTGGAGTCAGCACTTATGGCTTCCATCCGCGCCGATGCACAAGAGCTCGGAGCCGTCTCTTGGACCGTCCTTGCACGAGAAACAGCAAGTGATGCATGCCTCAGCCACCTTCTGCACCTGATCGAACATGGGGACAGGGTTGATATGAACGACCCAGCCCTGGCGAGTCTATCACCCGTCTGTGAGTCCATTTACGCACAGGACGGCGTCCTGCTATATCATGACCGCGTCGTGGTCCCTCCATCCCTCCGCGACAGCGTCCTTCGACACCTCCATGCCGCCCACCAAGGGATCTCGGCGATGGGGCAACAGGCCCGTGCCATAGTCTACTGGCCAGGGATGTCAGAGGACATCCGAGCCGCCAGGTACGGATGTGCGGACTGTAACCGGAACGCTCCGTCACAAGCAGCCACGCCCCCCCTGCCATCCTCGCCACCGTCCACCCCATTCGAGGCGGTGTTTGCTGACTTCTTTGACTATGGAGGTCGTCACTTCCTGGTTATCGGAGATCGACTATCGGGCTGGGTGGAGGTCCTATGCTCCACAGCAGGCACTGATATGGGAGGCTCAGCTGGGCTGGTTCACCACCTCCGTGCGTTCTTTGGCTCCTTTGGCGTGCCGGAGGAACTTTCGAGCGACGGTGGTCCGGAGTTCACAGCAGGCCAGACACAGGACTTCCTCCGTTTGTGGGGCGTCAAACATCGTGTGTCCTCTGTTGCTTTCCCACAGTCAAACGGAAGAGCGGAAGTTGCAGTGAAGTCTGCGAAGCGCCTCCTGATGTCCAACACTGGCCCGACTGGCAGTCTCGATCATGACCGCTTTCTGCGTGCCATGATACAGTTACGCAACACGCCTGACCCCGACTGCAACCTCTCACCGGCGCAGATTATCTTCGGTCACCCCCTTCGAGGTTCGCTTTCCTTCGTCAACAGGCTTGAGAAGTTCTCGAACCCACATATCCGACCGCTCTGGCGCCAAGCATGGGCGGCAAAGGAGGATGCCCTTCGGACCCGGATGTCCCGTACCACTGAGTCCCTGCAGGCTCACTCGAAGCCACTCCGCCCATTGGCACTTGGTGAGAGGGTGTTCCTCCAGAACCAGCAGGGCCCTAGCCCTAACAAGTGGGACAGGTCAGGGGTGGTGGTGGAGTCACGTGATCACGATCAGTATCGGGTTAAGGTTGATGGGTCTGGACGCCTGACTTTATGCAACCGGCGGTTCCTCCGTGGCTACACCCCCTATGCTCCTCACCAGCCAGCTGCTATGTCCCCTCCACCTGCGCCCTTGGTACACCGCTCCCTACCTGTCCAACCGTGCCTGGTGGTGCCCCAGGGGATCGTCCAGCAGCTGGCGGATGGACCCTGTGGCGCGGCCCTGGGTCCCTCCTTGCCGGCGTCTGCTGGTGAGGCGGCCCCTGGCCTCGGGTCCCAGGGCGACCCTGTACCCACTGATGCCACCCCGAACGCTTCGCTTCTAGTGTCGCAGTCGCCACTGTCGCTGCCCCGTCCTACGAGGCCTCGCCGTACAAGGGAGCCACCCAAGCACTACGAGCCCGAAACAGGCCGTTGGACGCGGGACTGAGTCCGGTTACCTATTTCAGTTTATAGCTTTCCGGACTGGGGGGGATGAAGGGTATACCGCCTGTCCACTAGGTGGCAGTATCTCGTTTGCTATGCTGTCCGGCTCAGTCAGGAGTCGGCCATGTTATTATTTGTTTAGTGTCAGACGTTCATGTTACGGTGGCCGTCTATTGAGCTGTCCACCTATTCCTGTAAGTTGGTTATTCGAATGTTTCTGGTTAAGTTATATATATTACATTTACCCTGCTTATACTTTATCTCAATTCATGCTTCTATTGTTTGTATATTTGCAGGGCGTTTTCATCTTTGTCATTAAACACTTCATTGACATTGAGGAGCGTATTTCTTCAGAGGTGGATGAGGGTGATGAGGGGGGGGGGGGTGATGTGCTGCCAGGGCTTGGTGTGGTGAGAACCCTGATAGCTGAGTTTTGCACATATTAGAGCCTGTCCAGGGTGTTGTTGGGTACCCCGAACAGAACACCATTGCAGTAGTTCAGGCGGGAGGTGACAAAAGCATGGACCAGGGTTACAGCAACAGTGTCTGAGAGTGACGGGCGGAGTCTGGCAATGTTTCTTAGGTAGAAGAAGGCGGATTAGGTGACGGACTTGATGTGAGATTGAAAGGAGAGGGTGGAGTCAAGGACAGTGGTGTAGTCTACGTGATACGCAGGACTACGCCGTATACCCACTAGGAAAGGCCAAGGATTTGCGTATACCCACTTAAAAATGTGCGAGGATACGTAACGGCGTTTTGTGACAGAACTTTCACACTTTTATTCATAAAATTCACCCCGTCTGTGTTACGAAGCACTTACTTCGAACTTTCGGACATGTTTGTTATCACATAACCAGTCGTTCTGAATGCTCTCAGTATTTCCCCTACGATTGCCTTGGGGTGGGCGGGCCAGACCTACCTCCACACTTCGCTTCGTGCTGTGCCAGCGCTGGAGAATGGTTTTGTTTTTGCGCGAGTGTGCGCGTGCGACGCAAGAGAGTTTTTGCAGGGTGAAAGCTCTGCATAAGAAAGTAAGCAAGTTGAAACGTTAGCAAATATAAATGACTGTGTTCTGACAGAGAAAGTTGGTTCAAATTTGTCGTTATTATTGTGACTAGAAAATGTCTGATTATAGTTTCATATGTGAAACTAAGGCCCTTGCACACATGCCAGCTAAAGAGCTAACTGGATGCACTTCATTATTTTACTTAAAGTAGATATACAATCTTTCTTATTCTGCTAGAATTGGGCTTTATGGTAATACCATAATGGTATATTTACAGTATAAATAGAAGCATTGGAACAAACATTATAGTAGAAGCATTGGAACAAACCCTCACTCATTGGAAATGTCTGTTTTTTGTAGTTGGACATACGATTTTCTTACAGGTGAGAGAGTAAGTAAAGACAGTATCTGACTGCATTGGCCACAGCCTATCTCCTGTTTCTGTAGCGTGAGGCAGCTTGATGTACAAGTACAGTCCATGCCACCCCCCCCCCCCCCTCCCAAGGCAGCAAAGACTGGTGTAGATGCATACTGTATGCATAAGTGAGTGTGGTGGTGCTTATGGGGTGTCGCTACGGGACAGGTGTCGCTCTGACTGGGAGGGCAAAATCACAGTATACCCACTAGAAAAAACTAGACTACACCACTGCAAGGATGACACCCAGGTTGCGGGCTTGGGGAGATGGAACAGCCGTCATCCTGGAGGATGATGTCTCCAACCTTCCGGAGCAGCACCCTAAAGAGATTGTGCCCAAAACTAAATTCCTCAAAAAAAGTTCGGAAACGTTATTTTGGTCGTTTATTCCTCCCCTTTAATAATACCAAATGGTATTGTATTTTATATCGTTGGAAAGCCTGATTGGTCACCTTTACAACGAGGTGTCGGAGTTCATCAAGCATGTACAGTACATAGTGGGCTACCGTACAGTACAGGCCAAAAGTTTGGACACACCTTCTCATTCAATGTGTTTCCTTTATTTTCATGACTATTTACATTGTAGATTCTCACTGAAGGCATCAAAACTATGAATGAACACATGTGGAATGATGTACTTAACAAAAAAGTGTGAAATAACTCTAAATATGTCTTAGATTTTAGATTCCTCAAAGTAGCCACCCTTTGCTTTTTTGTTGTTAATAAAATAAAAATGTGTTGTTGTTAATAAAAAAAAATATATATAATATTAAATATATATATATATATATAATAACATGTTATATTTAAGATTATTATTATATATTTTATTAACAAAAAAGCAAAGGGTGGCTACTTTGAGGAATCTAAAATATAAGACATATTTAGAGTTATTTCACACTTTATTGTTAAATACATAATTCCTATGTGTTCATTCATAGTTTTGATGCCTTCAGTGAGAATCTACAATGTACCAAATAGTCATGAAAATAAAGGAAACCCATTGAATGAGAAGGTGTGTCCAAACTTTTGGCCTGTACTGTATATCAAATCCTCCCAACACATGAGTACCCCTAGAGGGCGTTAAATCACCACATTATGTATGTAGGCCTGCGGAAGTTAGGGCTGTCACTATCTGGCTGTTATATGGAAATGCAGCACAGGCAATTTGAACCTCTAGCTAGCCATACTCGAAATGTCTTTAGCTTAGCTACCAATTACATGGTAACATAGCAAAAGGGTAATTAACGACTACTACAAGAATTTGAATTATCACCAAGCTACTGCGAAATGTAGTTCAACTAATAGTTGAAATACATGTAGTGAAACTACTCCCCAGCATAACCATACTTTAAATTATAATAAATACCGTAACAATATCTTATTGTGTCCATTCTAACATCTACTGGCTATGTCTGAGGGGATGCCAGTCTTGCAGTTTCTCAGGCCCTTTAAATGGTAGACTTTTAGAGTGACACACTTTTAAAAAATTGTTTATTATTAAACAAAAATCAATTTTACATAAGCATAAAGTGTTCAGTCCATTATATCCGATGGAAACCTTTAGGGTTAGGGTTAAAAATGCAGCCAGAACACTTAACATTTGTGTGTGGGATGGGCACAAGCTATCATATCAAACCGTACAACAACACAGTACAAAGATATACTGGTCATTTCAGCAATTCCTGGTCATTCATCCTAATCCAGGGTCACATTCAGTAGGAAGAAAACGTTTTCAAGCAGACAATTGAGTGTTCGTATTTGTCAGACTGACATCATTCCTCAAACTGCTCTATTACAACAAAAAAACTGAAAACACAGAGAAAATTAAACAATAGCTCAGCTCCTGCTCTCAGTCCCACAGCTAAAGCAGTGTAACAAACATCCAGGGTGTCCTCAGTCTATTTCCCTGCGGTGATGAGAGGGTTCCTCAGCACAACGATGACTGAGTCCCCCCTGAGAAACATTTTGGAGATGTAGCGGTCCTTGTTCACTGGCTTGGACTTTTTTTTCCCCTTGCCACTCTTGGGAACCTCTGTCCACATTTCCTTCACATTCTCCAACACCATGTTGCAATGCCTACAGAAACAAGACAAAAACAGGAGAATTAAACTGTTAATCTTACTTTGAAATAGATTTTTAATCTATGTTTAAGGGTGTGTTCTCACTAGAACATTTGCTTCACTTGGAATCAGAGTTTGGGATAAAATTAGCTTTGCTCTGCGTCGTTTGGAGCTTAGAGAACGCGCATTCGAAGTCGCTCCCGGAGCAAACAACCGACGCATGCTCCTCTTGAAAAGGGTGGTTTCACTCCGGTTAGAAACGACGCATCGAGGCTGTCCATAGGAAAACAACAGCGCATGCGTGTTGATCTGGATAAGAGCGGGACTAGGGGCAATGTAACATTTTTCTGATCAATCAACTACCACGTCTGTTGCTTCGATTGCATGCTTTGATTGCTTGTTACTTCGTTTACATAAAGGGCTGTGAGAACGCAAATCAGATAAATTATTTATGCAACAATGTTGCAATCTCATCCATTTGTTCCTGGTCATGATTCAGATTTTCATGTGAGAACATGACCTAAGACAACTGATTATTCAAAGCAGGCAGGATAGAACTAATAGAACTAACAGCCAGGATGAAAACGACCCCAAAATATAACTGCTTTAGTGAAGATTACATGAAAGTGGTTTAACAGATGTATGAACTTTTTCGGATCTTCCTTCTCAGGCATGTAAGTGATAGCAATACCAAAATTGTTTAAAATGGAAATTGCATAAAAACTTGATAAACATGTCATCTGTCCTGCCTAACAGGGACATGTCTTATAGCCATGTTCCAAGTCAAATTGGGCTACTCTACATTCCTACCCAAAGATGTATAGCCACCACTGTTCCAACTCAATATTCTTACCTATCAAAGGCTTTGACTCGACCCAACAGTTTCTTGTTGTTGCGGCAGTTGATGAGGACTTGCGTGTTACTCTTCACAGACTGGGTGAGCACGGAGAGGGGTCCTGTATTGAATTCTTCTTCCTCCCGTTTTTGGAGCTCCTCTGGAGTCATCTCAGACTTGGGTTTGGTCAATAAACTCCTGAAAAAAGAGCCAAGTGTACAAACAAAATATATTTTAATAGCATGAATACGAAACTGTACTTAGGCCTATGTTAATATGTTGTATGCTATGCATCTTTAACACCGGCAGAAGAAAGCAAGAAAATAGAAAGAAACAACATGGACCCTTCTCTCTTCCCAACGTGACATGGTTTTGATTGTTGGCTACAGTTACAACTATTCTAACGACACGTTTACCAAATACACCACTATTAAACACAGAAAAACAACAAACTATATTCTTGGACTTACATTTTGCTATCTTTTGTTGATAACTGTACTGTACGAACGACGAAGACACCTTTTTCGAACCACAAACGTTGCGCGAAATCACAACTCTTTCCGGGTGAATAAAAGGGCACGTTCTCCTTTATGTTCCTGCATAGCGCCATCTGTCGCCCAGGAAGCGAATTTGCGAAACCTAGGATGGTAGGGGGAGGCAGAGCAATACCGCTACCTGATTGGTTGGCGAAGCACTCCCTCATTGCCCCCTCATTGGCTGGCGAGTCTACCATCGAAAGCCAGACTCCTTGCTATAAGCTAGCAATATTGGGCTAACGTAAACGGCTAACGTAAACGCTAGCATGCGGCGTGTGAACGGGTTGAAATGCACGCCCAGAGAAGTTAGAAGTCATAAGGAAACATGTTTATTGACTGGGCAACACAGTGTAAAAATACACAGCTTCATAAAATAAACCAGAAACACTCATTCTGCAGTCTGCACGTCTTATTCTGATATTAACCACCCACAAACCACATTAACCACACAGGGGAAATACAGTATCAAAGGAGCAGTACATTTCAGGAACATTTCAGAACTTTAGGAGTTGTTTAAACTTGAACTCTCTTAGATTATATTCAAGCCGATCTTCAGCTACTGGCAAACATCTCCACGTTCAGCTGCGTCTCCACGTTCTGCTCCCTCCGGACTCTTCATGACAAAGCATTATTAGATGTGTACACACACACACAACGTAGAAAAAGAACACCCAAATGTAAAAGTCTGTTTTTGTCCTTAATTAAACATAATACATCGATTGCAATTCAATTGTTTCTTTTATTCCTTTTACAATGTGAACCACGTAGAAAAAGAACACCCAAATGTAAAAGTCAGTTTTTGTCTTTAATTAAACATAATACAATTCAATTGTTTCTTTTATTCCTTTTACAATGTGAACCACATGTATCATACCAACACCTAAATGTTAAGTATATAGATTAGCCATTTATTACTTATTTTTTTAAACAAATAATTATATAGGTATCAGGAAACAGTATAATAGTGTTGGCTCTAGAGAGATGGAACACCAGGAGGAGGAGAAGAAGCAGATGAATGTGTGTATAACAGGGGCCTATTCACAGGGTTCAACTCACCCCCCCCCCCCCCCACACACACACACAACTTGGTTGATTCTGACTTTTTAGAGGGGGACCCTCATTGATCCTTAAATTCTAGTGGCAGGGCCCTGATCTGTTATGGGGGCATCTAACACCCCCCCCCCACACACACACACACACACACACTCGAACCCTGCCTATTCAGTGGAGCGATAGAACTGTAGTGTACGGAGAGAACACGCTTCCCTATTCTGCACGACCGACAGAGCACAGTGTCTGTTCTAGACAGCACATTTCTATCTGAACGTAACTTTGTTTGGCGTCCCCACTGAATAGGTCCAAGTTGTTCCAAGAACTGATCTAAGGTTGCGTTGCATTGTGACCTCCTACAGGTTTAGGTTAGTATTGGGTTGGGGGGTTAAAGGTAAAGTTCGCCGAAACCAGACCAGTACTTAGGAACAACCTCTAGGCCAGCCAGTCGAAGCTTTCCACATCAACACATTTCAGTAATGCACACCCCTTTATGAAAGGCTATAGAGTCTACGTCCCAATGTCCAACACTCGCACACTACCGAGTACGAAGCGAGCTGGCTGTGCCCACTTAATAACAGCACGCCAAGTGTGGACAGTGGGATGTAGGCTCTGGAAGAACAATTATGGGTGGAATCCTAACACGGCACACGCAGATGTAGAATTCCACCCTCTGTGAACAATTCCCTCCTAGGACAAGAGGCATTCCGATATACAGTATAACAGCACTTGGACCTTTAACTATGTGTATCGCTCCGCCACACAGGTGTTCTATTAAATGACCGTTAATTAGACATACAGAAACTGTCCGATGTTAATTAGACATACAGAAACTGTCCGATGTTAATTAGACATACAGAAACTGTCCGATGCGGGAATCGAGGTGAGGGAGATCATGGCAGTGAGCGGGCATAGGTGAGATTACGATCTGAATTGTGATTTATATTCATTTATAATGAATGAGTAGCGGAGCATACACATTTAAACAAAAAACCAACAGGACAGCTACAGAGTGTGTTGACGCAACTTCAGGGGAGTGTGTTCATTTTCTGCTGTGTTGGCCACCCAGGGACACACCATCAGACACACACTGAGAGAGGGAGTGTGGTGCAGATCTTTTGGGCAGTGCACCGCTCCCCTCTTTCACTTTCCCATAGTCATGCTCCCTCCGGACTCTTTTAGGAGGCCGCCCGGTGATCAGTGCCCGTCTGCCCCCAAGTGGTGTCTTCCGACGAGCCACAGCTGTAGGCTGGACTCCAATCTGCGTGCTTGTTTGCAAGCCTTTTCTTGGTCTCATTTTGATACGCTTGGCTGCAGCACCCCTTGTCTTACCGAAAGTGGACAGCGCTGAGATCAGCCCACTGTCTGTAGTGGTCTTTTCGTAAGAAGAGACGAGCGATTGGATGGGGGCTTGGAACGTGTCATCCCGTCTCAGCTTGTCCATCAGTCCGTCAAACATCATTTTGAGGCGATCTCCGAGATGCATTGCTGATTGGCTGATGCTTCTCCAGGTGCGGGGGCTTCTCCAGGTGCGGGGGCTTCTTCAGGTGCGGGGCCAGTTTGCTCTCGGGTGCCTATTTCGCAAGAATACACAGTGTTAATATCAGTATGTTAATGCAAGCATGGTGTTTTATGCATTTTTCCAATAGGTACACATATGTATGACGTAAGTATATCATACTGTAAGTGGGCCCACTGTTCAGTTAAATCAGCTGGCCTGAGGTGGCCTTGAATGTGATAATGTCCTGCTGAAAAATACTCACTTGCATTGAGTTGAGTTTCCTCAAAGTCTTCCTCCCTCTCAAACTCCAAACCCTTAAACCAGTTGTCTGGTACGTTGAGCTTTCCTTTTTGACAGACAAGAGGTACACAGAGTCCAGAAGTAAGCAATACTGTTCATTTTTGAGAGACTGTGTGTATAATATATCAGGCGAATGGACAAGCAAGCCAAGTACTATACCTGTGGCAATCTCATAAAAGCACTTCCTTGCAGTGGATGACATCACTGGAAAGGAGTGGCTGCCTTGCACGTTGAAGGCCTGCATTACCGCATGCTGGTGCTTGCAGAGAGCCCCATTGTTGCCAACTGGACAGGTGCACATGCCCACAGAGACATTCACCAGGTACACAGCTTCTCCAGATTCACTGGGAACCGCATAGTTGGATTCATCTTCCTAAAATATGAAAAGAGATGAAGGTTGAAGATAATATTACAAAAAAATAAGCTCAGGCGTTACAAAATAAACGTAAAATACTTTGTGATCAAACATTTTGTCTTTATGTATGCATTTTGTTGGTAAGTAGCCGTGTAAGAAGCCCAGCAAGCCCGTGTAAGAAGCCCAGCTGGTCAGTATTGAAAGATCCATTCAGTGAGTTACAAAACCCCTCAGCTAATGCCTCTGGGTTCAAAATGCACTGTGGTAGTGACCGTTTTGGGTGTACGCCCTTACATATGCACAAAGAATACACACCTTGACGATTCTGTCAGGACACACAACGTCTTTGTACTTGGACTCCCGCTTCGCAGTACTCTTATTTGCGGCATCCAGTAGTCTCCTGACATAGTATGCCTCCAGCCTGGTGAAGATGAAGTCTACCAGTTGAGTGATGATGTAGGCCTTCAGCCTGTAGGGAAGGGAATTGAGAACTGAATCGTATCAGAATTATACCTCTGAGAATCACGATACTATAAAGGAAAAGATAAGCATTGTAATTCATGGTGCGTATGTGTGTGTGTGTGTGTGTGTGTGTGTGTGTGTGTGAGAGAGAGAGTCTTTGTGTGTGTGTGAGAAAGTGTCTGTGTGTGTGTGTGTGAGAGAGAGAGTGTGTATGTGTGAATGGCATTGCATCCCTACCTGTAGAAGATCCTGTCCTTCAGAACCCTCATGGCACTCTCCACAAAGTTATTTGTGTTGTTGCCCCGTGTCGGAAGGCCTGAGCGGAGACAGACAGCCCAGTCCATGCGTCGTGTGAACACTGAGGCCAGATGGTCCCTGTAGCGCTGGTGTTTCAGTACCGTCGGGTCCTGGAGAGCCTGGTGGTAGGAGGCCTCCAGGTCCTGTGGTGACACGGCATACACCAGATGTTTAAAGATCTCTAGGAGACGCTGCCGGTCCCCCTTCGGCACCTGTGATGGAAATGATTGAATGAATGAAATGTTATTTATATAGCGCATTTCATACCCAGAGGCAACACAATGTGCTTCACAAAGGAAAGGAGGGGGTGTATAGGCCCCACCCTTTCAGCACCATTTTCCAGGGGGAAGCAAAAAAACTGTTTACCCATGGGGCCAGATAAATAAGTAAGAAAATATTACTGTATCAAGCTTCTTCATATGTTACACTAGAGCCCACCTAGGCTACGGCTCGATCTATACTAAAGCCTGGTGGAGTGGCGTAACCTAACTTCCTTTGATATACCGTGGAAGTGTGATTTGCCTGACTGACTCTGCCTGACTCTGTGTGTTACCTGGCTAGGGGACCAGAAAACAGCTTTTAGAATAAAATTATATGAATTTCGATGGTGAGTGTCCCAGAGCCACCTCCACATGGCCTGCAGCATGTGAAACACGCAGAGGAGGGGAGTGGTCTGAGGGAAGGCATTTTGTAGTGCCTGTCGCAGGGCTTTGCAGTCGTCAGTCATGACGACCTGTGGGCCTAGTTCTCCTCTTCCATAAAAAGCATCCTCTGGAAGGATGGTCATCAGCAACTTGAGTCCTGCTGTGATGGTCCTTTGTGACTCAGAGGTTGTGATGATGACTCCAAGTGGCAGCCCACCTGCAGTCGAATGGGTCAGCAGGAGAAAGATCCTGCTATTCATGCGGTCACAGTTTCCTGACACAAACAAAAACTAACTTTATTTAGCCATGCAAGTCTTTAAATGACCACTTCCCTCATTATCAATCAGCTTTATGTCCTTCAAACCTGAAGAATCCATGAACATCAGTTCTCCACTGTGTTTCCCAAGCCTGTGGACCCTCTTCATTATTGGAGTGCACACAGCGATGATGGTTTGCCCATCTGTGGTCTCCTCCATCCTCACACAGGTCTCACCCTGCTCCATGTTGTAGGCCTCCAGACGTTGCTGGAGGTTTACTATCATAGCGTTCCCAGATGCTGCTCCATACTCCCTCTCAAAAATGGAATAGTATAATCTGTAATGGCAATAAACAACAAATATGTTTCCATCTTTTGTCCCCTGGGAGATGTTACATGCATTAATGCTTACTTGATTATTGTGACTATTTTTGAATATGCTAACGTGAAACTAACCGATAACAAAAGTAGATATCTGGGCAGATGGACCGATCTGCTGAGGCATATAGGTAAACATCACCCTTCTCCTCCTGAAGGTCGTATTTCAGTGTGTTTAGGGCTGAGGAGGGTGAGTGGCTACTCTCAAAGAGCTTCTCCAGTTTCTCCACCGTTTCTTTTGCTACATCGCGCTGCTGTAAGGCCTCGGCACAAGTAAGGCGGTGGTTGTGGGTGTTTTTTATGGTGACATGGTTGTGACTCTTGGTTGTGGCAATCAACAGATCTACAAAATATGGAACGGAAACATGAGCATGTAACCTCGATTAAACTGTATGTAATGTATATTAATCTCAAAATGATTGTTCCGTTACAGAACAAACCTGGACTTTCGGTTTCGAGAGCAAATGCTTTTTTTAAGCACAAGGTAGAGCCCAGCTGGACAGTTTGTGTTTTTCTTTGTCTGACTTGTGTGCCATGTGTTGTGTTGGCATCTTAAGTCCACCTTTGAACATAGAAATTCTTAATTAAAGATCTTACCACTTTATCAATTATAAAAACAAGAAAAATTACTTGAATGATCTTACTTTGTAGCTGTTGCGCCGTGCAGAATCCTGAGTAGCAGGATACGTTTTGGCCACTCTCATGGTCATCTGTGATGACCGTTGGAAGTCCTCCAGCCATGTCTCTACCTCCTCCCTGGTGCTGAGTTGGAGCTTTAAAGAGGCCGTGAAACCTCCCCGCTCCAGTGGAGTATATGAGCAGATATTATGGCAGTACCCCTCAGGGACAAGTTGCTGTTTAAACACATTAAATGTAAGGTTAGTAAATCAACCATCACGAACCAACAAAGACAAATATGTAGGTACATAAATGTAAAAGTGCATTTTGCATAATAGGTCCCCTTTAAAATTTGAGTGGGGCATGTAGCACCCTATAATGTAATAATTTCCTGATAATGTAATAACACCTGATAATGTAATGTCCACTTAACTCCATCGAAAATGTAATAAAACCCAATAATGTAATAATTGACCAATAATGTAATAAAATAACCTGACTGATATTGTAATAACATTTTTACTGATAATGTAATACCTTATTACATAAGTAATACCTTATTACATTATTGGGACTTTATTACACTTTCAGGTGGGTCTTTTTTTTTTTTTTACTGATAATGTAATACTTGACAGATAATGTAATACTATGTTCATTTTCAATCCAGAGTTCTACATTTTGTTTTTAAAAAATCTAAGACTGTTGTATACACTGGATTTAAGAATCTAGAATCTACACTAGTCTGAATACTTTCCGCACCCACTGTACATATGCATTCATTCATTCAACACCTACATACACACTTACATGACACCTGACACAAACATAGGCCTACATATCCCCTCATAAATTGTTATTATATCACTTTCATCATCTTCCTCTGCACATATGCAAGTCTGTCATTTAACCCAGTAGTCATTCTGTTATTTCAAATCCAGTGTAAATAAGATTCTTAGATTCTTAAATCCAGTGTATACAACAGTCTTAGATTCTTAAAAAACAAAATGTGCCCACATGCTGGCTCACTGAAATGGCTGGAACAGACATACACCCACTAAATAAACCGTCTGGACCATAGTTCATTTGATCAGTTACACCTGTATTTGGACTGTAAAATGGCTGTTGATATGGGTAGAGGCTAGATCCGATCAACACAACGGACACCTAACCCTAACCATTTGATACTTGTGCCTAAACTTAACCGTCCAAACTAAGCCTAACCTCAAGATGCTCCGGTATCCCCAAGTCATCCTGCTTTCCACAAATATGACACCACTTAATGTTCATGGCTGCCTCGATCTTTTCCCTCTCTCGCTCGTCTTTTCCCTCGCTCACTTCAGTAGTCTACCTTAATTGATACAAAATGTAAAATGTTAGACATGTTAGAAGGGTGGGGAACAATGAGCCTGTTACACTTAGAATGTGTTTTTGAGATTAGATTGCAAGTGGACAGCGAGAAACATTGCTGTTTAAACTTGTAATATGCGTCTCCAAAAAAGTGTTCCACTGACCACCTCTGTCCACTTGTGTCCAGATGTCATTGACAGTTCAGCCAAGTTCCTCAGCAAGCATCCAGCGTAGATAATAATATATATATATATATATATATATATATATATATATAGATAGAAAGGATAACGTACACACGACTGCTCGCATCGGTTAACATTCCGGAAAGAGGAAGATTTATTTGGCGCTCTAACATTTATAGACATGAACGTAGCGTGAGTATGCAAATGAGATCAACAGTCAACAACGTGAACGTGACATGTTTCTTTATGACTTCTAACACTGTAGCTGATCGGCTTGAATATAATCTAAGAGAGTTCAAGTTTAAACAACTCCTAAAGTTCTGAAATGTTCCTGAAATGTACTGCTCCTTTGATACTGTATTTCCCCTGTGTGGTTGCTTATGCAGTAATATGGTTTGTGGGTGGTTAATATCAGAATAAAACGTGCAGACTGCAGAATGAGTGTTTCTGGTTTATTTTATGAAGCTGTGTATTGACTTCTAACTTCTCTGGGCGTGCATTTCAACCCGTTCACACGCCGCATGCTAGCGTTTGCGTTAGCCGTTTACGTTAGCCCAATATTGCTAGCTTATAGCAAGGAGTCTGGCTTTAGATGGTAGACTCGCCAGCCAATGAGGGGGCAATGAGGGAGTGCTTCGCCAAACAATCAGGTAGCGGTATTGCCCTGCCTCCCCCTACCATCCTAGGTTTCGCAAATTCGCGCCCAGGAATAATATTGTACTGATCTTGTACACACCATGGTACACACCCAGTTAGGGATATGGGAGGACCGCAATGCTCCATCTCTATGGAGGACCAAGTCTGTCAAAATTAACAATAAATATATAGACACATAAATGAATGTATGAACAAATAAATGAATGAATACACACAGTATAACGAAATACATTTCTATATTTATTTATTCTTTTCCACATTCATTCTTTCTTTTCCACATTCATTCTTTCTTTTCCACATTCATTCTTTCTTTTCCACATTGTTTTCCACATTCATTCTTTCTTTTCCACATTGTTTTCCACATTCATTCTTTCTTTTCCACATTGTTTTCCACATTCATTCTTTCTTTTCCACATTGTTTTCCACATTGTTTTCCACATTCATTCTTTCTTTTCCACATTCATTCTTTCATTCTTTCCCCGATTATCAGATCTGTATGCAAATATGGGGGCGTGTTTCGCATTTTCATTGGTTGATGCCCCACGCATTTTCATTGGTTGATACCGCGCGTGACGTGGTAAAAGCGACAAAGTAGAGATCGTCCTTGGGCCAAACCATTTTTCATTACCATCTGGGTGGGCAAATTCTAGATGTGATTTTTTTTTATTCCTTTACATCCCTAGATTATGTTTTGATATGATATACCTTTTGGTTTGGCAGCTTATTAGTGGTTATCACCTCTTAAAGGTATGGACTGCTTTTCTTCAAAAAAAGAGTTTTGCCAGAAAAAGTCCCCTTGCTCCCCTTCGTATGATTCACTCGTAGGTCGGGCTGTGGTTGTGATAGAGACGTGAGACCAGAGGGTTTTTTACGCACCTGAGTCTCCTGAACTGTAGATATCGACCCCTAGTCGATCAGACCTTCTTAGGCTGAGCTATGGTCACGTTTCCACACCTACCCCTCTGTAATATTGTTTCTTTTTTCTTGTATTGTTTCTTTTTTGTAATGTATTTGCCTTACCTTGATTCCTAGATAAATGGTTCAAAAGGAAAACATTAAGTTAACAAATGTAAAACTGCACTGTTTGAATTGTAAATTATTTGTAGAAGACTAAACATTTTTGCCCACCTAGTGCCTTAACTGCGGCCGTACCACCTTGTCAAGCCTGATCTCGTCAGATCTCAGAAGCTAAGCAGGGCTGGGCCTGGTTAGTAACCTGGATGGGAGTCCAAAAAGGGTGAAAGCCTGGTTGCCGTGGCACATATATGTGGCTTGGGGTTGGCATGTTCCCCCCATGTCCACAAGGGGTCTCCTTCACCCCACATGGAAAGACATGCCAAAGTGAACACCCGTCCCTGACCACGACGGTGAAGAACGCTACTTGGTCCCCAGGGCGCCGGGCGTCGGTTCAAGCCGCACCAAAAGGGCGACCGCTGCCCCTGGCTGCCAGTGGAGGAATGGCAGCCCGGATGGGTTACAAAGGCAGAGGACAATTTCCACCTGGCGACCCGCCGAAGATAGTGCATGTGCTTGTGTTTGTGTGTGTGTGTTCACCTAAAAACTTGCATGTGTGTGATCAGAGTGTAAAACTGCCGTGTGTGGCCATTAAAAGACCATCAAGGTCCGATTTCTCTTTCTCTTCTCTCTTAACTAGTGCGGGTCTCTGAAATAGAGGAATACATCTAGTTTGACATTAAATTACCAACCTTATTCTAAACTAAAATATTGTCAGGGTGCAGTAATTGGGGCAGATCTCATTACAACTTAGAGGCGCTACAAACAAGGAATCTTCTGTAAATTTAACGTAAATTAAGTTACATTAATATTACTACAATATAAAACCCTGTCTCAAGCCTGGGTACACAGCAGGCTACAGAGTGCTACAGATTAAAAACAAAAAAACAGCCTAAAACATAATCAGTTAAAAACATTTAACTTTAACAAAAAAAACACAAAATAAATCACAAGAATGAACACAGTTCAACAGTCAAAGGCCTTTTTGAATAAGGGAGCCAATGTGCTCGTATTTGCGGACTCTCATCAGGATCCTGGCAGCGCTGTTCTGGATGCATTGCAGCTTCTGTATGCTTTTGCCAGGAATCCTGATGAAGAGCGCATTGCAGTAGTCCAGTCTTGAGGAGATAAAGGCATGGACAAGTTTTCTGCATCTGAGGGTTAGAGTGGGACAGAGTTTGGAAATATTTCTGAGATGATAGGAGGTTTTGCACAGGTGTTTTATATGGTCACTGAAGGTCAGGTGAGGGTCAAACCTAGGGAAAGCAACTTCCTTCTCTAGCACCTTGGACAGGAATGCAAGGTTGGAGACTAGGTCAAACCCATGGATGGGTACATTTATTGTTTTCAGAATTGTTATGTTTAAATATACAAATTATACATTATCTACTTAAAATAGGCATTTTCCCAGACGTTTCCAGAATAGAAATCTAATCAGTAAAAACGAATCTAAAACTAATCTAAGCAAGCCTTTAGAATATCGATAATAACACATACAATACATACAAATCTTACTATACTCCTCTTACTGTAGGCCAGGGGTGCTCATTACGTCGATCGCGATCGACCGGTCGATCGCGAAGGTAGTGTTGGTAGATCACACGGCATTTGGAGAAAAAAAAAAAAAAAAAGTAAAAAAAAAAAAAAAAAAAAACTTTTTTTCCCTGTGTGGTCCAGACGGGAGAGGGCATCACTCAGCCCCGCGCCGCCTCACAACACACACACACACACAAACACACACACACACACACACACACACACACACACACACACACACACACACACACACACAGACAAGCACACAGACAGACAGACAGACAGACACAAGCACACACACATGCACACACAGACAGACAGACACACAGACAGACAGACAGACAGACAGACAGACAGACAGACAGACAGACACACACACACACACACACCGCTGCCCGGAGACGTCGATGGCACCTGGCTTGGCACTGGCCAGTCTGGTGTAAACCACTCAGAGCTCCTGAGTTAATGTTAATGTTAATGGACTACCAGTGTGAATATTTGTTATATAGTTTAATAAATCTCTTCTTTGATTTTGAAACAGTGTAGCGTGGCCTTAATTTGTTATTATTACAGTACATTTTTGTGTTCGCAGCAATGGCGATATGTTTTATTTGGTTGGTAGATCTTGTTGAGCTGGTAATTTGAAAAGTAGCTCACAAGCCTAAAAAGTGTGAGCACCCCTGCTGTAGGCTATTGCCAATGTTTTGAACGACAGGTACTGTCTCTGCTTAGAAAACACATTGATCCACTGCTAGATGTTTTTCAATTTACCTATAAACAGAACCGTAGCACAGAGGACAGAACATCCAAGCCATAAGCCCCTTGATCACCAAAACCATCAATCACTCCCTACTGTCTGGCCATGTCCCATCAGCTCTGAAAACAGCCATCATTACTCCCCTTCTTAAGAAACCGACCCTAGACCCGGATACCCTCGCAAACTACAGACCCATTTCTAACCTCCCGTTCCTCTCCAAGGTCCTGGAGAAAATAGTCGACACCCAACTCCAACATCACCTCAGCAGCAATAACATTGCAGAAAAATTCCAGTCTGGTTTCCGCTCCGCCATAGCACTGAAACAGCACTGGTCAGGGTGACAAACGACATTCTCATGGCAGCCGATGCCGGCTCTCCTTCTCTCCTCATCCTCCTGGACCTCACAGCCGCCTTTGACACCGTCGACCACACCATCCTCCTAGACCGCCTTCACTCCACTATCGGACTCTGCTACACTGTTCTGGACTGGTTCACATCCTATCTTTCCGAACGCATCTCCTTGAGAGGTGCAAAGTCCCGGACCCAGCCTGTCACCTGTGGTGTCCCCCAAGGATCCGTACTCGGACCCACCCTCTTCACCCTGTACATGTTACCCCTCGGCCGTGTCATCAGCAAGCATGGTATCCCCTACCATTGCTATGCTGACGACACACAACTCTACATTAAACTGGACCCAACCCCTCAGTCAACCTCATCTGCACTCACCATCTGCCTGGAGGAGATAAAGGCGTGGATGAGAGTTAACTTCCTTCAATTAAATAGCTGCAAAACAGAAGCCATCCTCATCGGCACCCCTCACCAGGTTAAATCATCCCCCATAACAAGCATCACTTTCTCTGGACAGGTTATCCCTCTGTCATCCGTCGTCACCAACCTTGGTGTTCGAATGGACCCCCACCTCAACTACGAGGCCCACATTAAACACATATCCAAAACGTCATTCTTCCACCTTAGAAATATAGCAAAACTCCGCCCCACCCTGTCTTTGCCCGATGCCGAGAAGTTAGTCCATGCCTTTGTCTCCTCCAGGCTCGACTACTGCAACGCACTTCTCATCGGGATCCTGTTGTGTCCTGTCCCTTTAAGACTGAATCACGTGTTAGACTAACTAGGAAGTTGAAGTGTTATGCTGAGAAGTTATGCTGAGTAGTTTGCTGCTATACTCATGCTGTAAAGAATAAACCTGCGTTTGATGGACCACGTTCTCTATCTACTTATTATTACTTACAAGTCCAGTCCGGACATCACAATTGGCGACGAGTAATCAGAGTTTACTAGTTTTTACAATGGCTGTAAACGTGCCGTTTCCCTGTTTTTTCCTGCCTGCGCCTGGTGAGCCCACCATTCCATTCAAGACATGGCGGCAAATTTTTTGAGAACTATTTGCTGGTCATCAATGCTAGCGGTAATGCTTGGTCTGCTGCACGGCGTAGAGCCGTCTTACTACACTGCCTGGGCACCGAGGGACAGCGTCTCTTCTACTCGCTCCCGAACACAGGTGCAGATTACGATACTGCAATGACTGCGTTGGAGGAGTACTTTGTGCCCAAGACAAACACTGTTGCTGAACGCCATGCTTTCCGTAAGAGAGTACAGATGCAGAATGAAACGGTCCTTCAGTATGTGATTGCACTACGTGAACTTGCAGCTACGTGCGACTATGGCGATCGTGCGGTGAGGCGATCCGTGATCAGCTAGTTGAACATCTACACAACCCGCGGATCCGTGAAAGACTTTTGATGGACAATACACTTACACTGGAAAGGCCCATGACAACTGCTACACAGATTGAGGCTGCTACGGAGCAAGCTAAGGCCTTCTGTGAGCCGTGGGCTGCATCTGTGCAGGCGGTGCAGCACACTCCACAACGAAAAGGGGGACAGTGGGGTAAGCGTACAAAGCCTAGGGAGGCTTCACAGCGGAAAACATGTTACCGCTGTGGATCAGATGGACATTTAGCTAATGCAACTAACTGCCCAGCTGCATCAGTTACATGCAGACAATGCAACAGAGTGGGTCACTTTGCCAAGGTGTGTCGCAGTACACAGACACACACCAAGGAGGTACGTGAGGTTGATCTCCCTGAATTTACAGTGTTATATGCTGAACATTCTGCACGTAATAGTGATAAGATCACATGCACTGTGGAGATTATTTCAGAACACTCACAGTCCAGTAAAGTGGAATTGCTGGTTGACACTGGTTCATCTGTCTCTATACTGCCACAGAGCATCTACGCACAGTACTTTAAAAACATTCCACTTACTGAACCGACTGCCAGGCTGGTGTCTTACTCTAAAACCAGCATTCCAGTGCTGGGGTGCATGTCTGCTGATGTTTCTCTCCATGGCCGCACTGCTCCAGGTACCTTCTTCATTGTGAAGAGGGGGACCTCACTGATGGGGAGGGACCTAATGACTGTGTTAAGTGTGCATATTGCAAACAACAAAGTGGTGCCTCCTAATGACTCTGCATCTCTGCCTACTCCTGTGCTCCAGTGCACTACTGCATCTGCTCCCGCTGCTGTAGGGTGTGCAGAAAACTTTGTGCACCGCGTGAAGGTCGATTCCTCTGTCACACCGGTACGCCAAAAGCTGCGCCGGCTACCGCTGTCTGTCAGAGACGCAGTTTCTGATGAACTGAAGCGCTTACTCGCTGCTGGAGTGATCGAACCTGTCGACGCCTCTGCTTGGGTGTCCCCCATTGTCGTCATACAAAAGAAGACAATGTGTGTGAAGGATGTGTGTCGACCTGCGTGAGCCCAATAAGGATGAGCCCAATAAGGCCTCATATGGATGAGCTCCTTTCCAGCCTGAAAGGCTCCACCATCTTCTCATCCGTCGACCTGGCTAACGCCTACTACCAGGTGCCTCTTGCTGCGGAGTCACGCGACCTAACGGCATTCATCACCCATGATGGACTGTATCGGTTCTTCCGTGTGCCATATGGACTGGCATCAGCGCCAGCTGCCTTTCAGAAGATGATGAGCATCATTCTCGCTGACCTGCCGGGTGTGGAGTACTACATTGATGATGTCATCATACATGGCAGTGACAGGCACACACATGACGAGGCTCTTAAAGTTACCCTGCAACGTCTGAAATCTGCTGGCTTGCAGCTTAATAACGACAAATGCCGTTTCCGTGAGCCCAGTCTACCATTCCTGGGTCACACTGTCTCTGCTGATGGTCTGCTTCCAGACACTGTACGCATACAGGCCATCGCTGAGGCTCCAGCACCCACTGACGCTACTACACTGCATTCCTTCCTCGGCTTGCTCTCCTGGTACTCTAAGTTCCTGCCCAACCATGCCACTGTGGTGGAACCTATGCGAGCATGCCTGAGACAGACGGACAGTGCATTTCAGTGGACTGACGAAGCACAAGCCAGTTATGAAAGGGTCAAGCAACTACTGGTAAAGAGCCATGCCCTAGCATTGTTTGATCCTGCACTGCACACTATCATATCTACAGATGCATCTGACTACGGGTTGGGTGCTGTGATGTCACAAGTGGGCCCTGACAACGTTGAGAGAACTGTTGCGTTTGCATCTCGAACTCTCTCTGCTGCTGAGCGCAAATATGCTGTTGTGGAAAAGGAAGCCCTGGCCTGCGTCTGGGCTGTGGAGCGGTGGCGCACTTACTTGTGGGGACGCCGTTTCACTCTGAAGACGGACCACCAAGCGCTCACGACACTGATGACTACAAAGGGTGTCGGACGTGTTGCAAGATGGTCTGCCCGTCTCATGTCCTACAACTACGATGTCACCTACCGTCCAGGCTCTGACAACGCACCTGCCGACTGCATGTCTCGCTTACCTCTGCCTGCTGCATCTGCTCCGGCTGATGACGACACGGAGTACGTTGCTCTTCTCACCTCTACTAGTCAGTCTCTCTCTGCTGCTGACCTGGACTCTGCCTGTGCCTCATGTCCCGAGCTCACAATGCTCCGCGTCATCATCTCAAGTGGTTGGCCTCCTTCCTCTAAAGGTCTTGACCCTGTCTTGCTACCATACTACTCACTCCGCCATGAACTGTCTGTGAAGGACAGCTTCATATTTCGAGGCTCCAGAGTGCTTGTCCCTGACGCTCTCCGCCCTGCACTGATCTCCATTGCTCACGAGTCCCACCAAGGAGTGGTGCGGACCAAACAGAGACTTCGTGAACTGTACTGGTGGCCTAAAATGGATGATCAGGTGCTCAGTGCTATCCGTGCCTGCCACTTGTGCCAGTCAAATGACAAGACAGCAAAGCCACGTCCAGGTCCACTGCAACCTGTACCACTTCCTGATGGGCCATGGCAAAAGGTTGCCATGGATATAGTCGGCCCATTCGAAACAGCTGCTCCAGACTACAGATACGCTGTTACAATGACTGACTACTTTAGTAAATGGCCTGAGGTAGCCTTCACCCGAGACATCACTACTAACACTGTGCTTGCCTTTATGTCATCTGTGTTCAGCCGGCATGGGAACCCGCTGAACATTGTCACTGACAACGGTGTGCAGTTTACGTCTGCATCATTCACATCCTTCCTGAAAGACAGACAAATCTCACACAGCCGATCTTCTCTCTACTACCCTGCTGCTAATGGGGCCATAGAAAGGTTCAATCGGGTGCTGAAACAAACCATCCAGCTGGCCATTCAGCAACATCAGCCTTGGAAACAAGCTGTGGTAGACTTTCTCCAGGTCTACCGTGCCACTCCTCATGCCACTACTGGTTCATCTCCTTTTTAACTGCTCCACGGTCGGCCCATGCGAACCAAGCTGACTCTGTTACCTCCTGCTCCTGAGTGTACTCCGGCGACGATGAACATTCGCCACAGAGTCAGTGAACGACAGCGCAAGATGAAGGCCTACACTGATGCCAAACGTGGTGCACGTCCTCCTGCTTTTCAAAAAGGGGACAAAGTGCGGGTTAAGAATCCTCTGCATGTGATGAAAGGTCACAGAAGGTACAGTGATCCTCTCACCATAAGCAAGAAGGTAGGGGACAGCACATACATTCTGAGTGATGGAAGGACTTGGAATGCCTCTCATCTCACTACTTTCCCAGACACTGCCGCAACCACAGACAGAGACACTGTAGAGCCTGTGGTTGATCATTCACCCAGGCCTAGATGTAATATCCAGAGGTCTGGATGGCTAAAGGACTATGTCTCTTGAATAGCCTAATAATGGGTCACTGACAGTTGTTGAATTGTATTCCTGTTGTATGGGGATTGTTGCACTTATACTGTTTGCACTACTTTGGTCTATTGTTATTGTATTAGACTGTCATTACCTAGATTAATAATATTTAAGTTTCCTTATGTGATATTGATTGGGTAATGTGATATTGTTTTGTTTATACATGCTGAATCTACAATTTCATTTTTGCTTGCCTTGTTGTTAGTACAAGTAACTCTTTTCCAGAAAGGGGGAAATGTTGTGTCCTGTCCCTTTAAGACTGAATCACGTGTTAGACTAACTAGGAAGTTGAAGTGTTATGCTGAGAAGTTATGCTGAGTAGTTTGCTGCTATACTCATGCTGTAAAGAATAAACCTGCGTTTGATGGACCACGTTCTCTATCTACTTATTATTACTTACAAGTCCAGTCCGGACATCACAGATCCCTAGCAAGAGCCTTCAGAAGCTCCAGTACATTCAGAACAGCGCTGCTAGGATCCTGATGAGAGTGCGCAAATACGATCACATCACACCCATCCTCCACTCACTACACTGGCTTCCCATCTCCTCTCGGATCATTTACAAAATCTCACTGTTAACTCATCAATGCATTCACGGCAACGCACCCCCTTACCTCAAGGACCTGGTCAAATCCCACAGCCCCTCCACTCGCACTCTCCGCTCATCAAATGCAAACCTCCTCAAACCCACCAAAACCCACCTCCGCTCCATGGGAGACCGGGCCTTCTGCTCCATCGCCCCCGAACTGTGGAACGCCCTCCCTGCCCACCTGAGAGCACCACAGTCGGTCGACTCTTTTAAGAGGGGTTTTAAGACTCATCTTTTTAACAAAGCGTTCCAGTAGCCAGATTTGTATTTATTTTTTTCTTTAGTTTTATGCCACAGTGTCTTTTTAAGCTTTCTGCTTTTGATGTTTTTAGTGATCTTTATTGTGTTGTGCTGTTTTTGTTTCTTTTATTGACTGTAGCACTTTGAGATTCTTGAAATGTAAAGTGCTTTATAAATAAAATCCATTATTAAAAATCCATTATGATGCTATTCTCTATATCACACATTCTGTATCCAAGCACCTTGAGAACAAAAAGGCCTATGCCCGAATTATGTTTGTTGATTTTAGTTCCGCCTTTAATACGGTACAACCCCACGTGCTCTTAGGAAAGCTCAAAGACATGGGTGTCAATAGTACTTTAATCAAATGGATCCATTCCTTCATGTTAGAAAGAGAACAGCAAGTGAAAGTCAATGGAACACTGTCAGTGACTAAACACTGCAGTACAGGTGTCCCCCAAGGTTGCATTCTGTCCCCATATCTTTTCTCAGTATACACCAACGACTGTAAAAGTAACCACCCAAGCAACCATATTATAAAATATGCTGACGACACTGCAATACTAAGTCTCCTGTTATGCACACCTTGAAACTGGAAAAGCCAAATGTGGTGGAACCCCAGAGAAACAGAGACAGAGGCCAGGAGAATATATAATGATTTATTATGGATGATATAAACAAAGAAATAGGCCCTACACTAACTAGTGGAAAAATAAACATAAGGTGTGATGCAGGCGATAGTTATGGGGTGTGTAATTATACTATGTGTGTGTGCGTGTATGAGGTCAGGGGTGTTGTATTATGTGCTGCGATACTACCCTAGTGAGCAAAGTCCGAGATCCTTTTCGGGCCAGGGAGAGTGATCCATGAGAGAGTAGTCCAGAGGGGAGTCCAGGGGTCGAGCCAGGGAGGGAAATCCAGATGAGAGTAGTCAGAGGGGGTCCATACAGAAAGTTATGTCCAAGCGTTGGATCTCCGTCTGTAGCAGGGTTAAGTAGGCGGCTGTCCAGGTGGTGATTGGGACAGCTGGGCTGAAACGTAATAGCCCACACCTGCTGCAAACAGAGCCAGAGATCCGGCCCACTCAATCCGGCCGGGAGGGGGCGCCAGAACGAGGCTCACGGGGGCGTGTCGGATTAGGAGGCACAACAGTACCCCCTTCCTCAGGGGAGGCACCGGACGACGGACCCAGGGCCCCGGGGTTGGCTCGGTAGAAATCCTCCAATAAGGACGGGTCGGCGAGATAGGACGCAGGCACCCAAGTCCGGTCCTCGGGCCCGTAGCCAACCCAGTCCACTAGGTATTGAAACCCGCGACCCCGGCGGCGGACCTCCAGTAGTTTGTTTACCGTCCATACCGGGTCCCCATCATCCAGGACACGGGGCGGCGGCGGAGCCGGGCTGGGGGAAGACAAAGGGCTGGCGGCCACAGGTTTAAGCTGGGAGACATGGAACACCGGGTGTATTTTGAGGGAGGGAGGAAGGGTCAAACGTACCGCCGTGGGGTTGACGATACGGTCCACGGGATAGGGACCAACGTACCGGGGGTTGAGTTTCCGGGTGGAGGTTTGGGAGGTCTGGAGGGGCAGGTCCCGGGCCAACAGCCAAACCCTCTGACCTGGCTGGTAGTCAGGGGCCGGCACCCTCCGCCGGTTCGCGCTCCACCGGGCGCGCTCGGTGGCGCGGAGCAACGCCGCCCTGGCGGTCCTCCACACGTTGCGACACCGGCGGAGATGGGCCCTGGTGGTTGGGACCGCCACCTCCAGCTCCTGTTGGGGAAACAGAGGGGGTTGGTAACCCAGGGAACATTCGAATGGGGACATACCAGTGGCGGCGCTCTCCATAGTGTTGAGGGAGTACTCCACCCACGGCAGGTATTTCGCCCAGGAGGAGGGATTGTGGGCGGAGACACATCGGAGAGCGGCTTCCAGAGCCTGGTTGGCCCGCTCGGCCTGCCCATTGGACTGAGGGTGGTACCCGGAGGTGAGACTGGTGGTGGCCCCAATGCCTCTGCAGAAGGCCCGCCAGACCTTGGAGACGAACTGGGGGCCCCGGTCAGAAACCACATCCGAGGGGATCTCGTGGAGGCGTACGACGTGGAGAGTTAGGAGGTCCGCCGTCTCGGCCGCTGTGGGCAGTTTCGGGAGGGGAACGAAGTGGACCGCCTTGGAGAACCGGTCCACGATGGTGAGAATGGTGTCGCACCCCTGGGAGACAGGGAGCCCAGTAACAAAGTCCACGGCGATGTGCGACCACGGTCGGCTGGGCACCGGGAGAGGCTGCAGGAGACCCGCAGGAGGCCGATGGGAGGCCTTACTACGGGCGCACACCGTACAGGCGGCCACAAACTCCCTGGTGTCCCCCCTGAGATTGGGCCACCAGAACCTCCTCCCGATAAATGCCGCCGTCCGCCGCTCCCCGGGGTGGCAAGCGAAGCAGCTGGAGTGGCCCCACTCCAACACCCTGGCTCGGACAGCTGTAGGCACAAACAAACGGTTAGGGGGTCCGGTCCTAGGGTCTGGTTCGGCCCGCTGAGCCTGTCTCACCAAAGCCTCGACGGGCCAGGTTACGAACCCCACCACCCGGGACGGGGACAGGATGGTATCTCCCCCCTCAGCGACACCCGAATCCGCCTTGGGGAACTGGCGGGAGAGAGCATCAGCTTTGACGTTCTTGGAGCCGGGACGGTAGGTAAGGGTGAAGTCGAAACAACTAAAAAAAAGAGCCCAGCGGGCTTGTCGAGAGTTGAGCCTCTTGGCGGACCCAAGGTAAGTGAGGTTCCTATGGTCAGACCACACCAGGAACGGTAGTTTGGCTCCCTCCAGCCAGTGTCTCCACTCCCTCAGGGCCTCGTGAACCGCCAGCAGCTCCTTGTTGCCCACGTCGTAATTTTGGGCCGCGGGTTCGTAGCGCCGAGAGAAGTAGGCGCAAGGGTGTATCTTCTGGTCCTCCCCCGACCGTTGAGAGAGGCCCCCCCCGATCCCCGTGTCCGAAGCATCTACCTCTACGATGAACTGTCTCTCGGGGTCGGGGTGGATCAGCACTGGCGCGGAGGAGAACAGGTGTTTTAGTGTGCCGAAAGCGGTCTCAGCAGCGGCGGTCCAGCAGAAGGGCCGTGAGGTGGAGGTAAGCGCAGTGAGCGGCGCTGCGACCTGGCTGAACCCTTTAATGAACCGCCTCACAAATCCCGCGAACCCCAGGAAGCGTCTAAGTTGGGTCCGGTCCGTGGGCTGAGGCCACTCCACGACGGCCTTGACCTTGGCAGGGTCCGCCCGCATCTGTCCGTCCTCCACCACATTACCCAGGTAGGTGACCGAGCTGGTGTGGAAAACGCACTTCTCCCCCTTCACGAATAAGCGGTTCTCCAGGAGCCTCTGCAGGACTAGCCGGACGTGCTGGTGGTGCTCCTCCACGGACCGAGAAAAAATAAGAATGTCGTCAAGGTACACAACAACAAAAATGTTTAACATGTCCCGAAGGACATCGTTGACCAGGGCCTGGAAAATAGCAGGGGCATTAGATAGACCAAAAGGCATGACGCGGTATTCAAAATGGCCGAGGTGGGTGTTAAACCCGGTCTTCCACTCGTCCCCCTCCCTGATGCGGACTAGATGGTAGGCGTTACGTAGGTCCAGCTTGGTGAATACCTTGGCATGGGTGAGGGGTTCGAAGGTGGAGCTAATGAGGGGAAGGGGATAACGGTTCTTTACAGAAATGTCATTCAGAGCCCGAAAATCAATGCAAGGTCTGAGCCCACCGTCCTTCTTGGATACGAAGAAGAATCCAGCCGCGAGGGGAGAGGAGGAGGGCTGGATGATACCAGAGTTGATGGACTCCGTAATGTAGTTACGCATCGCCTCCTTTTCAGGGAGTGAGAGGCTGTAAAGTCTACCTTTAGGAAGGGTGGCACCAGGCAGGAGGTCTATAGGACAGTCATACGGGCGATGGGGTGGAAGGGAGAGTGCCTCGTCCTTGCTGAACACCTGGGCTAGGTCGTGGTAGATGTGAGGAACCCCGGTGAGGTCAGGCGGAGTGATCTTAGACTTGGGGTCGCTAGAGGGAGACAGGGCGGAGCGAAGGCAGGAGGTGTAACACGTACCTCTCCAGCCTAGGATCTGGCCCGAAGCCCAGGAGATGTGAGGTTCATGTCTCTCGAGCCAGGCTCTACCCAGCACCAGGGGAGACGTGGGGGTCTGAAGGACAAAGAATCGGATCTCCTCGGTATGATTCCCGGAGATCGTAAGAGATATAAGCCCAGTGGTGTGGGTGATAGTTCCTAGGGAACGGCCATCAATGGCCCTAGGCATGATGGGGCGGTCTAGAAGGACTAGGGGGATGCCCGCCTGGTGGACTAAGTTTTCATCGATTAGACAACCATCAGCCCCGGAGTCGATGAGGGCGCTGACAGACAGGGTGTCCTTCCCCCAGGTGAGAGTGGCAGGGAATAGGCGACTGGGGGTGACCTGGGGCTGAGAGAGAGAGGTGTTGCTCACCAGTATGCCCCCTACTGGTGAGCTGGGTCTTTTGGCCGGACAGGACACGCCCGGATGATGTGCCCCTCCTTGCCGCAGTACAGGCACTGCTTGTTGAGAAGCCTCCGTTCTCGCTCCTCTCGCGAGAGCCGAGAGCGCCGATCTCCATGGGCTCCCCAGCCCCGGAAGTAGCCACGAGAGGAGGCAGCATGGGCAGAGAAGGGGGCGGGGTCGTTCCGGCGCGATAGGTAGTGGGGCGCGTGACAGCTCGCTGGACGCGGTCGGTGCGTCGTACCTGGAGGCGTGCATCCATCCTAAGGGCCAGGGTAATCAGCTCATTAAGGGTGCCGGGATCGTCGCGCACCAACAGGTCCTTGATGGAATCATGTAACCCCTTGTGGAAAAGGCTGAGGAGGGCTCGGTCATTCCAGCCTGTCTCCGTGGCTAGAGTACGGAACTCGACCATGTACTCGGCTACAGAGCGGGAACCCTGGGAGATGGCTAACAAGCGGCCGGTTACATCCTGCCCGTCCTGGGGGTGGTCGAACACGAACCGGAACTCCGCTTTAAACAGGGGGTAATCCGTGGAGTATCTTGAACTGCTCCCGACAGCGGCTATGGCCCATTTGAGCGCTTTGTCAGCGAGTAGAGACATGATAAACGCTACCTTGGCCCCGTCGGAGGAGTACTTGGAAGGCTGGTGCGTAAATACTAATTCGCACTGGGTCAGAAAACCCCGACAACAATCAAAGTCACCATGGAATGGAGCGGGGCTGACTAACCTGGGTTCCCAGTGAGCGACAGGAGGATAGAGCGAAACGGGGTTCACAGGATCGACCGGGGGATTAGTCATCTGCCCAGATATGGAACTCGTGTCAGGGGGTGGTCTGCTGCCAGCGGCGATGAGGTCCAGAGAACGCTGGATGGAGGCGAGAGACCCGGACAGGGCGTCCATCTTCGTCTCGAGACTATTTACAGCCCCGACAGTGGCACGGGTGGTATTCTCCAGTACGGCTATCTGGCCTTGGACCGTGGGGAAGGCCTTCTGGAGCTCGGCCTGCAGACTGGTAAGTTGCGTAGCATGGCTATTTACCTCTCTGCGTAAATCTACGACTAATGGGAGAACCCCAATACCCGGGGAACCACCCTTGTTCTCTGGAGTTCCACCTTGGCTCATAATGGCTTGGACATACTGTTATGCACACCTTGAAACTGGAAAAGCCAAATGTGGTGGAACCCCAGAGAAACAGAGACAGAGGCCAGGAGAATATATAATGATTTATTATGGATGATATAAACAAAGAAATAGGCCCTACACTAACTAGTGGGAAAATAAACATAAGGTGTGATGCAGGCGATAGTTATGGGGTGTGTAATTATACTATGTGTGTGTGCGTGTATGAGGTCAGGGGTGTTGTATTATGTGCTGCGATACTACCCTAGTGAGCAAAGTCCGAGATCCTTTTCGGGCCAGGGAGAGTGATCCATGAGAGAGTAGTCCAGAGGGGAGTCCAGGGGTCGAGCCAGGGAGGGAAATCCAGATGAGAGTAGTCAGAGGGGGTCCATACAGAAAGTTATGTCCAAGCGTTGGATCTCCGTCTGTAGCAGGGTTAAGTAGGCGGCTGTCCAGGTGGTGATTGGGACAGCTGGGCTGAAACGTAATAGCCCACACCTGCTGCAAACAGAGCCAGAGATCCGGCCCACTCAATCCGGCCGGGAGGGGGCGCCAGAACGAGGCTCACGGGGGCGTGTCGGATTAGGAGGCACAACATCTCCTTGCTAAAGATACAGACCCCTCGGTGCTCCATGATGAGATTAACATAATTAAATGGTGCGACAGCAACCATCTCATCTTAAACCTCACCAAAACTCAGGAGGTTAGACCCAAGGCAGGTAACTGACCATGAGCCTGTGGTCGTCAAAGACCAAATAATCATCCAGGTGCCCTCTTATAAGGACTTTGGTATTCAATTAGACAACCATCTCTGCTGGAATACACACATAGACAGCTTATGTAACAAACTACAGCAGAGGCTTTATCACCTGAGGCGACTCAGACTTTATGGGGTGAGAAAGCAGATCATGAGACATTTCTTTTTTATATCAGTCCATTGTTGAAAGTATAATCAGATATGGAATAATTGTGTGGTTTGGCAACTTAACTGTACAACAAAAAAACAGACTAGTCAGCATTCACAAAACAGCCATGAAAATTGTAGGTGAAAGAGACTATGTGATCCTAAATAAACTATATGAAAAAGCTGTCCTGGACAAGGCTAATAAGATCATCGCAGACCCCCAACATCCGCTCTCCACAGAATACGAAGTTCTCCCCCTAGGTAGAAGGTTTCGCATGCCAAGATGTAATAATTAGCTCTTAAAACTATAATTTGTCCCATTCTCCATTAAACTAATCAATTCGCTCAAGCAGAAACGATGATTAGGACATGACCACCAGCACCTGCACTTTATCTTAGACACCACTTGAAGGGCCATGTGCAATATTCGAAAACACCACTTGAAGGGTTATGTGCAATATATATTTATATTTACCAAATGATGCCATGTCCAGGTGGAAACTGCTGCCAATGTCACTCAATGTTTGCTGCTGTCCTGTTGTTTACTTTGCCTGCTGTGTGTTGTATGTATCTGTAGCACTTGAAGCGGGGACATTAAAGTATAATCAATCAATCAATATGTTGCTCCCCTTCGCGTGAGTCGCGCGTAGCTCGGGCAGTGGTTGTGATAGAGACATGAGCCAGATGTACTGTATGCGCCTGGGTCTCCTAAGAGACCCTGAGTCGTTCAGAGCTTCCTACGCTGAGCTATGTTAACTCTCCCGCACCTACCGCATATTACCTCCGGAAAACCGCAAAAACTAGGCATTCACCGGTAGGGGGTAGGTGCGGGAAAGTTACCATAGCTCATCGTAGGAATCTCTGATCGACTCGGGGTTGGTCTCTACGTGTCTAGGAGACTCAGGGCCCTATTATGCACTTCATAAGTCTTAAGCAATAAGACGAGGCGGTAGATCTAAACTTAAGACGTGGAGGCGTGGTCAAGGCCACTTTGCTATTATGCGTGCGGTAGTGGGCGCCTAAAACCCGGCGCTAAGCAAAGAAATTAGTCATGGGTGTGTTTTGGGCGTCTTCTCAATCAACCCAATCAGCGTGCCAGGTGCCATTCCCTTTAAGAACCGGCTGCGTTGAGTCATTAGCGCTACGCTATTATGGAAGTCCTAAGAAGGAGGTCAGCGCGCTTCTCTGCAGAAGAAAGTAACAAGCTCGTGCATGAGGTCAAGGCTCGTCAGTTCGCAATCTTTGGAACGGCGCGAAATCCTCCCCGAGCCGAGGTGGTGAAACAGGCGTGGGAAGAAGTAGCAGCGGCCGTGTTTGCCTCCGCATCCGAAGAACCGTCAGCCAAACGAAGAACAGGTCAGCTGGTTTAAGTTCAACTGCAGACAGGGAGACGGAAGGGAGACAGTCACCTGGCAACATGGAACAACCTTGTGTGATATAGTATTCAGAATAAACACAGCAATCATTATTTTCTGAATAAACACGGCAATACCTCCGCTTGTGAGTTGAGAAGTATTACAGAGGGGTCGCTGGAAGACTGCAGGAATGACAGATGTTGATGTCATTATATTACGCACGGCATGCTCGTACTGTATGTGCACAGTATGCGGAATAATAATAATAAGGGTTGCGGTAGGTCTTAACCTGGCGGTGCGTCTTAATTAAGACTTAAGACGGCAAGTTAAGAAGTGCATAATAGGGCCCTCAGGCGCATAAAAAACATGAAAGGGCTCATGTCTCTATCACAACCACAGCACAGCTACGTGCGAATCATGCGAAAGGGAGCAAGATATGGCCACTAATAAGCTGCCAAACCAAAAGGTCTATCATATCAAAACATAATCTTGGGATGTATAGGAATAAAAAAATCACATCTAGAATTTGCCCAATGTTCAGGTACTCTTGGCTGAGGGCTTTACCACGTCACACGCAGTATCAACCAATGAAAATGCGTAGAGTGCGCCCAAGATACGCCCCTATATTTGCATGCACATCTGACAATGACAAAGACAAACTATTCTATGTGAATAGATAGGTGAATACAACATTGTCTTTCGCTTTATCAGTAATGTATGCAAACATAGGGGCGTATCTTGCATGTTGTCCACGCCCCTGCGCATTTTCATTGGTTGATACTGCGCGTGACGTGATGAAGCTCTCAGCCAAGAGCAGACACTTTAATTTCCAATCATAGCATTTTTTTTTTTTTAAAGGGTTAGGGCATATGAATCATAGTGGAGGTATGATATATCGCATATATATGGCATATACTATATATTCTTTGGTGGAAAGGCATTTTTTAAAGCCATTTTTAGTCACCACAAGTCTGTTCAAACCCAGGCAGCGAGATCAGCAGGAAAACACAACTAGATCTTCTATAATTCTAACTGGATAGTACTTCGTTTCCAGTCATAGTCAGCTAGATTGCTTACTTAGCTAGCTTGCTTTTACTTATCAAATGTACATTTTGTGATATAAACGCAGTGGAGACACTCTAAAGCTGTCTTGCATCGCGCATAGCCCAGAGCGTATATGTCTAATTGAGTCAACTGGTATTGTGGTTATCACCAAGTTCTCCCATACAGTGCTGATGGACTAGTATAGACCATTGCCGACATGTGTGAAAGGGGACAACACGGGAATATCTTGGGATGTCGACATAGTTTGGGATTCCATGGAAATTATAGGGAGAAACAGGCTGTGAGAACGGGGCTATAGACGACTAACTACTCTCTCCCCGTCTGTGATGATAACTGCGTCGCTGCTTTCACACGTCACGCGCGGTATCAACCAATGAAAATGCGTAGGGGCGTGGACAACATGCAAGATACGCCCCCAGATATTTGCATACAGTTCTGATAAAGTGGAAAAGAAAGAATAAATGTGGAAAAGAAAGAATGAATGTGGAAAAGAAAGAATGAAAGAATGAATGTGGAAAATAAATAATGAATGTGGAAAAGAAAGAATGAACGTGGAAAAGAAAGAATGAATGTGGAAAAGAATGTGGAAAACAAAGAATGAAAGTGGAAAACAAAGAATAAATGCGTAAAAGAATAAATAAATATAGAAATGTATTTCGTTATACTGTGTGTATTCATTCATTTATTTGTTCATACATTCATTTATGTATCTATATATTTATTGTTAATTTTGACAGACTTGGTCCTCCATACATCTCGTCCTATGACGTGCTGAAAATAAACTACCAGCGGACCGAAATATGAAGACAGGTTATCTACTTTTTTTCAAATGTTCTTGTGTAGCTTTGTCTCCAGGCTCTGATTGGCACGAACACACACACACACACACACACACACACACACGCGCGCGCACACACACACTCACACACACACACACACACACACACACACACACACACACACACACACACACACACACACACACTTAGTTCACTTGTATCCCTTTCACTGAAATAATTAGAAGGGTGTGTCTTACACCACAAACACAGATGTATTTAACAGTCAAACCTGCCCTCTCTCTCCTTCATGTCCAGACTGGTCAGCTCATATGTAACTATGGAGATGAGATGTTGAGCTATCTGTGCACTTTAGAGTCAAATGTCTGTCATCATTGTCATGTTTGTCAATCACTTTTAAATGGCTTAATGGACACTCCGTTTTTACTTGTTACGAACAAAAGACGATTTGTTGCTAGTGCAAATGTTGTAGGCCTACTTTGAGAGACTACATGATTTGACATGTTTATTGAGATGTAGCTTTTACAAAACTAAACTCAAAACTAGTAGAGAGGGAATAATGATGGGGTGTCTCTTATAAGTCCCATGGAATTTCTCTCTCTCTCATTTTCAATCTTTTAATCTTTCTCTGACCCCTCTCTCTCCATCTTTCTTTCTCCCTGTCTCTCCCTCCCTCCCTTCCCCTCTCTCTCTCTCTCTTTCTTTCTATGTCTCTGTGGTGAAGAGGATCTTCCAGGGATTTCCATGCTGTAGCACACGGCCTGGCATTTGCATACAGTTACAGCAGAGGACAGCAGGACACAGTACAGTCAACAGTCTCTGGTCTGAATGATGCAGCCATGTCTGTCCCCAGCTCAGAGTAATACACTGTCCCCTCACAGAGTAATACACTGTCCCCTCACAGAGTAATACCCTGTCCCCCTCACAGAGTAATACACTGTCCCCCTCACAGAGTAATACACTGTCCCCAGCTCAGAGTAATACACTGTCCCCTCACATAGTAATACACTGTCCACCTCACAGAGTAATACCCTGTCCCCCTCACAGAGTAATACACTGTCCCCAGCTCAGAGTAATACACTGTCCCCAGCTCAGAGTAATACCATGTCCCCAGCTCAGAGTAATACCCTGTCCCCAGCTCAGAGTAATACACTGTCCCCCTCACAGAGTAAAGCCCAATTTATACTTCTGCGTAAAATCTACGCCGTAGTCTACGCCGTAGTTTGTCGCACTACGTCTACGCAGACCGTATAAGAACTGTGATTGGTCCGCTTGGTAGCACATGATTCCGACATGATTCCGACTCTCTCGTAGGCCTAAATGTGAAAGCCATGACAGAAATGTCATTTACTTTTTCTGTAATTACTTATTAATAAAGATTTGAAAAATTATGATAACCATCTTATTATCTTAGTTTAATGTCATTTCAATGCATTATAGACATTTTCTTTACAACAAGCATAACAAAAAAATCGCTATTATGCTGCTATGAGTACACCGTTCCAAAGGAGCGCCCCATGGAAGCGCCAAGCACAGCCTTCCCATAAGGAGCACGATTCACATTTACGAGATGTACAATCCTGTTTATTTAGAAATAAATGATTACCTGTGGCGTTTGACAGCGGATGATGATAGACATATTTAATGTAAAGTTATCTATAAGAACTGTGATTGGTCCGCTTTGTAGCGTCACATTCCGACTCTCTCGTAGATGCGGAAGCCATGACAGAAATGTCATTTACTTTTTCTGTAATTACCTTTGAAAAATTATGATAACCATCTTATTATCTTAGTTTAATGTCATTTCAATGCATTATAGACATTTTCTTTACAACAAGCATAACCCAAAAAAATCGCTATTATCCCGCTATGAGTACACCGACCAACGCGACGCAGACCGACCAACGCAGAAGTATAAATTGGGAGAGCCCTTGCATAGGCTACGGCGTAGCCGCGCGTAAATTCGACGCAGAAGTATAAATTGGGCTTAATACCCTGTCCCCCTCACAGAGTAATACACTGTCCCCCTCACAGAGTAATACCCTGTCCCCCTCACAGAGTAATGCCCTGTCCCCCTCACAGAGTAATACCCTGTCCCCCTCACAGAGTAATACCCTGTCCCCCTCACAGAGTAATACACTGAACAACTTGCTTTATTCACTCAAACACTCAGATGTAGTGAAGCAACTGGGATGTGAATGTCTAAAACCTCTCTGTATCTGTTCATGTGAATACATACCATAAATGCAGATTTACAGTGAACTAACAAGCTCAATGGCCTTACGGTTAGAGTGCCCAGAAATTGCAAGGTTGTGAGTCCGATCCCCAGCTGGGTCGTACCAAAGACTATAAAAATGGTATCCGATGCCTCCCTGCTTGGCACTCAGCATTAAGGGTTGGATAAGGGTAAGACCCTGCGACATACCAGCGTCATGGGGGTGTACTTGTACATCAAGCTACCTCACCCTACGGAAACAGGAGATAGGCTCCTGCCTTATGGGCCATTAGGCTCGAGAAGCATCGATTCTCAAGGCTACTTTACAGTAGATTTCAAACAACATACAGTACATGGCATGACAACAGATATCACTGTACATAGGGGTGTCGTGTGTGAGAAGGGGGTGAGAGGTGCTGGAGCACTTAGCTCTTTTCACTTAACACCTGAAACAGCCTTTTCCTGCAATCTAGTGCCATAAATAAGTATATATTTCTGCATATGTTATTTAAACACACCCGTTTAGGTGTTCATTTATCAATTATAGTTGTTTTTTTATAATTTGTCAGTCAATGTTGGAATTTGGTATTTTATGCTCTAGATAAGGGGTCCGCCATAGACGGCAACCCTGGAGCAATTAGGGGTTCCGTGCCTTGCTCAAGGACACCTTGACACATGGCTGGCCGGGATTCGAACCACCGAACTGCGGACCTTGTGATCATTAGACGCTGGCTCTACCTCCTGAGCCACAGCCGCCCGCCCCTACCAACCGCCCCACAGTTAATGATAAACATTGGTTATTTAAGAATGTTTATGCCTTAGGAGTTCATCTGTCACCCTTCTAATACCATAACCCAATAATTAAAGCTATTGTTGTCAATTGTATATGATCAGTCCAGCGTGCCCCCCCCTCTCAGATCTTTTTCTAAATAATGATGATAAAACATGGGCATAAACTCATAACAGTAATTATTTTAGTAGTAATTCATTCAACTTCTAAAAACATTAAACAGGACCAATCTGAGGGGGCATGTGCCCTTGTGCCCTCTATGGGCATGACGCCTCTGACTATACATTGTACTGTATGTCAACACCATTTTCATTGCAGTGGCAGTAGTGGAAGAGACTATTACGTCAGTCTGAAGAAGGGAGGCGGAGGACATTTGAAAACCAGTTAAAATGTTTCAAAGCTTGGGGAAGGATTCTCTTGTTGTGTGGAGTTGTTCTCAGGGTGACCTCTATGGTATTTGCATGATGGGGTTTTGTGTCTGGCTGCAGCTGTATTTGCCATGCAGAATCCAGTGAAATGAGCCGCACACACAGTTCCGTTCCCCTCTCTCTCTAGCTCTCTCTCTCATCCCCCCCCCCACCCCCTCTCTCTCTCTCTCTCTCTCATCCTCTCTCCTTCTCTCCCTCTCTCTTATAGACACAAACTGGCTTATCCTGGTTATCAGCTGACAAGCCTGTTTCAGATGTTTGACATTGATGATGGCATCACCGTTAAAATGATCTTCTTACCTTTTGAAAAAACAACAACAACAACAGCACAATAGTTAGAACAAAATGTACCAGGAGCGCCTGAGGTATTCCAAACATCCACAGGGGAATCTTAATATAAATACATCTTAAATAAACACGAACAATGATCCACAGCAGGGTGGTTGTGGTATAAAAACACCCTGTTATCATGTTTTCTTGTTTAGTTAGAGAAAGAGAAAGGAGATCAGCAAACAGAACAGGACTTAGGACTTTTTTAAAATCACATTTGAATGGCCTTTGTCTGTGTTTTTGGAGCAACCGAAATGTACCGGGCAAGAGACAAGAATAGGAAAGAAAAGGCTGATTTTACTAGCAGTTCAGGCTGCCCCTCCGTGCGTGCGTGCTCCTGTTACTCAGAGCGTGGCCCTCTGTCTGGGCATGGCCGGCCCCACATTTGCATGACAGGGTCCACTTGAATGACAGAGCCAGATTCTCACTGCCTTCCATGCAAAACCAGTGGGGGACCAGTTAAAGAGGCACACGCGCACAGTCAACACAGGTGCACACAAGTCAACCCCCCCCCATCTAAATGAGTGTTATGGAAATGAGTGCTGTGATTTTCTTGAGTTACCTGGATGGAGGTTGGTGTGGGTGTATGATGGGGGGTGGTGGGAGGGATGGTGGAGGAAGAGGGGGGTACTCTTTACCTGAACACAAAACCACAGTAGTGCATAGACATGTAGCATAAAGACAGTAGTTCTCTGAGGCCAGGTCAGACAGTTCCATAGAGAGGAAAGGAAGAGGAAGAGGATGCCACGGTCTTTCCTGGTGAAGAAGAAGCAGGGGGCATGTGGAGGATGGAGGTGGAGAGACCCCGAGCAGAATGAAGGTAAGGAGGGTAAAAGAACAGGTGAGAGTTACAGGGAGAAAATACATATACTTTATTTTTTTTCATCCTGTGTCTAATGTTGACAAGGGTCATATCCATGAAAATAATAAGGCAGATGATTCCTTCCTCACAGTCAACAACGTTCAGTCATTTCAAATAATGAAATGTACGCCTTGTTTAATAATAAGAATATTACCTCTAACTAACTGTCATACTTATCATAACCAAATAATGACACATAAATCAATTTCAGTTTCAAGTTTCTGTTGTCATCAAATCTGTAAATAAATGATGTACAGCTTCAAATGATTGAAAATGAAAAGTAATGCTGCTCTCATTGAATGTATTTTCTTGAGCACTACAGATCTGTCATAGATTTCAAGTGCATGTCAAAATGTGTGAAAAGTTTGTTTCCGTGGGTGATTATTGAGTGACATTAGTGAGAGTGGCCACTGTATTTGTTTTCTAACTATCTACAGTATAGTATTTCTAACTCCATCCTACTAGGAGAAAGTCTGCTGCACAATCCATATTCACGATCAGTTTAAATAGTTAATTGTTTCGGGGTACAACAATTGTTGCATGTTGAATGTGGTTGACTCGTTACTCACAAAGTTATGTGCACATGTTTGTGATCTGATAATGATCTGTGTTGATTGTGTTTTCCCTTCCTTACTGTGCATTTTCAGTGAGTGAAAATGCTGAGGTGCATATTTCGACATTCCCCTGCCCTAACTCCTCAAAGCCTGCAACTCAGCCTCTCCCCCAGCCAGCTACCCTGTTGTCACGACCAGGGTCAGGGTCAGGACCAAGACCAGGACCAGGACCAGGACCAGGACCAGGACCAGGACCAGGACCAGGACCAGGACCAGGACCAGGACCAGGACCAGGGGAAGGAGCAGGGGCAGGGGCAGGGGCATGGGCAGGACCAGGGGAAGGAGCAGGGGCAGGACCAGGGGAAGGAGCAGGGGCAGGGGCAGGACCAGGGGAAGGAGCAGGGGCAGGGGCAGGGGCTGGACCAGGGACAAGAGCAGGAGGAGGAGAAGCAGGAGGGGGAGGAGAAGCAGGAGGAGCAGGAGGAGCAGGAGGAGCAGGAGGTGGCCTGAGACCAGTGGCAGGAGCTGGGTCAGAAGCAGCCCAGGGTTGGTCCACTCTGCTGTCTCAGACCCTGGGCCAGGGTCATTACTACCATCCTACTGCACTAGCCTCCCGAGCCAAGGTAACTACATATACCTCTAGACCGCATACCTTCTGGTTGGCTACTTCGGGGCCCAGCAGGGATCTTTCCTTCTCATAAAAAGCCACTGGCTGCTTCTTTCGGCTGCTTCCGATGCAGCTTTGATGGCTGAACGCAGGCTTTGGCCTCTGATTCCCAGGTCTGTAAACAATCTGGTGGTAGATCTTGCCACAAACCCTCTGCACCCCACCTCCACTGGGCGGACTTCAGTGTTCCAGCCGCGGTGTTGTGCTTCGGCGGCGAGCTCAGCATAGCGTAGATGTTTCCGCTCGTAAGCTTCATCCACTGCATCCTCCCAGGGTACGGTTAGTTCAATGATGTACACCTTTTTTAGAGAAGGGGACCAGAGAACCAAGTCAGGTCTCAGGGTGGTTATGGCGAACTCTTTAGGAAACACAAGCTGTCGTCCAATATCAGTCAGCATCTTCCAGTCGCGGGCCAACCGTAGCTGGCCTCGCTCAGATGGTGTAGAGCTGCTCCTGGTAACCTTTGCCCCCTCACTGACAAAGGTAATTGCCTGTTGGTGGTTGGATGCTGATGGCGGTAGGGAGTTGGTGGCAGCTCGTTTGTCCTCCAGGGTGGATGCAAATTATATGTAGCCTCCCGAGCCAAGGTAACTACATATTAGCTAACGCATGCTTCTACTGTCACTGTATGCTGGATTTGATAATGCCATCAATAAGTAAACATGGACTAGAGATAATAGAAATAGAAGAAAACTTAAAACACACCTCTTTAGCCTGGCCTTTATCTAATTTGTCTATGTCAACTTGCACTTTGACTCCTTATCTCATCTTTTTCTTGTTTTATTCCTGGTTTTGTTGTTATATTTCTTTGATCTATTTCGTTCTACCTCTTGTTTTATTGTATTGCAGTTTATTTATGATTGTTTTGTGATGTTCAGCACTTGGAGTTCAATGCATGACTTGTGCTATAGAGAAAACGTTTGACTGATAGATTGTTTGAATTGATCGATTGTTTTTATTTAACCTTTATTTAACCAGGTGACCTCATTGAGATATGGAATCTCTTTTTCAAGGGGGACCTGGCCAAGAGGGGCAGCACAAGGACACAATCATACATTCAATACACAGATAATAAGATAACATAAGAAGAATAAGAAGAATAAGAAATAAGAAATTAAAAGCAGGTTTGGACGGGCACTGAATTAAAAGCAATGACAATTTCTAATACTTTCACCTTCTAAGCCCTTTAAGATCGTTATGAAAGCATCATAACTGATTAGTTATTTTAGTTTTAAGTCATTCTGGAGAGTATTCCAGGCAGAGGGGGCAACATACTTTTTGCCCAGTTCAGTACGAGCACGCGGAACATGCAGTTGTAAAGCGTCCTGTGAGCGGAGGCTATAATGTTCATGGTTTCTGAGGAGATATGTACACAGATAGGTAGGGATCAGGCCAAGGAGAGTTTTATATATAAAGCTCAACCAATCGGTATACCTACGTACATACAAGGATGGCCAGTCCGCTTTTACATAATGAGTAAGGTGTTTACAACCAGTGACAAATCTCAAGGCACAATGATACACAGAATCCAAAGAATGCAGACATTGAGCAGAAGCGTTCATGTACAGGAGGTCACCATAATCTAGCAGAGGTAAGAAGGCCGTTGATACAAGATATTTCCTGGTTCCATGGTAAAAGCATGATTTGTTTCTAAAATAGAAACCTAACTTTACCTTGAGCTTAGAGACTAGCTTCGAGATATGGGACTTAAAAGACAGTTGGCGATCAATGTGAATGCCCAAATACTTATAACTCGTGACTAGTTCAAGGGCTTTACCGTGGGAGGTTATAGGGAGATCTTGTGGCTCTCTAGTGTTGGAAAACAGCACGACTTTGGTTTTATCTGTATTTAAGACCATACGTATGTTTGAATACATACACAAAACATAAATAATAATTTTGCCATTTAGCAGACGCTTTTATCCAAAGCGACTTACAATTACGAATTACAGGGACATTCCCACTGGAGTAACTGAGGGCTAAGTGCCTTACCCAAGGGCACACTAGTAGTGGTGTGGCTTCAGGCGGGATTTGAACTCACAACCTTCCGATCCCAAGTCCAACTCACTATCCACTAGACCACCACTACCTTATTATTATTATTATTATTATTATTATTATTATTATTATTATTATTATTATTATTAATAATAATAATGTATTATTATTTATTATTTATTTATTATTATTAATTATTATTATTATTAATTATTACAAAACATTAGTTTGGCTGTCATTTTACTCACTATGTGTAACATTAATGTACATTAGTTTCACCCCTTTAAAAAGATGAATAAACATGACTTTGTTCAGCACATGAACCTGTATATGTTCATCATCATAAACATTTTATTTTGAATCATCCATGGAAATGTGATTAGATTCAACAGTCACATTGGCTGTAGTGTCCTAATGGCTACGTCCCTCTCTCGTCCTTCCCCTAGCATCGTCCTCGTGAGCCACCTAGCTCAGGAGACTTCCTGTGTTCGTTGTGTCACAAGGTGTTTCCCCTGCAGCGCATGTTGACCAGACACCTCAAGTGCCACAGCCTGGTGAAGAGACACCCTTGCCGGTACTGCGGGAAGGGCTTCAATGATACCTTCGACCTCAAGAGGCACATGCGCACACATACAGGTGATAATACTTCCTAGTGCAGATTTCCTACATGACTGCACACACTCATACAGCATACCTAAGGACTTCTTGACCGCCTGACCTGTCTCATTAATAATCATTCATAATTCAAAGCTTATCCTCGAGACGGCTCTGCGTGTGCCACATTCCAGACAGTTAGCAACTAATTTTTTTACTTTAAATTTGCTTTTATGATTGGAATCCTCCTATGAACATCAATAAAGAGAAATGTATATGCATTACAAAGTAGTATTATAATATGTGTGGTGTATCGACACATGGTTTAAGAGGACACTACAGTTGTGTATTGTGTGGCAGGGTTTTCACACAGTGCACGACACACAACACAAGCAGACACACACACACACACACACACACACACACAAACTCCTCACACTCCCTCTCTCCCTCTGTCCCCCTGGTCAGGTATCCGTCCCTACAGGTGTGAGCTGTGTGACAAGGCCTTCACCCAGCGCTGCTCCCTGGAGTCCCACATGAGGAAGATCCATGGCGTGCGGCAGCAGTACGCCTACCGCCAGCGCCGCTCCAAGATCTTTGTGTGCGAGGACTGCGGCTTCACCTCCAACCGGCCCGATGAGTACTTCCTTCACGTGCGCCAGTGCCACCCGGGCAGCCCCGCCCTCCGCCGCTACTACCGCCGGCAGGCCCACGAGAGCGCCAGCAGCAACGTCCCCGCAGAGCGCAAACTCAGCCCTTTTATGCTGTACCCAACGCCCGGGTACTACATGTGAGAGACTGGGTCTCCTGCTGCAACAATAGACATGATAGAACTGCCAAGAACGGGAGCAAATGTTGGAATCCCTTTCAAAGCGCTACGAGGAGATAGGCTTTATTAAGAAACCTGTTATGTGGGTGTCTACTCTTTCATGCCCCAAATAAAATTCATAGACCAGCTTCCATCCAAATTGGGTAGGTTGTTGGATTGTTGTTCGCTTTGCCATCCCTGTTGCATCAGAGCAACAGGGATGGCAAAGCGAACAACAATCCAACAACCTCCCAGGGGATGTCCACCTATGTTGTCTCGGGGTGGGCGGGTAGGGTGCAATAAATAACACATTCCTAACAATCTGATTGTATGGCTAAATAAAGCATTGACTCAAGTAACGGCTGAGCAAAGATATCAAATTCAACAGATCAACGGTTAGACACAGTCAGTCAGTGAATGTTGATTAAAGGTGTCTTTTTATGGAATGGCGTCATGTCATTTTGTCCATAGGAATGATAGACTCTACGATGCTGATGTGTCACCTACGAGGGGCCGTCTGGGAGGGGACGTTTCACTTCACTGGAAGTTAAGCTCACTGGTAGGAGCTCATGGGTGCAGCTCATGGGCGTGGCTTTTCCAAAGAGACTATGAACATCCCTTATCATGTGACTCAACATTGTTTGCTCTTTTGCAATACACTAAAATCACCAACATATTGACCCTTGGCACTAAGTGAGTCAAGGAGTATATGAGAGAGGGTGTATGCTATATCAACACAAGGCCCTAAAGGATTATAGTGTTTGCTTATCTTGCATGTCAACAACCCTATTTCTCTGAGGCGCAGCAAGATCAAAGCCTAAGCACATTTACTTGTAGGCTTTACAATGGTTCTACCATCTCCATCCACTGCTACCATCATTTGGTTCTAACTCTAAACAATAAAATAATGTATACAATACTAATAACGACAATGTGTAAATGATTGACCAGAATGAATGGAAAGCATGTCAAAAGTTGCGTAACATTTTAGGTGGCCTGGAAGGGGCAATGAAACCCTTCAAACTGTGTAATAACTGCAAGATTTATTATCACAGCTACTATAATCTTTATAAATTAACGTATATGACATCAGATGAGTAACTTTATTGTACCCCAGATTAGCTAAATTGAAGAAGAGCATAACATTCGGAAATGTTGACAGTGCATCAAAACTACTTCAAAGTAGACATGTGAAACTGTGTGTACTTTAACGAGACACACACACACACACACACACACACACACAGCTAGACTAACAAACAATGAGATACTGGGAGAGTATTTACATCTGGAGATCCCTACTCCTCCTTAGCCAAGTGGAAGTTGCGTTTAACTCTGGAGTAAGGTCCCAGCGAATCACAAAACACAAAGTCCCAGAGTACTCGTATCCATGAGTCATGATGTGGTAAATGATCATAGAACTCTGGAGCTATCTTCTTCACCTGAAAAAAAGAGGACATCAAATCAGTTAGATGAAGAGAGCAATTACAATGGACAGCTGATAATGATATTGCCCTATCACAAGGGCTTTACATTGACATCATAAACAACAATAATAGGGTGATCTAGGCTAGCTGTTTGGGGTTGAGGTACAGTTTGAATTGATAGAATTCAAAAGCAAGTGGAGGAGGATCGTAAACAACACAACTAAACAGGTCTACAGTAGTCTAATGTGTACATAACAGTGCGATCTGGGGTCCAACATAAAGCAGAGTACTAACATATACATTCAGTGCTGTCCTAACAAATGGGATTACACCTGTCAAACACACTAGACCAACCAAAGGAGCCGCCACTACCCCCCCCCCCCCCCCACCCCCCTCTTTCTCTTTCATAAATGTACTTACATCACCGAGTCATTCTAGTATTTCAGAACCTTTTCAAGGACTGGCTGCCTAGAGGGTGTTGCACACTTCTCCCTATGGTAAGCGTCTGCTCATGGGTGCTAACACTTTCAGGTGTAGCATTGGAACAGCACCAATGTGGCTTAGCCCAATGACATCCCCAACAATGTCATATGCACATAACATCACCAGTGTTCTAGCTTCAGTTGTAAAGGATAGGATAGAGATAGGATAGATGAAGGATAGAGGTAAATGACACGATAGATGAGGGACAGAGGTCCAATTACCTGAGGCAGGCGGCTGCCGGGGATGCTGGGAAAATCGTGGTGTTCCATGTGGTAGCCCACGTTAAAGGTGAGGCAGTTGAGTGGCCCGTAGTAGGAGCAGGTCTCAATCCCACTCATGTACATGTAGTGCTCGGCTATGAAGTGCCCAGAGAACGGATGGAGTCCCATACACAACAGAGAGCCGGCCACCATGTAGATTACCGGCTTCGGCCCCCATAGATACAGTACCAGAGCATCAAAGGCTATTTGCACAGCGCCGTTCAGCACCTCCAGTCTTCCCATAGGCTTAGGGTTGACAATGAGGGGCCGTATGGCATATAATAAGGGCTGGACGATAATCCAAAGAACCTTCCGGGCGGGCGAGTTGAAGAAGCGAGCCTCCAGGCGGGTCGGCACGTCCACGTCCAGCCTGTCCCCACCGAGGTACCGGTGGTGGTCCACGTGGTACTTCTTAAAGCTTATAGAGTACGGTATGCCTATGGGTAAGTTAGCGAACATGCTGAAGAGGCGGTTACGCATATGGTCCTTGTTGCCGTAGGCAACATTGTGGGAGATGTCGTGGATAGCTAGAGTCAGTGAGTGGTTGATGCAGCCACCGAACACGTAGGCCCAGAAGAGAACCCACTTCCAGCTAAGGTGACGAACCAGGAAGCACCACAGCACCTGGGTCAGGATCATGGCTGTCACCACCCACTTGAACTGGGGGTCCGGGCCCATCAGGGACTTGATCTCTGGGTACTTGGCTGTGGAGAAGTGAGAAGGTAGAGGAAGAGTGAGAGGGTGATTTTAGAGAAAACAAGTAAAATAGAAGAGAAGCAGTTTCTATACACACCTACTTTACAATACAGTGTGAGTATTCTCAAATAAATATTGACCCTCTGTGTACCACAATTTGTGTTCATTTTGCCCTGTACTGCAGAATACAAAAATGTGCTTATGCCATTAAAAAAAATCAAAGAGTTTTCAAAAGAGTGCCATCCCAAAACCTGCTGGGATATCAGCATTTCCTTGCCCTAATCCATCGTTTCTCAACGGGGGCGGTACCGCCCCCCAGGGGGCGTTCAGACAACATCGGGGGGCGCTGGGAAAAATATTTTTTAAAGGGGGGCGTTGAGGTGTTCTTGGGAGGCAGTCACGCATAAAGTATTTTTCTCATGAAAAACAGCTGTCAGCAGTGTTATTACGGGTACGTTCGTAAATGCACGAACGGTCAGTTCGCTCGGACAAACCGTCTTTTCAGTCAGAGCACCCATCTCTGAGCGCTCTGAACTTGGCCGGGCTCTGTGACGCAGACACATGTAGCGCAGTGCCCCACAAAAATAAAAGTGAGTGTCATCAAGAAGATGGAGAGGCTAAAAACTCAGCTAGCAAAGGCAGAGCTTTTGATAGTTTCCAATGTGTCTGGGTAAGCTGCATTGTAGAAGAATCTTGACAGTTCATGTACAGTGCAGAAATTGCAATACTATGCTAGGCTACGATAGAAAGAACCCCGGTTCATCCCATCTATAACGTCATGTTGACCATGGATGCACCATAGCTAATGCGAGCACAAGCCAACTTTCAATGCCCAACTTCTATGAGTGTTTTCCTTGTAGGCTATGCTTGAGTGACATATGTTTCAGTTTGTGGGCTCATTGTAATTGTTGGCTATAAGCGAAACATTTCTTATTTTAGTTGTGATACTCAGTCCATGTCCCCGCCAGTGACGTGCCAAATACTCATTCCCCGTGTATAACACTACCCTCTGCGCTTATGCGTTCGCTTCCTTTCAATACAGCTTATTTAATTTAGTTAAAATGAGTGCTAATACCATACCACCATACCAGAACATCACAGCAGGAACAACCTATCTCAAAAAAGCGATCGTATTGTAACCAGTCCGGAAAGCTCTCTGTCGCTTACCAATAATCGAACCTAGAGAAATCACCATGGTAAAGTTGTTTTTATATTCGACATTCAACAGACATTCACATTCGGCATTTTAGGGACCGTGGTAAAAGTAGTGAAAAACCCAATGGAGATATATGGAATGAAATGGAATGGAATGGACTTTATTTGTCATTGCTACAGTACAGGTACCAAACAACGAAATTTAGGAGGGGTGGCTCTGTCAGGGAAAAACCTTCCGCTGGGCAAAAGCTACCGGGGGTGCGGCCTAAAGGCCGGTTTAGGCTTCTGCGTAAAGTCGACGCCGTAGGCTACGCGTAAGCTTACGTAGTCCCGCGTGGACGTGCGTAGCCTGGACGTGCTCCTTTCAAAAAATCTATCCACGCGTCAGAGCGCACGTTAACCGTAAGCTCTGTGATTGGTCCGCTTGGTAGCACATGATTCAGACAAGATTCCGACTCTCTCGTCGCCCAAAATGCGGAAGTCATGACAGAAATGTCATTCACCTTTTCTGTAATTACTTATTAATAAAGATTTGAAAAATTATGATAACCATCGTATTATCTTAGTTTAATGTCATTTCAATGCATCATATAACTTTTATTTACAACAACATAACAACAAAAAGATCGCTATTATGCCGCTTAGAGCTTTGAGCTCCGTTGAGTTCCTAACCGGAAGAGGCACAGCACAGGGGCTGAAAACACACTGCCACCTAGCGATGTGACGGTGTAATTGCAGCGCGGCCTACGCAGAAGTGTAAATTGCGAGACCTACGTAAGAATTTACGTAAGCTACGCACGTAAATTCGACGCAGAAGCCTAAACCGGCCTTAACGCGTCACGACCAGCTGGCACGCGCACGCGTCACGACCAGCTGGCGAGTGTTTTTGAAACCTCCGTTTTGGCCGCCATTAGCGAAAAGCTTTAATTTGCCTCTACAAGTGTTAATATGTCATTTTATGAAGTTTTAATATGTTTTCAGGCGAGAAAGTAACCATATATATTCACAAAATGTATCCGGTTTATCAAAATAACCCGTTTATATAAAGAAAGAAACGGAGGTCTGATCAGCAGATCATTTCTCATAAAGTTGCAAACGCAACTTGAGCCCTGGACTAAGCATCCTAATATGTCATTTTATGAAGTTTGAATATGTTTTCAGGCGAGAAAGTAACCATATATATTCACAAAATGTATCCGGTTTATCAAAATAACCCGTTTATATAAAGAAAGAAACGGAGGTCTGATCAGCAGATCATTTCTCATAAAGTTGCAAACGCAACTCAGCAATTCAACTTAATAAAAATAATGCGCGTTTCGTTCAAGATCCATTAGAGTAGGACATGTACAGTTATGATAAGTACAGTCATATGTAACTTTTGGACTAGTATAGTAGTTGATATTGTAATAAAACGTGCCAATGTCAGACGATGAACAAACACACCACGAGTCCACCCTGATTCAGAAAACAGAATAAACTTTATATATAAATACACAACACTTCAGGGGGATAACGTTTGCAAAAGAACTGTACAGGTTACAATCAGGTATATAATAATAGTTAGGGAGTAACATATCATTCACAAATTCAACAATAATAGAACCAGTATACGTATGTTACACAGTCAACTGTTAAGTGGGACAATGACAATCAACGGCCTAATCTCATCTTAAACCTCACCAAAACTCTCAGGGTGGGTGTAGGATGGAGAGAGGAGAAGGCAGGGTAGGTGTAGGATGGAGAGAGGAGAAGGCAGGGTGGATGTAGGATGGAGAGAGAGAGAGGAGAAGGCAGGGTGGGTGTAGGATGGAGAGAGAGGAGAAGGCAGGGTAGGTGTAGGATGGAGAGAGAGAGGAGAAGACAGGGTAGGTGTAGGATGGAGAGAGAGAGAGGAGAAGGCAGGGTGGGTGTAGGATGGAGAGAGAGAGGAGAAGGCAGGGTAGGTGTAGGATGGAGAGAGAGAGAGGAGAAGGCAGGGTGGGTGTAGGATGGAGAGAGAGGAGAAGACAGGGTAGGTGTAGGATGGAGAGAGAGAGAAGACAGGGTAGGTGTAGGATGGAGAGAGAGGAGAAGACAGGGTAGGTGTAGGATGGAGAGAGAGAGAAGACAGGGTAGGTGTAGGATGGAGAGAGAGAGGAGAAGGCAGGGTAGGTGTAGGATGGAGAGAGAGAGGAGAAGGCAGGGTAGGTGTAGGATGGAGAGAGAGAAGGCAGGGTGGGTGTAGGATGGAGAGAGAGAGAGGAGAAGGCAGGGTGGGTGTAGGATGGAGAGAGAGAGGAGAAGGCAGGGTGGGTGTAGGATGGAGAGAGAGAGGAGAAGGCAGGGTAGGTGTAGGATGGAGAGAGAGAGGAGAAGGCAGGGTAGGTGTAGGATGGAGAGAGAGAAGGCAGGGTGGGTGTAGGATGGAGAGAGAGAGAGGAGAAGGCAGGGTGGGTGTAGGATGGAGAGAGAGAGGAGAAGGCAGGGTGGGTGTAGGATGGAGAGAGAGAGGAGAAGGCAGGGTAGGTGTAGGATGGAGAGAGAGAAGGCAGGGTGGGTGTAGGATGGAGAGAGAGAGAGGAGAAGGCAGGGTGGGTGTAGGATGGAGAGAGAGGAGAAGGCAGGGTGGGTGTAGGATGGAGAGAGAGAGGAGAAGGCAGGGTAGGTGTAGGATGGAGAGAGAGAAGGCAGGGTGGGTGTAGGATGGAGAGAGAGAAGGCAGGGTAGGTGTAGGATGGAGAGAGAGAGAGGAGAAGGCAGGGTAGGTGTAGGATGGAGAGAGAGAGGAGAAGGCAGGGTAGGTGTAGGATGGAGAGAGAGAAGGCAGGGTAGGTGTAGGATGGAGAGAGAGAGGAGAAGGCAGGGTAGGTGTAGGATAGAGAGAGTATTTTCCAGATTGTACACAGATAGCCCTGCTATGTCCTGTCTGGTGTAACAACAACAAATGCGAGGCGATGTGCATCAACACACACAGACCCCTGGGTTAGCCACATAGCCACATAGCTGCTAAGCTGCCTGACAACCATGTAGGAAGCTAACCTGCTACTGCTAGTCATCGGATGTGTGATCTAACCTACCTAACGACGGATCGGTGTGTGTTTTGGTTAGGGTGTGTGATCTGTGGTTCGTTAAGCAGATGATTACATGGCGAACATGTGTGAACATGCGTGTATGTGTGTGTGTGTTAGCTCGGGTGTGTGAACATGCGTGTGTGTGTGTGTGTTAGCAGCTCGGGTGGCTAAACGCGACGTTTCATGGTTTTGGTGCGTTGCGTTCTGGCTTTAAGATCAGTTAACTAACTAACCATTAACCACTAGTTCACCAGTCATTAATCACCAGTTAGTCGTTTCACTGGACAGAAACAGCTTTGTGGGGATGGTTAAACAGTAACCTGTACGTTCTCTCTCTCCATCCTACACCCACCCTGCCTTCTCCTCTCTCTCTCCATCCTACACCCACCCTGCCTTCTCCTCTCTCTCTCCATCCTACACCTACCCTGCCTTCTCCTCTCTCTCTCCATCCTACACCTACCCTGCCTTCTCTCTCTCCATCCTACACCCACCCTGCCTTCTCCTCTCTCTCTCCATCCTACACCCACCCTGCCTTCTCTCTCTCCATCCTACACCTACCCTGCCTTCTCCTCTCTCTCTCCATCCTACACCTACCCTGCCTTCTCCTCTCTCTCTCCATCCTACACCTACCCTGTCTTCTCTCTCTCTCCATCCTACACCTACCCTGTCTTCTCCTCTCTCTCTCTCCATCCTACACCCACCCTGCCTTCTCTCTCTCCATCCTACACCTACCCTGCCTTCTCCTCTCTCTCTCCATCCTACACCTACCCTGCCTTCTCTCTCCATCCTACACCCACCCTGCCTTCTCTCTCTCTCCATCCTACACCCACCCTGTCTTCTCCTCTCTCTCTCCATCCTACACCCACCCTGCCTTCTCCTCTCTCTCTCTCCATCCTACACCCACCCTGCCTTCTCCTCTCTCCATCCTACACCTACCCTGCCTTCTCCTCTCTCCATCCTACACCCACCCTGAGAGTTTTGGTGAGGTTTAAGATGAGATTAGGCCGTTGATTGTCATTGTCCCACTTAACAGTTGACTGTGTAACATACGTATACTGGTTCTATTATTGTTGAATTTGTGAATGATATGTTACTCCCTAACTATTATTATATACCTGATTGTAACCTGTACAGTTCTTTTGCAAACGTTATCCCCCTGAAGTGTTGTGTATTTATATATAAAGTTTATTCTGTTTTCTGAATCAGTGTGGACTCGTGGTGTGTTTGTTCATCGTCTGACATTGGCACGTTTTATTACAATATCAACTACTATACTAGTCCAAAAGTTACATATGACTGTACTTATCATAACTGTACATGTCCTACTCTAATGGATCTTGAACGAAACGCGCATTATTTTTATTAAGTTGAATTGCTGAGTTGCGTTTGCAACTTTATGAGAAATGATCTGCTGATCAGACCTCCGTTTCTTTCTTTATATAAACGGGTTATTTTGATAAACCGGATACATTTTGTGAATATATATGGTTACTTTCTCGCCTGAAAACATATTAAAACTTCATAAAATGACATATTAGGATGCTTAGTCCAGGGCTCAAGTTGCGTTTGCAACTTTATGAGAAATGATCTGCTGATCAGACCTCCGTTTCTTTCTTTATATAAACGGGTTATTTTGATAAACCGGATACATTTTGTGAATATATATGGTTACTTTCTCGCCTGAAAACATATTAAAACTTCATAAAATGACATATTAACACTTGTAGAGGCAAATTAAAGCTTTTCGCTAATGGCGGCCAAAACTGAGGTTTCAAAAACACTCGCCAGCTGGTCGTGACGCGTGCGCGTGCCAGCTGGTCGTGACGCGTTAGGCCGCACCCTCGGTAGCTTTTGCCCAGCGGAAGGTTTTTCCCTGACAGCTCCCCTGGTGTTAGGAAAGGGAAAAAAACACATTTTAGAAAAAGCATAAAATCACAAGAAGGTAAGGAGCTGGTTTACATAAATAAAGGCTATGTACACAATCCACTGTACTATACTGCACATATAGTCAACTAGGGTTGTCATATTGCACAAAAGTATTTTTTCACGTTATTTTAAAGTGTCACAGTTTGCAGGCTTGAAATGTACATGTTTGTGCCTCAGCTCTAGCTGCCATACAATCCGTCCGGACTGTCCTGGGCCCAGAACTTAGGCCTTTGCTGTGTTCAGGGCCTTGACGGCCCTGTGGTAGAAGCAGTTCTTCAGTCTGTTTGTCTTAGCGGCCGGGGTCCTGTACCTCTGGCTGTCCTGATCAATAACTCTGCCAATATTGGGCCAATGCACCTCAAACCAATTGTAGATTGTTCTGGGAGTGCCCCTCCAAAAATGGCAACCTTTGGATTTCGCAATCAATTGATTAGGAATCTATTAAAATTCAAGAACTCAAAAACCCTATGGAGATTTGGCTTTCCTGATCAATAACTCTGCCAATATTGGGTCAAAACACCTCAAACCAATTGTAGATTGTTCTGGGAGTGCCCCTCCAAAAATGGCAACCTTTGTTTTTCCCAATCAATTGATTAGGAATTTATTAAAATTCAAGAACTCAAAAACCCTATGGAGATATGGCTGTCCTGATCAATAACTCTGTCAACATTGGGCCAATGCACCTCAAACCAATTGCAGATTGTTCTGAGAGTGCCCATCCAAAAATGGCAACCTTTGGATTTCGCAATCAATTGATTAGGAATTTATTAAAATTCAAGAGCTCAAAAACCCTATGGAGATATGGCTTTCCTGATCAATAACTCTACCAATATTGGGCGAAAACATCTCAAACCAATTGCCAATTGTTCTGGGAGTGCCCATACAAACATTGCAACCTTTGGATTTCGCAATCAATTGATTAGGAATTTATTAAAATTCAAGAACTCAAAAACCCTATGGAGATATGACTGTCCTGATCAATAACTCTGCCAATATTGGGTCAAAACACCTCAAACCAATTGTAGATTGTTCTGGGAGTGCCCATCAAAAAATGGCAACCTTTGTTTTTCCCAATCAATTGATTAGAAATTTATTACAATTCAAGAACTCAAAACCCTATGGAGATATGGCTGTCCTGATCAATAACTCTGCCAATATTGGGCCAATGCACCTCAAACCAATTGCAGATTGTTCTGGGAGTGCCAATCCAAAAATTGCAACCTTTGGATTTCGCAATCAATTGATTAGGAATTTATTAAAATTCAAGAACTCAAAAACCCTATGGAGATATGGCTGTCCTGATCAATAACTCTGCCAATATTGGGCCAATGCACCTCAAACCAATTGCAGATTGTTCTGGGAGTGCCCATCCAAAAATGGCAACCTTTGGATTTCGCAATCAATTGATTAGGAATTTATTAAAATTCAAGAACTCAAAAACCCTATGGAGATATGGCTTTCCTGATCAATAACTCTACCAATATTGGGCGAAAACACCTCAAACCAATTGCCGATTGTTCTGGGAGTGCCCATCCAAAAATGGCAACCTTTGGATTTCGTAATCAATTGATTAGGAATTTATTAAAATTCAAGAACTCAAAAACCCTATGGAGATATGGCTTTCCTGATCAATAACTCTACCAATATTGGGCGAAAACACCTCAAACCAATTGCCGATTGTTCTGGGAGTGCCCATCCAAAAATGGCAACCTTTGGATTTCGCAATCAATTGATTAGGAATTTATTACAATTCAAGAACTCAAAAACCCTATGAAGATATGGCTGTCCTGATCAATAACTCTGCCAATATTGGGTCAAAACACCTCAAACCCAGTGGTGTGCCGTCAGGGCCAGCAAGGCCTTCTCTGCTGGCCTAAACATCATCAGAATATACATTTTATTTTAATATATTTTTTCCACAAATATGTATTAATGATTCCCCATAGTCTATTCTCTTCATTTCATAGCTTTCCTCTTGGTTGCGCTGCTTCCAGTCTCCGATTGAGATTTGGAGGGCTGGCCTTTATGTTAGAGCTTTTATCCAATCAAAATGTGTTGCTAGGGGGCTCCAAAATCTATGTGGAGATATGGCTTTCCTGATCAATAACTCTACCAATATTGGGCGAAAACACCTCAAACCAATTGCCGATTGTTCTGGGAGTGCCCATCCAAAAATGGCAACCTTTGGATTTCGCAATCAATTGATTAGGAATTTATTAAAATTCAAGAACTCAAAAACCCTATGGAGATTTGGCTGTCCTGATCAATAACTCTGCCAATATTGGGTCAAAACACCTCAAACCAAGTGTAGATTGTTCTGGGAGTGCCCCTCCAAAAATGGCAACCTTTGTTTTTCCCAATCAATTGATTAGGAATTTATTAAAATTCAAGAACTCAAAAACCCTATGGAGATATGGCTGTCCTGATCAATAACTCTGCCAATATTGGGCCAATGCACCTCAAACCAATTGCAGATTGTTCTGGGAGTGCCAATCCAAAAATTGCAACCTTTGGATTTCGCAATCAATTGATTAGGAATTTATTAAAATTCAAGAACTCAAAAACCCTATGGAGATATGGCTTTCCTGATCAATAACTCTGCCAATATTGGGCCAATGCACCTCAAACCAATTGCAGATTGTTCTGGGAGTGCCGTCCAAAAATGGCAACCTTTGGATTTCGCAATCAATTGATTAGGAATTTATTAAAATTCAAGAACTCAAAAACCCTATGGAGATATGGCTGTCCTGATCAATAACTCTGCCAATATTGGGTCAAAACACCTCAAACCAATTGTAGATTGTTCTGGGAGTGCCCCTCCAAAAATGGAAACCTTTGTTTTTCCCAATCAATTGATTAGGAATTAATTAAAATTCAAGAACTCAAAAACCCTATGGAGATATGGCTGTCCTGATCAATAACTCTGTCAATATTGGGCCAATGCACCTCAAACCAATTGCAGATTGTTCTGGGAGTGCCCATCCAAAAATGGCAACCTTTGGATTTCGCAATCAATTGATTAGGAATTTATTAAAATTCAAGAACTCAAAAACCCTATGGAGATATGGCTTTCCTGATCAATAACTCTACCAATATGGGGCCAATGCACCTCAAACCAATTGCAAATTGTTCTGGGAGTGCCCATCCAAAAATCGCAACCTTTGGATTTCGCAATCAATTGATTAGGAATTTATTAAAATTCAAGAACTCAAAAACCCTATGGAGATATGGCTGTCCTGATCAATAACTCTGCCAATATTGGGTCAAAACACCTCAAACCAATTGTAGATTGTTCTGGGAGTGCCCATCCAAAAATGGCATTCTTTGGATTTCGTAATCAATTGATTAGGAGTTTATTAAAATTCAAGAACTCAAAAACCCTATGGAGATATGGCTGTCCTGATCAATAACTCTGCCAATATTGGGCCAATGCACCTCAAACCAATTGCAGATTGTTCAGGGAGTGCCCATACAAAAATGGCAACATTTGGATTTCGCAATCAATTGATTAGGAATTTATTAAAATTCAAGAACTCAAAAACCCCATGGAGATTTGGCTTTCCTGATCAATAACTCTACCAATATTAGGCGAAAACACCTCAAACCAATTGCAGATTGTTCTGGGAATGGCCCTCCAAAAATGGCAACCTTTAATTTTCCCAATCAATTGATTAGGCATTTATTAAAATTCAAGAACTCAAAATCCCTATGGAGATATTGCTGTCCTGATCAATAACTCTGCCAATATTGGGTCAAAACACCTCAAACCAATTGTAAATTGTTCTGGGAGTGCCCATCCAAAAATTCCATCCACAGCATACCGGCAGAGGTCACCAAGGAGGATTCCACTCCACAATGGGAAGATTCCCAAGTAGTCACTGAACAGCACATCTAGTAGCTCAGGACAGTAGTAGTGGTTTGGAAGTGCTTGATGGTTACTCTCCATCCGAATTTCACCAGAGACCTCCTCAAACACTCCCTTGAACTCCTTTGTAAAAGGTGACTGCAGGGTGAAGTGTACTCCCGACCGCTATCGGGCGATGGAGTACTGGGTTAAGTGTTAAGAGCATGGCGGAGGGTGTAGGACACGTTCCTGTTTTCTTTGGAATGAATCAATGCCACTACCACCCCACTGTCTTCCTTCCCCCAGAGAGAGTTGATCTGAAACACATTAGTTGAAATTGTTAAATATGATTTCAGACCCTCTTAGACAACATCATACTACATATGGTATGTACACTTTGACAAATGTGTAGATATATATATATATATATATATATATATATATATATATATATATATATATATATATGTATTTTGATATCAGATTGATGTGAACAGTAATCGCTCATGTTTGTGTTCATATAGTATATGTATGTGTTACAAGTTATGTCCATAACTGCAAACTGTGACACTTTAAAATAACGTGAAAAAATACTTTTGTGCAATATGACAACCCTAGTTGACTATCTGTGCAGTATAGTACAGTGGATTGTGTACATAGCCTTTATTTATGTAAACCAGCTCCTTACCTTACCTTGTGATTTTGTGCTTTTTCTAAAATGTGTTTTTTTTCCCCCTTTCCTAACACCAGGGGAGCCACCCCTCCTAAATTTCGTTGTTTGGTACCTGTACTGTAGCAATGACAAATAAAGTCCATTCCATTCCATTCCATTCCATAGCATTCGCTCATGTTAGTGCTGTTACCTAATGTTAGTGCTGTTACCTATATGTGTTATAGTATGCTAACAGTATTGTCTCATGTCTGTTGTGTATGATATGTTTGTTTATATCTTGTTATGTGTGTCTTGTTATGGTAATTGTATTCACTCATACGTTGTATTCTCACCCACAGGGTGTTGACATCTTTGTCTAAATAAATATCACAAACAGACATTGAGGAGTCTTCTTCATGTCAACACCATGAAGGTGGAATGCCCCTTCCCCGGCTGCGACTTCGAGACCAGAGACGTGTCCGAAGCACTCGCCATCGTCTTGCTGACAAACCATGGACATTCCCATCGAGGTGCGGAGGTTCAGACCCCAGCTCCACCTTGCAAAGATGGTTTCAGCATCTGTTGGAAGCTCATTCTGTTGGAGGAGAGGCTTTGTTTGTGTATCACCATGTAGTGTGCCAGTTTTGGCTATGAGCCCTTGCAAGACAGTGATATTCTTCTTTATCACCTCTGATGAGTACTTTGCCGTGAACACAACACACATGTGACGAAAGACTGTGAGAGCAGCCAGCATGCATGTGCTATTCAACAGCTGTGCAACGCAGTAAGTTGCAAACTCTCTCAGAGCCTTGTCTGTGGTCTTCCTGCTGAACGCCCCACTCACAGCCTTGATGATATGAGCAGAGCAGAGGTGGACAACAGTCATCTTCCTCATTTGTCTCCTGGTAAATCTCCCCTCAATAAGAAGGTGTGCCTTCTCGATGTAAATGATGACATTCTCCTTATTGAAGGCCAGAAGGGCACTCTGGATTAAGGCCCAACTGTAATCAAGCTCCACCTGGTGGACTCGGATGACTGTCACTTTGGAGATCCTCAAGAGGGTCTGCATCAACCAGAATGACAGATTTGGGACGGCGTTGTAATTTGTGATCATTTCTGTCACAGGCAGAGGCGGTCTGTCTCTTCCTCCTCCAGGCAGGGTAAGGCAGTAGTAAAATACCCTTTTGTTTTGGTCGGGAATTTTGCTCACTATCCCTCCAGTAGCATCTAAGAACAGGGTCACATGTTTTCTGCTCTGTAAGTGCTGGATGGCAATTCCCAAGCCACACTCTGTGTACAGATGGACAGCAAAGGGATCTACCTGCAGGTGCTGGATATATCCAGGACAGAAGGTGAAGGTGTCTGACTCTCGTTGGATCCTTTGAGTAAGGATTAATTCCAAGATTATGTCATTGTGTAGACGTGTGCTGCGATGGAATTCTGAGCCGATCTCTTTAAGCACATTTTTTTAAATGATTTTTGTCATGTTTCCAGCCACCAACTCATCCACTGGTGTCTTACTGAGTTTACGGTAGTATGTGTTGCACCTTTGTGAAGGGCTCTGGCTATCTTTCCCCTCTTTAGATATGTGGCAGGCCGTGACCTTACTTCCACTTTCTCATGTTTTACACATCCATGACTTGTTACACTGATTTGAACCATTTCACTCCTTTTTGATGTTTTTTTTTCTATGGTAAAGCTGTAGCGCGCTTCACAGGCCTTGAAAGTACAAGCCGCCTTCACTTTGAGGTAGGGACAGTTCTTCTTTCGGCCCTGCTTCACCTTAACATGTTGATACTGGAATGTCAGGGTGCAGCTAGGATTTGTCTTCCGGAACTTCTTGTAGAATATGTCAGTCCAAGGTTTTCGGAGCTGGTTGGTGCCAGGCAGCGGCTTAATGTCTTTCCATTTGTTTTTTTCTATGTGAATGTGGAATGTCTTGAGTCCTGGGGCCTCATTCATAGAACGTGCTTAGATCAAATTTTGATCTTACCCGTGTCGTACGTAGAAAACCACGTCAACGTAGTGATTCATACAATTTCAACGTGAGTCAATTTGATCGTGGAAACGATCGTAGCTCGACGTCGAGTATTCAACTTGCACATTACCTACTGGTTATGCGGAGTTATTACAGGCATGTGAGCCGCACTGGAAAAACGTTGCCTACTGTAATTCATGCGAAGTTTAAGTGGCTCGTAATACAATTAACGATGTTGTTATCTGCCGAGAAAATGAGTTAAATTCAAGATTTAAAGGTAACTGATGTTTATGATTGTATTTCAGTCTTTCTTTATATCCCTCCGGAGGTCTATCTCTCTTCAACATGCCTATGCCTTGCCCGGCCACGCGCTAAATGATACTGGATTTCGAGTTGAGTCGGGATGAGGGGGAATGGCACCCCCCCTGAAATAAAAACAGTCCAAATCATCCCCCTTCTAAAACTGCCATCCCCCCTTTCCATCCCTTATGTCATTTTATCAATGAACGTGGTATTACTGCCCTCTCCCGCTTCCAGACGCACGCCTACCCTATAATATAGTATTAACGCCCTGTGATAGCGGCTCAAATAGCGGCTGAATGAAGCCAAGTGCTATAATATAATATAATATAATACAGACAGTATATAATATTGTCAGTATTGTCTGTCTGTATTATATTATATTATAGCACTTGGCTTCATTCAGCCGCTATAATTGAGCCTCTATCACAGGGCGTTAATACAAACCTCATTCACCTGCGTTCAAATTCCAAGTATGTTTGGTATTTATAGAAGGAAGCACGTACGCAACTTTAAACCATCTCAGCCCGTTTTATAAATAATGCTTACGTCCGTTTAGAAAAATGTGCTTACGTGAAAGTCAAAGATGACGTTCAAGTACTTTTTTATGAATGAGGCCCCTGGTCTTGTTTGCCTGTATTTGGTATTGTCAGCAATGTCCTCCTCTGTTATAGAGAGCTCTGCCGTATTGTCGTTATCGGCATGCTCTTCCTCCACATTTGTGTCCTCCAGATCCTCCTCCTGTGTCATATCCATCTCCTCCTCCTCCTCCTCCTCCTGTGTCATATCCACCTTCTCCTCCTCCTCCTCCTCCTCATCCTCCTGTGTCATATCCACCTTCTCCTCCTCCTCCTGTGTCATATCCACCTTCTCCTCCTCCTCCTCCTCCTCCTCCTGTGTCATATGCACCTTCTCCTCCTCCTCCTCCTCCTGTGTCATATCCACCTTCTCCTCCTCCTCCTGTGTCATATCCTCCTCCTCCTCCTCCTCCTGTGTCATATCCACCTTCTCCTCCTCCTCCTCCTCCTCCTGTGTCATATCCACCTTCTCCTCCTCCTCCTCCTCCTCCTCCTCCTGTGTCATATACACCTTCTCCTCCCCCTCCTGTGTTTTGATTGATGGATGGTGATGTTACTATGTTATTAATATTCTATTTTAATGATTTCTGTGTAACAATGTAACAATAAAACATCTTGAATCTTTGAATCCTTGATTGATCGATAGATATACTATCTGATACACACTGTAGAAGCAATGTGTTTAAATGTACATAATGAACAGCAGTCTTGGGCAGGATTGCACTCATTCAGGAATGTCACGGCTTGCAGAAGTAGATAAGTAATGAGACCTATAGCCTTGATTTCACCACCCTCTGTAATCCTTTGCAATTGGTGGGTGGAACATTAGGCATGTGCTTTACAGTCATGTACTGTAAAGCACATCAGAAGGTGATGAAGTTAATTCAGGCTATCATTGGAAGCAAGCTGCCACCCCTGAAGGATATTTACATTATATTAAAATCACTGAGATATTTATGAAGTTCATCTAACCACTTTAACATTACCTTAGAGCCTACTGGCAAATGACCATTACCCAGGCGATACTGTACCCAGTGTTAATGGTGCTTTTCCTTGGCCCCCTATGCCATTTCATAGTGATTATTTATTGCTGAAGAGAATAGATAGATAGATAGCTATATTGATTGATTGATTGATTGATCCCACACCAAAAGAAGCCATGTTCTGATAGATGATTTATCTGTCCCAAATATCCTCTTTGACAAGGTGGACCATATTTCTCATTTCCATTTTGGATTCACTTTCAATAAGTCTAGAGTGTGAAACTCTTTAATGACATCTCCGGCTCTTGGTCCTCCTTTGTTTTGGTATGGCTCATGCACTTGTTTTGAACTTTGAACTATTCTAAAGAAATCTAAAATCTAAGTTAGGGTATGATGATTAATGTTTAATTATGTTTTTTATGTTTGTATCCCCAATGTTTGTCTGTGACCATCAAGGACCGCAATGGAAATAAGTTTTAACTTTATTGTGTCATCCTTGACAATTTAAAATCAAGAATATGTATTCTTCTGATGCATATTTGTATTTGTATTTGTATTTCTTTGTATATTTTTATACATTTGTCAATAAAATTCATTCATTCATGTCTATGTTGTATTGTTGCAACATTGTTCCCGGAAAGCATTCCTATATCGTGTGCGTGCATGGTAATAAACACATTTCTGATCTTCAGGTCTGATCTGAATTAATTGATTGACTGTGCTTGGTTGATTCAGAGGAACGATATTATGGAGCTACATCCATTCATCCGGCACGCAAAGGATTTTAATCCGGCCCTTTGATTAATTTTATTAGAACATGAAATATTATAATAACTTCCCACAAAGAAAAATGTTGTGTCAAGAATGCACTTCCATTCTATCTCATCCAATGGGAGGATTGGTGAGACGGTGAGAGATGATTGTAATATTTAATAAATAATAATAATAATAATAGTAATAATAATATTAAACATTTCTCCATCTGCCACTGTAATGTAATCTGTTTTGAATGTATCTTTAATTGGGCACTTTTGATCATCAGTATTGGTGATGGTGAGAAGTGAGATAATTAGATCAATATTAATGTAGCCTATATAAATGGATACATTTATTATACTGCCCTATTGTGTATGCTACATAAATACATTGTTAACACTTTAACACTAAATACATATGGGCCGGTTTCAGAGACAAGGCTTAAGCCTAGTCCTGGACTAAATCACACTTTCAATGTAAAATCTCCATTGAAGATGTTTTTTAGTCTAGGATTAGGCTTAAGCCTTGTCTGTGAAACCGGCCCACAGAGTATTACGGGTATACATTTAAAATAGATGAGTAGCCCTGAGCCTAATGGACGAAGGACTGCCGGGCGTTGTAAACTTACATGACCGACGCGGAGCTTAACCTCCGCGAATGTCATTTCAACAGCGCATCGCCCGGCGCCGAGAAATAGGCCTAGCCTACATAATGGAAAGTAGCCTAATGGAAGTAGCCTATGGAAAGTAGCCAAATCAGTAGCCAAATCTTCCACTTTATATTCCTGTAGACCTACTTATTTACAATTTATTCCGTTTGTCTAATCAAATATATATTTTTTATCTCAAGCAGGAAATTATAGTTTGTTAACCGTCAACAGCAGCTCGGATATGGGTCGTACCAAAAGCAAAGAAAATCTTTGGAGGAAAGCTGGAGGAGAGGAGACACTGATCAAAGAGTTTCACTCTCAAAATGTATTTAAAGTGAATCCGAAATGGAACTCAGCAGTGTGGTCCACCTTATGCAAGAGTATATTTGGGACAGATAAATCATCCATCAGAACATGGCTTCGTCAGGTATGGCACCAAAATCGGAGAGGGGTGAGATCATCAGTTGCCAAATTATGTGTAGCACGTACACCCAAAATACATGTAAATGTGAGGAAGGTGGATATGACACAGGAGGAGGAGGAGGTGGAGGAGGAGGAGAAGGTGGATATGACACAGGAGGAGGAGGAGGATATGACACAGGAGGAGGAGGAGGAGGAGGAGGAGGAGAAGGTGGATATGACACAGGAGGAGGAGGAGGTGGATATGACACAGGAGGAGGAGGAGGAGGAGGAGGAGAAGGTGGATATGACACAGGAGGAGGAGGAGGATGAGGAGGAGGAGGAGGAGAAGGTGGATATGACACAGGAGGAGGAGGAGGAGGAGGAGAAGGTGGATATGACACAGGAGGAGGAGGAGGAGGAGGAGGAGAAGGTGGATATGACACAGGAGGATGAGGAGGATGAGGAGGAGGAGGAGGAGAAGGTGGATATGACACAGGAGGAGGAGGAGGAGGAGGAGGAGGAGGAGGAGATGGATATGACACAGGAGGAGGATCTGGAGGACACAAATGTGGAGGAAGAGCATGCCGATAATGACAATACGGCAGAGCTCTCTATAACAGAGGAGGACATTGCTGACAATACCAAATACAGGCAAACAAGACCAGGACTCAAGACATTCCACATTCACATAGAAAAAAACAAATGGAAAGACATTAAGCCGCTGCCTGGCACCAACCAGCTCCGAAAACCTTGGACTGACATATTCTATAAGAACTTCCGGAAGACAAATCCTAGCTGCACCCTGACATTCCAGTATCAACATGTTAAGGTGAAGCAGGGCCGAAAGAAGAAGTGTCCCTACCTCAAAGTGAAGGCGGCTTGTACTTTCAAGGCCTGTGAAGCGCGCTACAGCTTTACCATAGAAAAAAAAACATCCAAAAGGAGTGAAATGGTTCAAATCAGTGTAACACGTCATGGATGTGTAAAACATGAGAAAGTGAAAGTAAGGTCACGGCCTGCCACATATCTAAAGAGGGGAAAGATAGCCAGAGCCCTTCACAAAGGTGTCAGCAACACATACTACCGTAAACTCAGTAAGACACCAGTGGATGAGTTGGTGGCTGGAAACATGACAAAAATCTTTTTTTTAAAAATGTGCTTAAAGAGATCGGCTCAGAATTCCATCGCAGCACACGTCTACACAATGACATAATCTTGGAATTAATCCTTACTCAAAGGATCCAACGAGAGTCAGACACCTTCACCTTCTGTCCTGGATATATCCAGCACCTGCAGGTAGATCCCTTTGCTGTCCATCTGTACACAGAGTGTGGCTTGGGAATTGCCATCCAGCACTTACAGAGCAGAAAACCTGTGACCCTGTTCTTAGATGCTACTGGAGGGATAGTGAGCAAAATTCCCGACCAAAACAAAAGGGTATTTTACTACTGCCTTACCCTGCCTGGAGGAGGAAGAGACAGACCACCTCTGCCTGTGACAGAAATGATCACAAATGACCACGCCGTCCCAAATCTGTCATTCTGGTTGATGCAGACCCTCTTGAGGATCTCCAAAGTGACAGTCATCCGAGTCCACAAGGTGGAGCTTGATTACAGTTGGGCCTTAATCCAGAGTGCCCTTCTGGCCTTCAATAAGGAGAATGTCATCATTTACCTCGAGAAGGCACACCTTCTTATTGAGGGGAGATTTACCAGGAGACAAATGAGGAAGATGACTGTTGTCCACCTCTGCTCTGCTCATATCATCAAGGCTGTGAGTGGGGCGTTCAGCAGGAAGACCACAGACAAGGCTCTGAGAGAGTTTGCAACTTACTGCGTTGCACAGCTGTTGAATAGCACATGCATGCTGGCTGCTCTCACAGTCTTTCGTCACATGTGTGTTGTGTTCACGGCAAAGTACTCATCAGAGGTGATAAAGAAGAGTATCACTGTCTTGCAAGGGCTCATAGCCAAAACTGGCACACTACATGGTGATACACAAACAAAGCCTCTCCTCCAACAGAATGAGCTTCCAACAGATGCTGAAACCATCTTTGCAAGGTCACCTTTTACAAAGGAGTTCAAGGGAGTGTTTGAGGAGGTCTCTGGTGAAATCCGGATGGAGAGTAACCATCAAGCACTTCCAACCACTACTACTGTCCTGAGCTACTAGATGTGCTGTTCAGTGACTACTTGGGAATCTTCCCATTGTGGAGTGGAATCCTCCTTGGTGACCTCTGCCGGTATGCTGTGGATGGAGACCACATAAAGGATGGAACAGAGGAAACAAGGCAGACAAACACTTATGTAGAGCAGTGGTTCGGAATTGTGAAGAACTCCATCCTGAAAAAAGAGAGAGCTCTCCGCCCTGCAGCCTTTATAAATAGGCAGTATGCCTCCCTACAAGGCAGATATAGGGAGCACATCATAAAAAATGGCATGCCTATGGAAATGCTAACGAGGCCAATCAGACCAATAAAGCCGAAAACGTGCCATCCTGAGGTCCCAGAGAACCCAGAAGAACAGTGGGCCAAAAAATGTCAGACCACCACACAGTCCCGCCAAAGAAGCAAATATTTTGACCCACCATCGGACATGCCATCGCCAAAGCACAAAACTACTCCTCTGAAGGTATCATGAACTACTACTACAGTACTATTTTGTGCCAAATATGGGCTACATTATTGTTGTAACAATAATATTTCTTCTTTATATGCTTTGCAGGTTAAAAAGTCCAGGAAAAAGAAGATACACTCCTGTGACAAAGACCAAGGGATGACACAGGAGAAAGAGGAGGATGTGAGGAAGGTGGATATGACACAGGAGGAGGAGGAGGAGGAGGAGGAGAAGGTGGATATGGCACAGGAGGTATCATGAACTACTACTACAGTACTATTTTGTGCCAAATATATTCTACATTATTGTTGTTGTAATTAACAATAATATTTCTTCTTTATATGCATTGCAGGTTAAAAAGCCCCCCCCCAAAAAACAAGATCAACCAAGATCAACCAGCCAAAACCATGGTACCTTGCATACATTATTTATTTAATTTACATTACATTACATCCATCTGTCATGTTGTCAGCCACCAACTCCAAGTTTAGAGTAGACATCCATCAAGCATTACAATGATTTGAACCATTTCACTCCTTTTGGCTTTTTTTTTGCTATGGTAAAGATGTAGCACGCTTCACATTACATCACATTACTGTCATTTAGCAGATGCTTTTGCCCAAAGCAACTTACAATGAGTCCATTTAACGTTGGTAGTCAAGAGGACTGTTAGTGATCAGGAATAATAAGTACACAAGTTCCAAGTGCAAAAGCAAGGTATTGAATGGGCAGTACAAGAATAAATCATTCCAAATACAATAACAATCTAATGTTTTGATAGAAGAATACCAAAAGCTCCGAAGCCCACTGGTGGTGCTCTGAGGCCCACCAGGAGACCACGGCCCACTCGGTGAGAATAGCTGCTCTACAAATTTGTCAAAGTGTACATACAGTATGACACATATTGATATGTAGTATGATGTTGTCTAAGAGGGTCTGAAATCATATTTAACAATTTCAACTAATGTGTTTCAGATCAACTCTCTCTGGGGGAAGGAAGACAGTGGGGTGGTAGTGGCATTGATTAATTCCAAAGAAAACAGGAACGTGTCCTACACCCTCCGCCATGCTGAGTTCCTGACACTGAGGCCACACCAGTGGCTGGCAGGGGAGGTAACCAAGACTACACTGTTTTCATAATTGTAAACATCATACAGGATAGATAAAGTTAAAATATTTCAAATGAAATACTGAACATTGAATTATTAAACATTTGTCATTTTCAGGTAATGGAAACATACCTCCAGATACTTATAAATCAGAGTGGCAAGGGGCACATTTTTTTTTTGCTCAACCACTATACTGGAGGTATGATTCTCCATGGGACGAGGGAGGCAATGGCACGTCAATCCCTACGAAAGGTACTATGTTCACACTGCAAGGCTTACTGCTCAATTCTGATTTACTGCCCAGATCTGATTTGTTTGTTTGGCTGTTCCTATTGCCCTTTGAAATGTGACCTATATCAGATTCCAGTGTGAACTGGTCACAGTCCAAAGTACTGACCTGTGTGCAAATGAATAAACATGTCCTAATCTATCCTACTATACTGTCTGTCAAGGTACTGTATGAAATGATTAGTTGTTCTAAATATCTCATACTAGTTAGTGCATTGTATAGGTTACAAGTTTGTACATTTTTTGATTCTATAGGTGCTGAAACCATTTTTGTAAACATGCTAGAGTTAAAATCATTAGATGCTTTAATCTTGCAGCCCTCTAGGAGTGACACAGTCACAGTCATAGAGGAATACTTGACTTTATTCATTGGCTGACAGTGGCACTTCAGCCCATCCATATACACACACACACACACACACACACACACACACACACACAGGGATGGCACGCCATTAATTAGATCCAGTCTTGTTTCTAATTGACAGCTTTTGTCTTCCTTTTTGAATTTGTTTCAGGTTTCATTCAGTGACTATGAGGCCATCATAGGCTTCATCAACATAAATAATGTGCACTGGACGTTAATGGTGAGATCATCTTTCTCAATCACTCCACCACACAAAATTGTGCTGCTATGTTAAACTAAGTGTATGATGAAACAGAGGTATGGTTTGTTACAGTTCTGTCAAGCTGCATCAGGCAGTGTGTTTTTAATCGACCCATCTGGAGGACAAGAGCTGGCGCATTCTGAGGATGTGGCCACAAGATTAAGGTAAATATGTACATCATTTACAAATATTTATGCATCAATAAGTCTACATGTAGGGCACAGTCATGTATGTATGGCACAACAATGAATCTGTTAGATAACAGAATTTGTTTTCCATACAGGGAATACTTCAGAATGCGGCTCAATAAACACGGGAAGAAAGACTGGCTGGGGTTGAAGTTGAAGGGGGCAACTATCAACCACACCAAACAACAAGATGGCTTCAGCTGTGGCGTGTTTGTTATGGAGGTGAACATAACATGATGTTTGCATATTCTGTACTCTTTGATATATTTAACTTTCAATTTTAGGATACTGTAGTTTAACAAGTTTAAATTATGTTCATATTTAGTTTGCAAGACAGATCATTGCAGAATTTCCAATCATCCCAACACACATGGTCTTAGACCCCTCCAAGAAGGGTATGACGTGGAAAAGAAAGGTGTTTGCTGAGGCCATTCTGGATGCATCAGGTGTGCACAATTAATTAACAGGGGCATATAAAATATTAATGCTATTACCCAGAGTATGACATTTTACAGCATACTTTCTTACAGACTTCAGAATCGAGAACTGTTGCTCCATGTGTGCATCTCAATCTGTTCCTGGAGGAGCCACACCTGTAATTCATTGGGTTAGTACCTGTTTCACTTAAAATTCTGTACTGTTTATTACTTATTTATGTATCTCTGTTTGGCAGATAATGCAGTCACACTAAACTTGCAGTATTTTGGTGTAATTTAGCAGATGTTTATAGAATGTGCCAATATTGTGAGATAGTATTGTGTTTCTGTGCTCGTGGGCACAATGTTGTTAGCATTAGGCAATTACCATCAAGTGGCAAGGCCCTTTTGGTCTCTGCTCCAATGGTCTAACCGTTGGGCTACACACCGTCCAGTATTCAATTTTCATGAGCATGTGATTTGGTAAAACTTAAATTACTATAAATGTAACAAAATACCATAAGTTAACTGTTAATTAATTCTCATTACTGTATTAACTAATACCTTAGTTGACATGGACATTAGTAAAAACAAAAGGGCGACATTGGATAATCTCCTGTTTTGTGCTATATGTCTGGAGATCTACACTTTAGCTTTTCCTTTTTTTTTAAATAAATTTGTTTTTCTGATTTTATCCCTTTTTCACCCAATTTGGTAGCCAATTGAACCCAACCTAGCATCCAATTATCCCCTGCCTATTGCGAAGGATCCGCCGCACGACCCCCGTGGCCGGCAGTCCCAGAGGAGGCCGCGAGGCAGACTAGCTGACTGGCTCCTCGAGCCCAGCACCGTTATTCCGGCACCCCGGGGGCGCTGTTGCGCGACGGATCCTTGTCCGGAAATACTCCTATACCCCCCCTCGGGAGCGGCCGCCCAATATGCCGCTCCCCGTGTGTGCCCCAGCCATATCCGGATCTGGCGAGCTGAGATTCGAACCCAGTCCCCGGTGGGCAGCACTTTAGCTTTTCCTATTCCACTCACTAACTCTACATGACGATAACATGCATCATGAGGGTGTAAGACATTATGTAACCGTTTCTAGGTTCAGTAGTTGAACCTAGTAGTTGAATCTGAAGTAGTTTGAATCTAGTATCATGTGCTACTCTCAGTGATAGTTTTGTTTTCAATTCTACAGATAGCCTGCTCTGTGTGCATGAGGTGGTTCCACTCAGAGTGTCTGAGTATGACTCAGGAGGAATTCAATGAGGCCAAGCGAGCTCCAGTCTGGAAGTGCCGTCTTTGCTGTGACAGTAAAAAGGGTAAACTCAGGTACATAGGAATGTATCACCTTAAAGCCCATTGACACAAGGAAAAACACCTTACTATCAATGACTGAATTGTAACACATTTCCATCCCAAATAAGACTATCACCACCCATTCTATGGACTGGTGGCATTGTTTTCTGAACACCACAGCCTAATGTGTCAGAATATATGGAGAAGTAAAGAGAGAATGTCTTTGAATTATGTCAGTAAATATTATGTAGAAAGAAAGAGAGAATGGGTTTGAATTAAATGCGAGGAAATGTCCCAGTCCAAAAGCGTTCACGCCCGGGTTCAGGCTATGTGGCCTGTCTACGCATTGACCCTTCTCTCCCTCTCTCTCGCTCTTCCTCCATTCCACAGGGCCCATTGAGCAGCTCAGTGATTACACCAGAATGCGCAGTGCCCTGTTCTAACTAACGACTTCGACGCCTCACCCCTCCCCATCAGTGTTGTTCTGTGCGTCATATCAGCTGTTTGTTCTCCTCCTCTCCATCACTCCTCCATCACTCCTCCCTCTCTCTTATCTGTTCCAGCTGGTTAGGAGAGATAGTTTATTTTTTGTGCCAATATTTTTTTTAAATAAACATTTTGTGTCTGAGAAAATCTGCTCCTCGACTGAAATAAGTACACCTACTGATAGCCTAAGCCTTGTATTGTTGTGCTACAGTGATTACAGCAGATTCTGCTGTCACCTCCCCGATAGTAATCTGCAATTGGTTTGAGCTGCTTTGGCCCAATATTGGCAGAGTTATTGATCAGGACAGCCATATCTCCATAGGGTTTTTGAGTTCTTGAATTTTAATAAATTCCTAATCAATTGATTGCGAAATCCAAAGGTTGCCATTTTTTGATGGGCACTCCCAGAACAATTTACAATTGGTTTGAGGTGTTTTGACCCAATATTGGCAGAGTTATTGATCAGGAAAGCCAAATCTCCATAGGGTTTTTGAGTTCTTGAAATTTAATAAATTCCTAATCAATTGATTGGGAAAAACAAAGGTTGCCATTTTTGGATGGGCACTCCCAGAACAATCGGCAATTGGTTTGAGGTGTTTTCGCCCAATATTGGTAGAGTTATTGATCAGGAAAGCCATATCTCCATAGGGTTTTTGAGTTCTTGAATTTTAATTAATTCCTAATCAATTGATTGGGAAATCCAAAGGTTGCCATTTTTGGAGGGGCACTCCCAGAACAATCTACAATTGGTTTGAGGTGCATTGGCCCAATATTGGCAGAGTTATTGATCAGGACAGCCATATCTCCATAGGGTTTTTGAGTTCTTGAATTTTAATAAACTCCTAATCAATTGATTGCGAAATCCAAAGGTTGCCATTTTTTGATGGGCACTCCCAGAACAATCTACAATTGGTTTGAGGTGTTTTGACCCAATATTGGCAGAGTTATTGATCAGGAAAGCCACATCTCCATACGGTTTTTGAGTTCTTGAATTTTAATAAATTCCTAATCAATTGATTGCGAAATCCAAAGGTTGCCATTTTTTGATGGGCACTGCCAGAACAATCTACAATTGGTTTGAGGTGCATTGGCCCAATATTGACAGAGTTATTGATCAGGACAGCCATAACTCCATTGGGTTTTTCACTACTTTTACCACGGTCCCTATAATGCCGAATGTGAATGTCTGTTGAATGTCGAATATAAAAACAACTTTACCACGGTAGAGAAATCAGCTACGAATGTCCCCTCCCCTCGCAGGTTCATTACAGTATATTAGATAAATGTATTACTGTTAAGTGTTGTTGTGGATGTTATCCCTAGTGCCATTCTGAGGTTAGCATTGCGATGTGTTCGTCTTAACGTTTACAAACTAAAATATATATGATCGCTTTTTTGTGATATGTTGCTCCTCTTGTGATGTCCTGGAAACGAACACATAAGCACTCCGAACAGCTGTCAACGTCTTTTGTTGCTATAGGAAACCACTACTCTGCTTGCGATTGATCAGCTGTCAGCAGTGTTATTACGGCTACGTTCGTAAATGCCGAACGGTCAGTTTGCTCGGGCAAAACCGTGTTTTCAGTCAGAGCACCCATCTCTGAGCGCTCCCAGAGCGCAGAGCTCTGAACTTTGGAACTTTGTTATGTTTTGATATGAGAAATTCGAACTAAGTGGTCAGTTTATGAAAATAATACCATAGAATACTAAATAAAATATTTAAATAATAGCCCCTTAGCGTTTGCCGCCATATTGTGACACCACCCCCCCCAAAGTCCAATCAAAAATGAATAAATATTAGCATCATAAAACAGCAATTTGGCGAAATGCAACACCTAAAAAAAACTACAAATGTTAGTTGTAATGTACAGTTTTGTAGCCTACTGTTTGTTCTGCACCGGACATGTGTGAAATTGCTGCTGTGTTATTGTTGTTCTGTGATATAACACAGAATATTAGTCAACATTAATATTCAGGGAAGAAAATAAGCCTACTTTTTTTGATGGGGGACCTGGGTAATGGACAGGGGGGCGCTGGCCCAAAAAAGGTTGAGAACCACTGCCCTAATCCAAAGTTATGTCAGACTGCATTGTGAACGTGTAATACCTGTCAAACAGGTGACTGCACCTGTTTCGGTTATGATGACAAGTTGGTTCCTTCTTACAAAACAGTGAATATATAGGTACACTATCCCCTAAAGCGAGCTTGTTCCACATGTGTTAGTTGCATGGCATGGATCAGTTAAAGTGAACTGTCATGTTTTTTATCCCCTAAAGCGAGTCATGCAGATCTAGGTCGCATGTGGGTCTAATTGTGATCTAATTGCTATCACGTGAAACATCGCTTTTATCACCGTTGGGTGAATTAGTTGAGCTGTTAAATGACAACGCTTCCCCTCTCTCCATGATAATAGTCTACTCTACACGATTAAAACGTTGATCTTCTTAGAATTTCTGATTCTAATAATTTCACACTGTGACAGTTATGGGACACTCCAACACACTTGTTGCCTCAAGTCACTCAGAGTAAATGAAGCGCTCACCTAGTATCTGTTTCCTTCGGCTACAATGCGGTTGCTCAGTATAAACCCATTCGAAGTCATCCCTCGTTACCGTGTTCCCCATATTGCGCTCACAGCAGGGCTAACTGCTAGTTTCGAGGTCTAGATGTCTCGAAAAACAGAGACTCGAGTCGCTGGTGTCTGAACGCTCCTGTGTGCACAGGTGTATGACCTGGTACACGCCCAGTCAATCACCTCAAAAGCAGTTGTGGTTATTCTGCATACCAAGGAATAGGGGCAATGGCCTATTTAAGACTCCACCTTACTCTCTATTTTTACGCACAACTATTCAAATTCACCAAATCTATTAATGAATTAGGCCGACATGACTACTGATCAGCACACCTTTCACAGATTTAAAGTATGCTTGAAACAGTTGTTAAGCACATTGACAAGCGACTATATAGCTGCTATTGGCTACAAACGAATCACTTTCAGAAACGTGTGTACCACTGTTCTAAACTGCGCGTGTAATGGCAAGGCGCACATTTGAGGGGGAGGAGTATTGCTGGAGTATGAGTTGTTGCGTTACATTTACATTTTACATTTACATTTTTTACATTTAGCAGACACTTTTATCCAAAGCAACTTATAACAATACATTTGTATTTATTATTAACATTAGAGGAGCTACACAGGGGTAGTGGGGAGTGAAGATGTCTTTAGCTGATGCAGGGCTGCCAAGTTTCACCAAAAGTTTGGAGTGAGATGTTTTGGCGGTGGAGCGACCCAAAACTGTGCACGTTTTTGGCAGCGGCGGCCCCTCTCTCCCACCCAATTATTTGTGCTAGTTTCCTGCAATTTTACATGTTGTTCATAATAAACCAGCACAAGAAATGAAAATAATTGGAACATTTGATAAAACAAGACAAATTCAGACAATATATCATTTATGAATCAATATATCATTTATGAAATCTTAATAAACAAATACAGTAGCCTACAGAGTCTAAAAGTAAATTGGGCCGCATCAAGTAAGTAAAATGTATTTATACAGCACCTTTCCCAGACCAAGGGTCACAAGGTGCTTCACAACAAGGAGAAAACACAAATAGAACATAATACAAGATCGAAAAGCCACAGCAGGTTAAAACAGGCAAAACAAGTGAAAATAAAAACAAGTAACAGACAACAGGTGTAACATCATCAGCAGGACACAGAAAGACAGGCCCTAGGGGCTATCCAAAAGCCTATCTATACAATCAACAGGACTCAGCCCCTTGGTCAGCAGCAGAAAGACCCTTGGTCATCATCTTATACACAGTGCATTGCTCATAGATGGCTAGCATGTTATACAGTACATACCATGGGTTTTCCTGGGTCAGAATGAGGCCTGGTGGATGATCTTGTGTGTTTTTTTAGGGACCCCCAATTGTTGTATTTGTATTGTAAATTGTAGTTAATAATATTAAAAATAATCATAAGAATAATAATAATTATTATTATTATTAATAATAATAATAATAATCATGTACCTGGTTATGTTACAGCAGAGAAACAAAAAACTGTTACCAAAACTGAAAAGTTGCAAAGTAGGCCTATCATCTCACCCAAATTAAGTGAGTAGGCCTATTAAGAAACTGTATGCCATAGTGTCTCTGAGATAAAGGATACAATCAGAATCAGAATCAGAATCAGAAGACTTTATTGCCATGACATTTAAACATGTTAGGAATTTGGTTTGGGACAGTGGAGCACGGTTTACAGCAGGACAGGTGCAAGACAGGACAAGACAGTGCAAACCAACACCTGATAGTGGACACCCGTGTCCTGGGTGTGCGGGGTCAGCCCAGTGGCGTAGCGCAAAATCCCGGGGCCCCCCCGCAAGGTGGCGGTGGGGGCCCTTTCGCAACGGAGTAAAAAAAAAAAAAAAAAAAACGTGCGTTTTTTAGAGGCCGATGCGTTATTGACGTTGCGAAATTTCGCAATATGCACTCTACATTCTAAATGCTTGACTTAGCAAAAGGTACAAACAAGTGAGAGCAATAACTAAAACCAAATGGTAGACTACATCAGTAGAATGTATTATAAGTAGAAAAGTACAAGCTTTATTTCTTTTAACAAAGTGTGGTGTGCACAGCAGCGCGATATCTGTAAACATACAAGCTGTAGACTCTCCGCTAAGGGTTGCCAGATGGGATTGAGAATTTCCAACCTAACCAATCTAAAAACTTCTAAATCCACCAAAACCCAGCCCATCTGGCAACCCTGTCTCCGCTGCATCAGAGTCTACTTGTTGGACATCTCGTTTCTTAAGTCCTGGTATATTATTGTGGCATTTCTTTAATGTTTGCCATCTGGTCTAGGAATACCCAGGGAGACGCAGACAGTAGAAGTAGAATAGAATAGTAGAATAGAAAAATAAACAGCTATATATAGCCTAACCATGCTGAATGATGTACCTGTATGATGCACTGACAGCCTGTGACTGTGAACCTGGCCGGACCCTGCCCTTCTGCCTGAGTTTGAGTATGATGCTGCCCAAATAAATGTTATTGTTTAGTGCTGTACGCTTTCGTGGCATAATATTGTGTGAATTATCATCTGTATGTTGTTTTTCTTTCACTCGACTAACCGCCGAGATAATACTTGAGACATGTACTTCCGTAAACATACATTTTTTCTTTTATTTTTTTACAATATTGGACCGACAGTCCCACATATAGCGGCTATAATGTCCGAATAGAGAATCTACCACCACCTAAAGAATGCTTATTGTACTTTGTATTGTATTTTCGCTTGCTCATTTTCCTTGTGTCTCGCTGCCTACGTGTGACGTCAAAGTCATGTTGCTATTGGATACGGCTAACTATGTATATATTTTTAAATATAGGCCTATATATTAAAATTAAGGTTGACACAATGAAGGGCCACTTATTTTCTTTGTTTTGTATTTTTTTAAATTATAAAAAAAAAAAAAAAAAAAAGTTTGGATCCAATGTTAGGGGGCCCCCTAGTGGCTGGGGCCCCCCCGCGGTGCGTCGCTTGCGGGCCCGTCCGCTACGCCACTGGGTCAGCCATGATCTTCCTGGCCCTCCCCAAAGCCCTACTTTTAAACAGGGCCTCGAGGGGGGGCAAAGGGCAGCCAATCACATTTTAATCCGTTTTAACACTCGTGTTGAATAACAGAAGATTAATGGAGGGGGAAAAACATGAGTGTGAGGACGGAGGATGATGAACATGAAGTCCCATCATGGATTTTATCTGGAATTTCACTGCCAATCTCTCCTCCATCACCCCGAAAAAGAGACCTATGTTACCGGATGAAACAATTTGCGATTTGCAATTTGCAATTTGCGATTTGAAAGTACCAGTAGGCTACCAGATACGATGTTGTATTCACATACTTGTTACGTTCTTACATGCAGCTCGCGTGAACACTGATTCTTCCATCAGCGCTCGCCTCCTGCTCCCCGCTTCGAAGTTAACGCGCGTGCAGAAAGATGCCACGAAACTCATGTCCGGTAGCTTTCTTTCAAGGAATTTCAAAAATAAAAGTCCCGCAAAACAATTGTTATTTCTCGGCGTGAGAAATTTGAGGTGTGGCGTGTGAGAGTGTGAACTGGTTGATATGCCTGTGTCTCACGGCCAAATCGTGAGACTTGGCAGCTCTGTCTGATGTGTTACATTGTATCCTATATCGATCAAAGGTGTATGCCCTGCCGTTATAGCTGCATCGATTGGGTTGATTCAGCAAATGTGGGACACTTTTTGGTAGATTCAGTAGACTATCAAAACAACGTTTTGTGATTGTGGGGAGCATGGCGAGTTCTGGCCTGCAGAGGGCCACGGGACTGTGGTGGATGGATGGATGACGGTCTGATTATGGACAGGTGTCAGTAATCAGACTCGTTATCCAACTGGTTTATTTAACCTGTGTGTGTTTGCTCCCCTGGTAGTGAAGGAGGCAGAGTGAACATGGTGGAGAGATCCTGCAGAGCCTGATAGGGCTTTCACACTGGCAAAGAACCGTGCCGGTTCATGTTCGGGAACCTCCGAATGTTGGTGCTGTCTGGTGAACGAGCCCGCGTTCATACCAGTATAACCAGAACCATCCGTGTCATCAACGATGGGTGATGAAGGTGCGGGATGAACAAAAATTTCACAACTAGATGGCAGCTACTTCACTGGAAAAGAGGATAATATCTTCCACTACAGTATCTGAAATAAACACAATTTTCTATGAAACAAAACAAAAGACACTTTCTACAAGCGTTCTCTTACTAATCAGCTGCTCCATTACTGGAATAGAAATGGCTTACGAAATGCATGTCCGCGCGCATGTGCGTGTGTGTGTGTTTGCTGAGCATGTGAGGAAGATAGAGAGAATAATGAAACTTTTGATATTGTTTTTAATCACTAATGATTAGATTTAGATTAGATTACATTTTGTCTACTTCCTTCGTGCTGGTCTCTGCAGCAGAATATGACAAACCCACTGACGACGTGACTGTTCTACGTTTTGGTTCTTGCTTGAGAACCACTATTTTCTGTTTCCCACTGCGAACCAACTTTTCAGGCTCCGAACCAATTGAGTTTCGGTCTGAACGCACCGGCCGGTTCCAGACTTGGTTCGCGAACGCGAACCAGCACGGTTCTTTGCCGGTGTGAACGCCCTATGAGAGACTACATTTACCAGCCGGCTGAGCGATTCCCGGAAAGGGAAAGCGAGAGAGAGAGACGTGGAGCTGAGGTCTGTCTCTGCCGGATGAGCGCCGTTATTATTATTTTGAAAGTAAATTGACTTTACGCCAGCACGCCCAAGTCCGGGTGCTGAGCTGCTGTGAAAGAATAAATCACGCCATTCCTACACCGTTTCTCTGTGTTGACCTCCCTCTGTGCCTAGAGACCTTTACATCTGGCGCACAACGTGGGGCACAGTAGGGGGGTCGGCACCAGAGAGAGGGATGGATTCCCCGTTAGGCCAGGTGGTGGGGCACCTGGGCCAGATGCAGCGGCAGCAGCAACAAATGTTCGCGGAAATGACATGGGGCCAGACAGAGGACCGGGCCATGTTCCGCGAGCTCCTCCAGGGGCGGGCGGCTGAGCCTGGGATAGTGGTGGTCTAGTGGATAGTGAGTTGGACTTGTAATCGGAAGGTTGTGAGTTCAAATCCTGCCTGAAACCACACCACTACAAGTGTGCCCTTGAGTAAGGCACTTAGCCCTCAGTTACTCCAGGGGGAATGTCCCTGTAATTCGTAATTTTAAATTGCTTTGGATTAAAAGAGTCTGCTAAATATTAGCCTGGGGCAGGCGTCCGGGCCAGTATCCGGCTCCAAAAGATGGGGGAGCAAGATGACCCCGAGGCCTTCCTCGCCACATTCGAGGGGGTGGCGAGAGCAGCTTGGTGGCCGGAGGACATCTGGGCTCCCCAGCTGCTACCCCTCCTCATCGGTTCGTGTTAGTCCTAATAGACTACGCGACTCGATACCCCGAGGCAATACCGCTTCATATTATCTCTGGAAAGAGTGTAGCACAGGCGTTATTTCAGGTCATCTCCCGGGTGGGGATCCCAAAAGAGATCCTCACCGACCAAGACACTCACTTTATGTCACGAACACTTAGGGAACTCTACGGGTTATTAGACATTAAGGCGGTCCGAACGAGCGTGTATCACCCGACCACTGACGGGCTGTGTGAGCGGTTCAATCGGACGCTTAAGTCAATACACTAAGTTCATACACGAAGATAGTCGTATTTGGCATAAGTGGTTAGACCCTCTGTTGTTTGCAGTGCGGGAAGTACCCCAGGCTTCCACAGGGTTTTCCCCTTTGAGCCACTCCCACTTTGATACAGGCCACACCCACATTGATACAAGCACCACTCACTTTGATATAGGCCACTCCCCCTAAGTGTCTAAGCCCCTCCCACTTTGATACAGGCCACACCCACATTGATACAAGCACCACCCACTTTGATACAAGCCACACCCCCTAAGTGTCTAAGCCACTCCCACTTTGATACAAGCCACAACCATATTTATACAAGCACCACCCACTTTGATACAAGCCACTCCCCCTAAGTGTCTAAGCCACTCCCACTTTGATACAGGCCACACCCACTTTGATACAAGCACCACCCACTTTGATACAGGCCACTCCCCCTAAGTGTCTAAGCCAGTGGTCTTCAACCGGGGGTCCGTGACCCCTAGGGGGGCCGCAGAGGTACTGCAGGGGGTCCGCCAATTTTTGTCATAATAATTGACATTTTTCACCAAAATAATCAGTGAGAATTAAAAAATATAGTAAAGTACTATTGAGTAAAGTACAAGCATTAATAGGCAATAATAAGCTACTTTTGACAAAAACTATTTACAAAATAAATGATGCCCATGATTTTAGAGTCTCACATAACGTCAGCTGAAAAAAAAAAAACACCTGTCTAGCAAGCTAGGTGTTGGCTAAAACGCTGCAGTTCGGTTTTCATTGCGAAATTAACGTTAATTAATAACTAGCATAACGTTACTAATTTAGTTAGTTTGATAATAACAAACCCGCCTCTTTGCTTCTCTATGCGCCACTATAGGAGAGGAACACAACGCGCTCCTTTACCATTCCGAGGTCAGATGGCTTTCCCGTGGATCAGTATTGGCGCGCGTCTTTGAATTACGCACAGCTATCCACGAGATTCTGCTACCGCGCGGAGCTGGCTGCGCATTTCAATGCATTTCCACGGATTCCGCGGTGCCCTCGCCTGACGTGAAATGCGCAATTGTTGATCACTTGGAGGCACTCGAAAGTCAATTTGAGAAGTACTTTTCTGAGACTGAGTCTTGGAGAAAGCACAAGACATGGATACGGTTTCCATGCAAAGACAATGCATCCGACGCCTAAACCTGACAGCCGCTGAGGAAGATCAGCTGATCGACCTAACCACAGACAGTACACACAATAATGTGCACAAGTCACAGCCTCTCACCCAGTTCTCGATGAGCCTCTTGCCTTTTGCAACAACTTATCTTTGTGAAAGTGGATTCTCCTCCCTCACCTACCTGAAGAGCAAATACCGTTCCAGACAGCAGTCTGAGGATGACATGATGCTCTGCCTGACAACCTCCATCTCCCCCAGAATAGACAAGCTGTGTACCACCAACCAGGGCCAGTCATCTCACTGAGGTAGGCATACCTGGCTTCCTGAAGCTAAAAGTTTCATTGTTGAAAAATAATAATAATAGAAAATATAAGCCTCAACAACAACAATAATATTAACCAATCATAATTATGCATGAACGTTTTATCAATCATAAACACATGAGGCTAATAACCCAGTATATAAATAGGTTAATATGGTGAAAGAAAAGGTGAATGAAGTAAATATAAAAGTTATTATAGGCTTTAAAATGTGAGACATTTAAAAATATATATTACATGTGGGGGTCCCTGTTCTGTTTGTCTCTCGTCCAAGGGG